>NW_027187374.1:13726984-13816149 GCF_028583685.1 Petaurus breviceps papuanus
CTTCCCTCCTTCCTTCCCTCCTTCCTTCCTTCCTTCCTTCCCTCCTTCCTTCCTTTCTTCCCTCCTTCCTTCCTTCCTTCCTTCCTTCCTTCCTTCCTTCCTTCCTTCCTTCCTTCCTTCCTTCCTTCCTTCAATTACTTGTCAAGATCTGCTGGGGGAAGGAGGAAGGGAAGAGAATGAGCATTTATATGATATTTCCTTTCAATATAACTGATCTGATCTATTCCCTTCTCATTCTCTTCATCACTGTATATATATATATATATATATATACTTCCTCTATAAACACCTTAGGGACTGTGATATTAGGGTCCAAGTGTGGAGATTTCATTGTCCTCAAAAAAAAAACCAATTTGTTGAATTTTTTTTCAAATCTTTTCCATTTTTCTTTGGTTTGAAATGAAATATCTACACAGAGATGCACATAGACAGAACTAAACATATCCTGCCTACCATATATAACAGAACAGAAAGCAGGCATATTTTGACCCTGGGACAAAATTCCACTTATAGAATTTGATGAAGATATTAGCAAACAGAAGAAAATTAACACAATGAACAAATACTATGGACTAAGATTAGTTCAAGAGATAAATCCAGAAAAGAGAGTAACTTCACAAGACAAAGAGATACACAGAGAAAAGAATGGTTTGTTCCTGAGATTTCCAATAGTGGCTAAAAGAAATGAAGAGATTAAAAAAATAGAACTAAAACTAGACCACTTAAAAAAAAAAACTTCAGGGAGAATAAATCGTTTGGAAGAGAAGGTGGAAAACCTCACCCAAGGAGAAGAAAACAAACAAACAAACCAGAATGGAACAAACAAAACTCTGATTCAATGAGATAACAAATTTGAAAAATGAAAAATCAGAACATGTAAGGTATCAAATATAAAAACTGAACTAGCAAACACATCAAAAAAGATAGTTATAGGATTTCCTGAAAACCAAATGTAGTGGTTCCATATACTTTTAAGGAAAAAAATAGTTTGTTGAAATTGTTTTTGCAAATACTTGTCATTTTTATCCTATTTATAGTCTTTCCAATTTTCATTCATAAATTCCCTAGGGAGGTTATTGTTTATTGGTTGTCTTCCAAAGCTTTCTTTAGACTCATTTTATTCCCCCTTCCTTTTCTTTGCCTCATGAGATGATTGCTCATAATAGTTGGTCATTCCTCTTCATAAGATTTTGCAGATGAGTATATATTATAAATTAATGTTGCCTTTGGCAGCTATCTCTAATCATTTACCAAGTACTATAATTCACATATTTATTGTGAAGGTAATTTTTAGGTTCTTTTGGTTTCCTCATTGTAGCAATTAATTTATGCTGCTTTAACTTCTAGGTGAATTGATTATAGTTGGTATCAATGTTGTCCATTTCCCAACTTTTATTTTGAATAGCTTGTTTAAATAATTGATGATTAATGTTTCTTAATTGTATGCCATATTTTTCAATTACTATCCTTTCTGGCATATTAAATATAAATTTTGATCTTAGGTCTGACATGAATTTTGAGTGCTATAAATTGTGCACTGACAGCTAATTCAATAAAAATTCTCATTCTTTCCTGGTTCTCTTTCTACCTGTCTTAGTTTCCTTTGTTGGATCTTCATCCAGGTCATGTGAAACAACCCTGAATGTCCCTCAAGTCTCTGTCCTGTCTCTTTTTCTTCTATATTATTTTGCTTGGTGATATTATGAGCTCCCACAGATATTGGGATGATCATCTCTATACGGATGATTCTCAGAACTTGTTATTAAGCCTGAATGTTTTTCTTGATCTCCAGTTTGATATCTCCAACTACCCATTGAATATAACATTTTAACTTAATATGTCCAAAACTGAATTCTTTAAATTCCCCTCTAAAACCTCTCTCCTTTTGAACTGTGGAGTTCTCCATTACTGTGGAGGGTACCACCAACTTTCTAGTCACTCAGCCTCCAAATTTAGACGTCATCCTCAAATCTTCACTGTCATCTCTAATATCCAATCCTGACAATTTTCACTTTCATAATATTTCTAATATATGTCACCTTCTCTCCTCTGACACTGACATCACCCTGGTACAGGCCATCATTACATCATACCTGATCCATTAAAATAGCTTTCTGGTTGGTCTTCCTGTCTCAGGTTTCTCCTTACTCCAATACATCTTCTAGCTGTAAAAGTGATCTTGCTAAAGTGCAGGTCTGATTTATTAAATAAACTGTATTGACTTACCTCCAGGAGCAATATAAATGCCTGTTTGGCATTCAGTGCCTTTCATATGCCTTCAAATCTTTTCCGTACTCTTACAACTTACCCCCCACCCCATACCTCTACTCCCAGCTATGTATTCTGCAAGCCAGTGACATTGACTTCTTTGCACATTGGCCTTCTTTCTATCCCTCGCACGTGAGGCTCCATCTGCTTCATGCCTGGAATGTTCTCCCTCCTTATCTCTATCTCATGGTTTCTCTAGTTTCCTTGAAGACATAGTTAAAGTTTCACCAGTCCTTTTGACTTTTGTCTTGCCACAGGACTCTGATGGCTCTGGAAGAGAGAGTGAGGCCGATGACCTTGTACAGCTCTGCCTCACTTAAATCCAATTCATTTGCAAGTCAAGGCATTGCCCTCATGGTGTCTATCGTTGGTCTTCTTTGAGAACAAAGGATGAATAGCAACAACAAAAACAAAGTTTCACCTTCTGCAAGAAGCCATTCTCAGTGCTCCTTAACTCTAGAGCCCTCCCTCTGAGATGCTTCCAGTTTATCCGGTATACATCTTACTTGGGCATAGCTGGCTGTCTTCCCCCATCAGACTTTGACTTCCTTGAGAACTGAGACTATTTTGCTTTTCTTTGTACCCCCAAAGTCAGTACTGTATGGGACTGGCAAAAGTGTGGTTTCTCAGAGACTGTCTGTAAAGTAAGGCCTTAGGCCTAAGTTCCCACTTTTCTAGAAATTATGTGACTTTGGAACTTTAGAAATCTTTCTATATAGTTGCTCTATTCTAGTCAGCCCTACTCACCCAGCTTACCATAAAAGAGTTAAATTTCTATAGAACTGCAAGAATTGCTGAACAAGGCTGCTGAAAAGGGGAAACAGGCAGTAACCTTGGGAAGTTGAGGCAGTAGCCTTGGGAAGAAGCTCAGACCCTGGTTCCCAGAAAAAACTCCGAGATAATACTAAAAATAATGAAGAATGGAAAGGAGCTGGCAGCAGCAGGTGGATTTGACCAATCAAGGAACTGGCAGTAGACGGGGCACTCAAGCCCAGATAAGAATGTATCTAGAGTAAGACAGAAGGGGGTTCAGTATTCTGAAGTTGTTACTGCACTTTGTAGCAGCAAGCACCCCAGCGTCTCCAGGGTGGCTGCTCAAACAGGTTCTTGGATCTGCTTTGATAAAGGAAAGCAACTCAAAATGGGTTAACAAGCTTACTTTAATCAGTCAGACCATATATCGTTTACCTTGTTCAGGGGAAAAAGGTCAGCACCCCGAACTTCAAAGTATACAGGCAGAATTATCAAGACGGAAACAGATCAAGTAGACAGATTTCCAAACTGTCCAACCATTACATCCATACCCAGTCAACATCTGGGTTTCCACATCTGGGTTTTTCAAAGCCGGGGGGGCTCCAGACAACGGCTTCCCAGAATCCAGATCAAATCACAAAACACTTCTCAAAGTGAGCCCCCAAAACAAAGCTACACATCAGGGCTTATATAGCCTTCTCCTGGCTCAGAGAATGTAACAACCTTATTGACTCACTGGCCAATCAAGAAGTATCTACTGAAAAACAAGCCTCCCACCCCAGGCTTCAGGTGCACTTTAGCCTAGGGGCAGGGAAGATCTTCCAAATTTCCATTCCCATTACACACTTGCATAGTGGACCTCATGTATTATGTATATTATCTAGCAAGATTAGAGCCTCATTAGTAATAATTATGTTAATGTTTGGGAGGGGGGTGTAACCCTTGCTTATTTAACCCAGTTTCTGCTTCTGTACCTTGGCCTCCTCTCCTGGGCATTGTTCCAGAGACTGGACTTCCCGCTTCTCGTGAGATTCTAATAAATCTTTCTACCTTCACTTTGAGAGGTCTCCAAGTAGTCAATTTGGGATAGGGTCTCTGTACCCCACACAGTACCTACTGATGCATAGTAGGTACTTAACAAATACTTGATGACTGATAATTCACTATAACTGTTCTCTGTTTGTTAAAATGTAGTAAATTTCATTCTTTATGACATTTGAAATTTATGCATTCCAGTGGGCTGTTTTTTTTCTTTTAAAGAAATGTAATGGTAATGGGATTTGAAGATCTTCCATGCCTTTTGTATTGGAAAGCTAACAGGTACTTAGCACCTACTTTCAAGTTCATAATTGTGTCAAGTATTAAGACCCAGAACTTGGAATCCCACAGTGGGATGGACTTGCTGAAGTAACAGGAAAGGGTTGGGTTAGGGAGGAGCTAATACCATATATAAGGAGAGACCCAGGCTGGAGAGGGAACAGATTCAGAGAATAGAACTTGTGGTGGCAGAACTTCTTCTGAGAGCCAGCCAGAACTTCTGCTGAGAACTGCTGGGAACGAGAACTGCTGGGAGCTGGACCTGCTGGGAGCAAGCAGCGTGGAGGCTGAGCAGCTACTGTGAGTCAGGAGAGGAGGATCTTTGCCTGAGGGAGCCTGTTTTGTTTTGAAAGTTTGGGAATGTGGGTGTTTGCTGCATTGACTATGTATACCAGCTTCGTGGTTACTGTAATGACTTTGACCTTCTGGTTTTGGGACTCAGTTTTCTGGTATTTAAAAAAAAGCTTTGGTTCTGTCCTCCATGTAAAGAGCCTGTTACATTTTGTGATTCACAACTATACCAGCATATTCATAGCCACCATGGGCATTGTGAATATTGCAATGTTGTTATGAGAAAATGGTCATGATATAGAAGTATGGCACTTCTGTTTATCTTTGGCCTCCTTCTTTCTCCTGAGCCATCTTTCCCATGAAGCTCTCCCCATGCATTCCTTTTCCCACCTTTGCACTGAAGTCACTAAATATCAGAGTTGACTTGATGTGGAAGGTCTAATGAAGTTATTCATAGAACTTCTCTATCCTTTAATTCTTAGCAACTGATGTTGGAATATAAATTGCAATTATTTTAATGGTTTTAGAGCAAACACTTATCATTAGTGCTTCAGGATATGTTGACCAAGTGCCACATGTAATATTATTACTTATAGCTTATAGGCATATGATAAAGCTCACTCTTCAAGCTCCTTTCTTTGCCTTTCCAAAGGAGATTTGTATCCTATCCCTCCATTTAATCACAACTACCTTATTTCTTCTAGTTTTATTTATAACCCAAACATCAAGATTGATAGGATTTAGCTCCTCCAGCAATGTGTACAGTTGTGGATAATTGAAAAAATATTTCATATTTCAAGTGGCAGCAGTCAAATTAAAATTTTTTTGATAGTTAAAACTGTTATGATTTTTAGTATCTTCTGTCCTCTTTTCCACCACTGACACTTAAGAATTTTTTTGTTTTAATTTGTTTCTTGGCTTTCTATACTCGAAAAAAGAAATCATCACCAGACAGCCAATTTACTGATCCTATGCCTTTCTGTGATTAGGTAAGCTGGTCCTTGGTCTGTTCCCAGCACTGCATCCAAATCTTTTCCAGAATGGTAGAAACTGCCAGAGCTTTTGCTCCACTGGAAGGTTCTGGCATATCCTTCAAGACCTGAGGGTCACCTTTATACCACTATGAGGAGTCAGATTTGGACTTTTGTGCATGATATGTAATTATATATAAATATGTACAAAATTATACATAATTACATCACTCCACAATTAGAATGTATAAGAACAACAACATGCAACATAGAAGTTAAAGGGAACTTGTATCTCATGAGCCTCTATTATCTGAACTGAGCAAAAAAGGGTTAAACACACATAAACATGAACATTTAATTTTGATAAGAAACTAGGGGTAGAAATATGAGAGGGAGAGTTTAAGAGGAAGCCTAGAGTTGGGAAGAAATAGTCACAAAAAAGGGATAATAATAAGAAAAGGAGGATTAAAAGGAGAGAAAAATATAAGAATCAGTGATTGAAGTTGAAGAGCAGCAGAGGAATAGAAGCAGATTAGCTTAATTATGGATTAGTAGTGTTCCATTTCTTTTCTTTCACTATATTATTTTTTTTTGTGAAGAAGATAACAGAATACATAGAAAAAAGGAATATATAAAAGAATTCAATGAAGAAAAAACACAATTAAAATCATGACTATAAATATGACAGAAATAAACCTACCCATAAAGTGGAGGAGGGTAGTAGAATGAGTTGGAAAAACAGAAACCAGAGATATGTTGTTTATAGGAAATACACATGAAACAAAAAGATTCAAAGAAGAGTTAAAATGAGGAGTTGAATTATACCTAATGAAAATTCAGAAAATTAGAGGTGACAATTATGATTTCAGAAAATGTAACTCTAAAAATAAACATGGTTAAATAAAATAGCCAGGGTAACTACAATATCCTTAAAAGCATCATAAATAATGAAATAATTTCAATACTTAATTCAAATGCACCTCAAATGAAAAGTTAATCAAATTCTAGAAAGAAATAGCAAAATTGCCATACTTGGGAACCTCATTTCAGACCTAGGGAAATCTTATAAGAAAAAGAGCAGGAATATATATGGTATATGGTATCCTATATATAGTATACAAATAGAATTTAGGAAAGTTATAGATACTAGATATCTATTACTATATAGGAAACAAAAGTGATATGCACATTTCTTAGCTGTGAATGGTTCCTTGATGAAAATTGAACATGTGTTAATGCATAAAAATGCATAAACAAACAAAATCCACAAATATGGAACACATCTTTACTGGTCACAATGCAATAAAATTATGATCAATAAAGGGCATTTAAAGAAAGGATCCAAACCTTAAAACTATTATAATCCTAATGAATACTTAGATTAAAAAATAATAATCAAAATAATAGATCATTTCACCAAAGAAAGTGACAATGAGATGTGATACCATAACCTTTTTGGTGCTTCAAAAATTGTCCTTAAGGGCAAATTTATATCTTTAATTGCTTACATTAATAAAAAAGAGAAGAAACAAATAAATGAGTTGGGTGGGTAACTTAAAGAAAAGCCCTGAAAAGCAACAAATCAAAAAGACCCAAGTTAGCAAAAAAAACAACCAAAAACTAAAGTGATCAATAAAATTAATGATGGCAAAATGAGATATTGAATTAATAAAACCAGGAGCTGTTTTTTTATTTTGGGGGGGGGGATGGAAGGAACCAGCTCTCTTTCTGGAGGTAGATATCATGTTTTATCATAATTTGGAATTGTGCCTGGGCATTATGTTGATCAGAGTTACTAAGTCTTTCAAGGTTGATTATTTTTACAATATTAATGTTATTGTATAAATAGTTCTCCTGATTCTGTTCACTTCGGTTTGCAGAAGTTCATACGTGTTTTTCTGAAACCAACTCCCTGATCATTTCTTATGGCACAATTGTATTCTACCATATTCATACACCATAACCTGTTCAGCTTTTCCTTGATTGATGGGCATCAGTTTCCAAGAGCTGCTATAAATATTTTTCTACATTTCATTTCTTTTTTGTTTTTCTTTACTTTCTGTGGAGTATAACCCTAGTAGTAATATTGCTGAGTCAAATGATATGAACAGTTTAATAGCTTTTGGGGCATAGTTACAAATTGCTTTATGAATGGTTGAACCAGTTCACATCTCCACCAAAATATACATCTTCCCATACCCCTTCCATTATTTTCCATTTTGGGGGGGGTATATTTGCCAATATGATGGGTGTGAGGTGGTAACTTAAAGTTGTTTGTTTTTCATTTCTCTAAATATTAGTGATTTAGAATTTTTTTTCCCATTAAGTCTATGGATAGTTTAGAATTCTTGGACCATTTAACAACTGGGGAATAGATCTTATTCTTATAAATTTGATTTAATCCTATATATATTTAAGAAGCAAGGCTGTTACCTGAGAAACTTGCTACAAAGATCCACTCCCCACAATTTCCTATTTTTCTTCTAGCTTCAGTGTACATTAGTTTTGTTTGTGTAAAAAACTTCTAAATTTTATGTAACCAAAATTGTCCATTTTACCTTTTCTGAATCTCTCAGTCTCTTGTTGGATCATGAACTCTTCCCCTATCCATAGATCTGACTGGTAATTTATTCCATAAGCCTCTAATTTGCTTATGACACAACATGATTTATGTTTAAATCATGTACCTATTTTGAGCTTATCTTGATTTCCAGTCTGAGATGTTGGTTTATACCTAATGTCTACCGGACTATTTTGCAGTTTTCCTGACAGTTTTGGTCAAAGAGTGAGTTCTTACCTCAATAGCTAGTATCTTTGGGTTTATCTAACACTGTGCTCATTTTCTTCTGAATATTGTGTGGCTAATATATTTCACTGATCAGCCTCTCTATTTCTTTTCCATGTCAAATTCTTTCAACAATTATAGTTTTATGCTATAGTTTGAGATCATGAGTTGCTATGCTCCCTTCTTTCCCATTTTTTCCATTGATTCCCTTGATATCCCCTGACCTTTTAAAATTCCTCCAGATGAATTTTATTGCTTTTTTTTCTAGCTTTGTAAATTCATCCTTGGGTAGTTTGAAAATGCACTGAAAATTGAATTAATTTTGTTAGTATTGTCACTTTTATTATATTGGCTTAGCCTACTGTAATGTAATATCAAGCAAAGGTAACTTCCCAGGTTCAAAATACCAGCATAGGTGCTCTCTATTTTATTCAGTGACAAACCAAGAACAGAGAAGATCAAAACATGACATCATTCAAAATACAGCATTTACTAAGTGTGATTAAATAATCTCCAAGTACTACCCCACCCCAGGACCTTCCAATCATTCAATCAATTACAAAGTTCCAGTTCTAAATAATACTCCACCCCTAGGCTATACCTTCATTTAGTCCACCACAAAACCCCTCTTCTCAAATGGAGATTAGTTTCCAAACATAGGTAAAGTACCTTCATTTGTCAATCACAGAGCACAATAAGGTCAAAAGTTCCCCACCCCTGGATCACAATTGAATCTACCCCAGAGTTACATCAAGTTTAAACACAGCACTTAATACCCAAATGGAGGTCTTTTCTTCATCTTGACTCGAGGCAAGTTCTCAGCAATCTTAGTTCCTGGGGAGACAAGGCTTAGCAAGGCCATAAGATACATTGCCAGTCCCTTCATGAATTCATCCTCTGTCTGTAGAACAGTCCTAGAACCCCTGAACACATTAGCAAAGCCCTCTCCCAGGATTTCTGTAAACATACAACAAGAAAATCCTTCTTCAGGGCTTCTGAACCAACAGAAAGGCTCCCAGACCCCTGCAACAACAGCACTGTCCCTCACCAGTGGACAGTATTCACTCTGTCTGCAGGACAGTCTCCAGACCCCTGCAACAACAGTACTGTCCCTCACCAGTGGACAGTATTCACTCTCTGTCTGCAGGACAGTCGCAGGCCTTCTTAGCGAACAGCCAGGTTCCAGGACTTCTTCAACAAAAGGACTGTCTTTCACCAGTGGACAAATCTGGCAAAACAACATCAAAACAGACAGACAAAGTACCAGCAAAACAGCCATGTCTCCTCAGTCCTTGGCAGCTCAGGGGGCAGGTCTCAAAAGTCCAGGGCAATTCAAAGCGGCCACCAGCAATTCTCTTAGTCTCTCTCTCTCTCTCTCCACGAGGTGCTGCTTCCAAAAAGATCTTCCGCCTCTCTCTAGTGTCTCTCCAAATCTACATCACCAGCTCCTCCCAGTTCAGGACTTTCTTTTCACATCAACAAGCCCATCCCACAGGTGGGATTAACAAACTCTGGGTTTTAACACAATCAATTTGAAAACCAAGCCAATACAGGGGAATCTTTAATTGCCATTACTATCACACCTACACAGAAGAAATTAATATTTTTCTGATTATTTAGATCTGTCTTTATTTGTGTGAAAAGTGGAACACTATACCCTGCAAAGGAGATATCCCATCTAAGAAAGGGAGTGTCTTTATCGTTAAGAGAAGTTGGTGTGTACTTTGCAAAAGGAGAAAAAGATTCTCAAGGCCAGGAGCCATGAGATACCCCTCAGCCAAGCATTTTTCCTACCTGTGTATGTTAAAAATTTTAAGTTTGAACCCACCCTCCTAAAGTAAAATGTGTGGCCTTTGGGGGATGCTTTTTAACTTTTGTCCTTGATTTACTTTCCCAGTAAATATCCCTAATTGATAGCTAATGCTAATTGATATAAAATGATTTATCATTATTGGACAATAGATTGGGTGGGGGCTCATGAATGATATGTTAGAAATCCCAGCCCCAGGAGTTACTCCCTTATAACCTTGAAAGAAGTAGTTATTTCTCTCTGGCAACGCAATCTAATAACTCAATGTGAGTCGGAAGAGTGAATCCAAAGGGGCTGCTATGTTAGTATAGTAGTACATATATACAATTTGTAATTAAGCAAATATATACATACTAGAAGGGGAAGTGGGACAAAAAAATATGCTTGGAGATAACTATTCTAACTATTCAATGTCTATGTTTAAACATTGAGTCTATACACAAGAATAATCTAGATAAAATATACTTTAGCTCAAATTATCTGGACATATAAGACAAAAAATTTCTTCACTGCTAGTATCTAGGATTTTGAGGTTCAAGTATACATATTTTTTGGCTTTGGTTAACCAGTTATAGTATTTAAATAACACAGTACAAGAAAAGCCATTTCAAATATGGACAATATAATACAATAAAATAATCATGGAGTAAGAAGGATTGAGTATCAGTGTCATCATTAAATGCATATTTATTACTAACAGAATGCCAGGAGATGTTAAAGCATAGCTTTGAGGTGATGCTTTCTACATTCTAATCTGTAGTCTAAAGACAAAATCTGGCCAAATAAACCTTTTCAAACACTGGTAATGTAAGCCAAGGGGAGTTGGCAAGTTTATACCAATACTGAGCCAATGCTTATCTGCAAATCTCCCTGTACCTAGTGACAAGTGGTATAACCTCATTTTTGTAGTCTTCTTGTCTTGTCTTCTGCCTTAATGCATTACAGAATGACTGTACCAATTTCCATTCTCACCTGGCAAATGATCAGGCTGTAGCTGCCAAATAGTGAATATTTTATTTACCAAAAGATACTTCATTCAATTACCAATCATGTATTTTGGAATTATGAAATAAGAATCAATAGGCTTTTTGTTGTGAATATATTACTTTTCATTTATAATGTTTTATCTTTTTGTGAGAGTTGAAGAGGTAAACTGAGAAGGGAAGGTTAAATAGGATTTTAAATCTGATTAGCCTATAGTTTACTTCTGTTTCATTACATGCTACAATATACATATTGTAGCATTACATGCCACAATAAATCATTATTGTGTATTATAAGAGAAATAAAGGCAAAGAAAAGATTTAGAAGTGGTTAGAAATCAACATGACAAAAATGTGTTATATCTAGCATCCTTATATAAATTATATACAAAAAACTTAATCAAAAGAGATTGTCAAAAACTTAGAATCTCTACTATGCACTTAAATAAAAGCATTTAGCATTGAAATGCAAACAATGAATGCTAAAATATGATTTTAAATGACTAAAAGTTCAAAAGTATGGTAATTTCTATATAATTTATATCATTATTGAGAAAAAATTCTTTTTTATGCTAATGACTTTCTCAAAAGGTTGCTATGAAAAAGAATGCATGTATTACACTGGAAACATGAAAGCTGTTTTCATATTGAATGATTTTTCATTTACTCTTTTTTTTATTCCCTTCAATGCTGTACAGGTGTTTCATCCTTTAATGAGGGTGAATAGTCCATTATATCTTGCATTTGAAGAAGTAATCCCAATGAATTTATTTTTTAAATTTTAAAAGTTCATTTATATGGAGGAAGAACATAGTACTACTTTTTATGAAGGTTTTGATGAAGAATGTCACCCTTATTTTCCTGAAAACCCACATATGGGCTCCAACTTCTCTTTAAGCATTACAAAATGAAAATTTTCTAAAAAGTCCAAGTATGATAGCAGCATTCACCTTCTATTCTATTTGGCAGAAATGACTTTCAAGGCTGCTAGTCATTGTGTGCGTGTGTGTGTGTGTGTGTGTGTGTGTGTACTAAATGCTCAGATTTAGTAAACATAGCCCATAAGCTTGATCCAACAAGCATTCCTTCTTTTCCCATCATCAACAAGGAATAATCGAACCTTGAAAGTATTAAGGAAGTATGCTGTGAGTTTTGGTGAAATATCTTTTGCCCAGAAAAAAGTAACCTTAGAAATGAAAGAAATAGAGCTCCAGGCTTGTATGGAGACCTTCAGACTGACAAGGACAGGAAGAACCTTACTGATTTCTACCTTAGAGATTTCCTGCTCCATCAGGATATTCTGATGAGATTAGCTACAGAGAAAACATTCTCACTGGAACAAACTAATTTTTGGCAACTTCTGAGACCCCATGGTCTCATCCTTCCCCTATAGCACCTGGCATACTGTTTCTTTTGCTCAACTTCCCAAATAATGAAAGTGGTCGAGCAGTTTCACCTGATAGGCTCCTTTTTTTCATTTGTAATGTCAGCCCTAAGACTGTGTAAAACTTGATATATGAGGACCCAAGAAGTGCTCATTAATTTTGCCCTGCTCCTTATTTTGATCCCCACCCAGGCTCTTCTGACTTTTAGTCTCATATTCATGGGATAAATGCTTACATTAAAAAATGTCTCTATTCCACTCTCCCCTTCTGTTTCTTCTTCCCAATTCATGAAAGATAGGGCGTGTGGACAAAAGAAGAAGGCCTTCCTCTAGCCAATTTCTACATCAGTGCTTTTATAGATCCACCCATCCTGTTATTTATCTTTTATCATTTGTTTTGTTATTTTTTTGGGTAGGGGAAGGCAAGCAGTCCTTCTGCTGTTTCTCAGTCCTAGAAATATCAGTCAATGAAAGAGGCAGTGTAATGTTCTGGGAATCATTCTGCATTCTGAGTAATGAGGCGTGCTCTTACTTTCTGCTGTTATCTTCACCATTTACCTTCCCTAAAATTAGTAGGTTTTATCTCTGAAAATATGTTCTCTCTTCTACCCTGGACACTAGATATATCCTTCCTCTCCTGCAGTGAAATACAGTCTTGAGAAGGATGATCCGTGCTCAGAGAAGGTGGTTTTCTATGGTGTTCATTTTCCCCAAGTAGAATGTGTTATGAGGACCCTTTAAATTTCCTCCTGTCCCCATCCACCACAACTGTGGGAAATTCCTTGAGTGACACCCCTTGGTTTCTTCACCTGGGGTGAAACTAACTACTCAGCTTTTATCCCTACCCAAGTCTCTCTCCTGCTTTACTTTCATTTTACTCCCCTATACCTCTCATTGTTGTCAAGACACTGAAGAAATCATTATCTCTTCCAATCTAGATCAAGTGGTCACATCTCTCTGGCTCTACTCTCTTGTCTTCCGTTTCCCCTTTTCAGTGATTTCTCTCTGTTACTGCTCCCTACTACTAAGAATTGATTCACTTATGGGGAATATGGATTTTAGTCCATAAAATATTAATTTAATTCTTCTTCCTTTCTTCTCCTAATCCGTTAAATTTGCCTTAATATTTAACTTTTTAAAATATTTGGTGATTTCCCCTTTGTTCTAGCACTTTCCTGATTTTTGTTTAGATTATTTGCAAAGCGGAATGCTTTATTTGCATCTATTTTCTTTCTGAGAAATATGATTCAAATGCCTTGTAACTATACCTTCCAGACTAAAGAGCCTCCAGAGAACATGTCCTAAAAAAGATTTAAATCTAGAACTTTTGCCCTGGGGTAAACTGCCTTGACTGATGTGTCTAACCAAGTCCAGCCATGCTTCACATTCTGCCTTTTATTCTTCTTTGTGCCATGTATCTCACTTGCCACTACATGTATGCCAACCCCTTCTTTGCTCTACACCTCTAGCTTTCTAGCTCCAGAACTAGAAACAAATCAATACCAGCATTACTTTGAAAAGAGGCAAGGCAATCTTAGTTTCTTCAATTACAAAGTGAGAGACTGGGACTAAATGACCTCTTATCTCTCTCCAGCACTAAAACTGAAATGCACATATTTCTATTTAATAAAATAGTATCATCTATGGCTCATTTTCTCATTTATATGTGAGGGTAATAATTGCTGATAACATTCCAATGAATGGCACAGCTTTAGAAGGATTTTAGAGTCCTTAGAAAAAAACCTTGTCACACTGGTTGCAATTATAAAGATGTATCATGGGTAAAAATAGAAAATTCCATGTTAAGAATATGTCCTTTATAGCATCTTTTGTTTTTTTGGCTTTTTTTTTTTAATTTTTGGAGGGCAGTTGTGGTCAAATGACTTGCCCAAAGTCACATGGCTAGTTTTTGTGTTAAGTGTCTGAGAGTGGATTTGAACTCAGGTCCTCCTGACTCCAGGGCTGGTGCTCTATTCATTGTGCCACCTAGCCACCCCCTCTTTATAGCATCTTTCATAAAAGATTATAACATTAGGTTAAAAAAAGTAAAAGCAAAAAGAATACCAAGACATAATAAGTATTATTTATATATACATGATATATAAGAATAAATAAGTTTAAATAAATATTCAGTATAGGCAATATATTTAATTTTATCATTAAAATATACAGAGTAAATGATCCTTTTAAAAGCATGTCCCCTAAGTAGGGTAAGAAGTAGAGAGATAAATACATAAGGTAATAATCATTATGCAGTTGATTTTGTGGCCCACAGAAATGGCTCATGTTTTTATTAATGAATGTCTGATACTTATCTACATAGTTAAAGCTTGTTAAAAATTATTCTAATTAGCATTATTAAAGTGAAGAGTGCTGTTAAAAAAAAAAGACAAAGCAACCAAACAATAAATCAAATCAGAAATAGTAGCTACCTTGCTAGGTGCTTGGGATAAAAAAAAAATGCAATGAATGAAACAATCTTTGGTCTCAAGGTGCTCACATTCTATTAGGGAAAGCAGGTACATATATAAATATAAATAGAATAAATATAAAGATAAATGAAGAGAAATATAATATAGATAAGTAAAAGGTCATTAGGAAGGAAGGAAACTAGAGGTTGAGAGGATCAACAAAGACAATGTAGAAGATGGTATTTGACTTATACCTTGAAGCAAGAAATGGGTTTTTATTCACAGAGGTAAGAAAAGAGTCCATTCCAGGTGTGGATATGACCAGTGCAAAGTCATAGTATTGTATGAAGATATTTCTTGTTTTGAAACTGTCAGACTTTTCTTCTCAGATGAACATTTCTTATCAGATATTGCTTTCTGCAAGTGAGTTTTCAAGAGATGATCAGTAAACATATAAAATTGTCTTCTTTTCACATTTTTCCAATAAAGTCAGCAAATTTGTCTACATAACCAGATGTCTGAAGAACTGACTCTGGGTGAATATGGTATAATTAATATCTAGGATTTGTTTCTTTTGAGCTACTGTCAAAGCTGAATGATGTTATTCTCTACAGCACCTCAAACAAGTCCCAAGTCATATTAACCACTATTACCCCTGTCAGATATGTGATTATGAGTTGTTTAAATACACACGTGGTTCATGTGAGGAATAGGCAAATGTAATCTGAGGTCTAGCAGTCTGGCTCATCCCTTTTCTTTTATTATAACCTCTTTTTTTTTTTTTTCAATTATCAAGCATTTTTCTTTCCTTCCTTCCAATCCTCCTCTCTTATCCAAGAAATACAAAACTTTTGTAACAAGTAAGCATAGGCAAGGAAAAAAATTCTACATCATCCACATTAAAAAAATTTTGTCTTTTTTTTCCTGCATATTAGTCCGTGTCATGAAGTAGTCTTTTGAAATTATGATTGACAACTGCATTCTCTATTTCTGAAGTCTTTCAAAAATTAAAAAAACAGTATTGATGTTATAACTGTTTTCTTAGTTTTACAGACAGCTTGACTCAGTTTCCTCAAAGTCTTGAGGTTGGTTTTAATACTTTTTATATTTGTTTCAAAAGCTTTTAAGAAAAAACTAGCTCAGCATCAGGTAGGGCTTTAAGATATTGCTTCTATCACATATACCCTAAACTAGAAAAATAGTTTTTATTTTGTATAGTATTTTTTGTGTTTATAGTATTTGTTTTGTGTACTATTTTGTATATTTGCCCAAGTTGTCTCCTCTGTTAAAATGCAGTAGGTCTTTTAACCTACTCTTTAATATTTCATTGTTAATGATAAGGTAGACCCATTTGGGTCTGTACCTTTTGTTTGTGGTCTCTGAACCAATTTCTATTTTTATTGCATTACTGGCTGTAAAGGATATGTTTACTATTTCTGCCTATTTACACTTGTTTTTGGTTTTTGCAATATCTCTGTGTCCTAGTACATGATTAGTTTTTGTACAAGTTCCATATGATGCAGAGAAATATGCTGTCTTGTTTAGAAGTCTTAAGTCTTTTAACTCTAGTTTCTCCAGCAATTTGTTCAGTTCCATATTTTTCCCTTTATTTATCTTTCTGTTAGATTTATCTAAAACTGAGAGAGCGATATTGAAGTCTTCTGTCACTATTGTGTTACTTCCTATGTATTCTTGTGTTTCAGATAACATTTCCATTATGAATTTTAATGCTAAGGCATTTGGAGCATATAAGTTTATTACTTATACTGACTTGTTGTTTATGGTTCCTTTCAGCATGCTATAGTTTCCTTGTTTATTTCTTTTATTTATTCATATTTGTTTTTGTTTTGTCAGATAGTATGATTACAACTCAGGATTTTTCAGATTCACTTGATACATAGTAATTTTTCCTATCCTCTCAGTTTTATTTTGTGTATGTCTGTTTTTTAAATGTGCTTCTTGTAAGCAACAGATTGTAGGGGTTTGCTTTTTTAAAATCTAAAATTAAGGGGTGAGGAAGAGGAATTCATTGGGAAAAGGGGAAAGCAAGAGGTACAATAGGATAAATTATTTCACATAAAAGAGGCAAAAGAGAGCTTTTACATTGAAGGGGAAGATGGGGGAAGTAGAGGGGAACATTTGAACCTTACTCTCATTGGAATTGGCTCAAAGAAGAAATAACATACACATGCAGTCAGGTATAGAAATCTATCTTACCCTACAGGAAAGTAGGAAGGGAAAGGAGTAAGAGAAGGGAAGGCAGAAGGGTGGTAAAAATCAGAGGCAAAACACTTTTGAGAAAGGAAAGAGAGAATAGGATAAATAAGGGGAAAACTTATTAAAAACTAAATAAGGATGGAGGGAAATATATAGCAATCATAACTGCAAAAAAAATTACAGCAAGTTTCTCTGATAAAGACTACAGTTCTCAAATATACAAAGAGTGGAGTCAGATTTACAGAAATAAGAACCATTCTTTAATTGATAAATGGTCAAAGGATATGAACAGGCAGTTTTCAGACAAAGTAATCAAAGCTATATATAATCATATGAAAATATGCTCTAAATCACTATTGATTAGAGAAATAAAAATGAAAATAATTCTGAGCTACCACCCCATACCTATGAGATTGGCTCATATGAAAGAAAAGGAAAATGACAAATGTTGGAGGAGATGGGAGAAAATTGAGATACTGATGCACTGTTGGTGAAGTGGTGTATGGATTCAACCATTCTGTAGAGCAATTTGGAACTATGCACAAAGACTTTTAAGAACTCATGAAAAGTGAAATGGGCAGAATCAGGAGAACATTGTATACAGCAACAACGTTATTGTATCCACTGTGAATGACTTGGATATTCTCAGCAATACAATGATCCAAGACAATTCTGCTTGGATGACAAATGTTATCCATCCCCTGAAAAAGAACTGATGTAGTATGAATTCCGATCAAAGAATACTTTTTCTTTATTTTTCTTTTTTTAGTCTATGTTTTATTTTATAACATGACTAACATGGAAATCTGTTTTGAATGATTGTACATTCATAACCTATATCAAATTACTTACCTTCTCAATGGGGGGGAGATGGCAGGAAGGAAGGGAGAGAATTGGGAACTCAAAAACATTTTTTAAATGAATGTTAAAATTATTTTTACATGTAATTGGGGGGGGAAATAAAATATTAAAAAACAGCAACAACCAGAATCTAATCCTTACTCTGCATCATGCGTAAGTATTAGGGATGAAAAGAAAGACAAGAATATAGTCCTTCTCCTCAAGAAGTTCCCATCCTAATCAAGGAGACAAAATTAAAGCAATCCCTCATGACTGCTCCAAAGGATCTTTCCAGCCTCACTGAGTGATACTTTCCCTGTTGCACTCTTTGATCCAGCCAAATGAACCTTCCTTCCACCTGTTCCTCAAACACAATGTTTTGCACTGTGTCAATCCCTAATCCTGGAATGCATTCCCTTCCTCACCTGAACCTTATAGAATCACTCCCTTCTTTTCAGATGCAGCTCAAGCTTAATCTTTTACATAAAACAATCCCAAATTCTAGTGCCCTCCTTCCCAAACTACCTTGCATTTAATTATTGTTAAACATTTATTGTGTGTATACTTATTTATGTACTTGTTTTCCCAGCTAGAATATAAGCACTGTACAAATACATATTTTTAAAAACCAATTATATTTGTATCCCCAGAAATTGGCACAGAGCCTGTCATATAGTAGGCACTAAATTGATTGATGTGACAGTTATTATAACAACTTTGAAAAGAACTATGATGTTATTGCTGAGCTACCGAGTGAACTTGTTCATGCATATTTAATAGAAGGGCAAGTTTTGAAATTAAAAAGTCATTTGGATATTGACTAATAGACAATTGTGAACAAATATTTAAAGTCTTAGTCATTTAAAGCCTTGCACATGCAGGGTTAATACATGGAGATCTGAACAAGGCTTTTGTCCTATACACATATGCCATACTGAAAGATTTGGGGTCTATACTATCCCAAGAAAGTAACAATTTCCAAAGGCCAATTGAATTTTGCAATAGAAGTCTGACTAACACTGAGGCTCAATACCACATTCACAATCTGGCATTCTTAGATTTTAAGTGGATGGTCACTAAAAAGTTCAGACAGTACAAAACCAAATTTCAAGTATTCATTGACAATAATCCATTTACTTATACTTTGACTACTGCCATGTTTTATGTTTAATGCTAGATATGGGGAGAATTATTAGCCAACTATGACTTCAACATCCCATACAGGCCTGGGAAACTAATGTGGTTACAAATACCCTATTCTGAAATCCATGTTACAGTGAAGCTGTTCATTGGTCCTCTATTGCCTCCTTTCATTACCCCTGTTTTCTGTGGATGACTGGTATCGAAAGCAGATAGCTAATAAAGGGCTGAGAGAAATTATACAAACCAAGAAGAAAAGAAATGACTAGAAAGGACTAAAATTTTAGTCTTTAGAAATCACCATGAGAATGAGACAATGGCAAAAACATTGAAACAATGGCAGAAATTAGAGCTATTCAATGGAGTGCTGTACCAGACTATAACTAATCCCTGAATGACACCAGAAAGCAGTGGATGCCACAAAAACATAATACTTTATGACCATGAAAGCTCTAAATGATGTCTTTGGACATATGGATCAAGAGAAGATCCTGAAACTAGTAAGAAACTAAAGAGGAGAAGGGAAGAGAAACTAAAATGGTTTTAGAAATAGAAGGAAATAGTACAGATCAGCTCTATTCTACCATTAAACAAGCAAACTTATTACTAAAACTCTCAACCATTAGACAGGTAGTGAATATAATTCAAATCTTTTTAGGGAGGAAGTCAAAGGGTAAGTGGTAAGAAATCTCCTGCAGAAAGGAAAGAAAAAGGAAAAGGAAAAATGAGGAGGTGGAGCCAAGATGGTGGAGTGACAGGAAGCAGTAGATTGAACTCCCCCACTAAAACTCCTCAAAAGAAAACTACAAAATGTACCAGAACAAATATTGATGGGAAAATCCAAGAAACAGTAAGTAGATCATGTTTCTAGCCTAGGTTGGCACAGGGAGACAGACAGAAAAGACAAGTGACACTGGGGATGGGGGTGTGGACAAGGACACACCACTAAGAGCACTTTAGCATACAGGAAGAGGCTATGCACCAGGAGAAGAGGAGGTCCAAGACCCATATTGGGGCACTTTGATGAGGACAGGTGACACCTGGAAGGTTTGTCATTCATTATTGAGTTATAGGTCACAGATCCAGGGCGGACCTGTGACAGAGGGTGGCATTTGCAGTTATGGAGCAGTGGACAGGTCTAGGATGTATACTCAGAAAGGAGATAGTTCAGAAACAATCAGAGTGGTGTAGCTCAAATCTCAGGAGCAGAGCAAGGTTTCAGTTCCAGCTTCTAGCTAGCTGCCTGTCTTTCCACTAGTTTGAAGTCTACAGAAGAATAACCAGGGCAAAGAGCAGAAATTCAAGGCCAAAGAGACTTGCATTTCTGTCAATCTGAACTAGTAAAGTTTCCTAGCTGGCTGGTGGTGGCTAAATTCAGCAAAATTTTAATGTTGCTCAAACCAAATCCTACTTCAGGAGCTTGCAGAACTTGTGTCAGAGAGATAGCAATTAGGCCTTACTCTGGATCCGACCACTTTAGGAGAATTGAAAAGTCTCCAGCCTGAGCTAGAAATGGGGGATAGGAGAGAATAAGGAGTAGAGGATGATGTAGATGTCTGTGTGACTGGGGGAATGGTGGTAGTAGGGAAGTTTGGAAGAGAAGGAGGGTTTGGGGCAAAAAGTAATGAGTTCAGTTTTAAATATATTGGCTTTAATATTGTACAAACAGGTCAAAATGCACAACAGGCAATCAGAGAAGCAATATTAAGGTCAGCCGAGAGGTTAGGGCTGGATAAGTAGATTTGAAAATCATAAATGTAGAGATGATAATTGTAAAGATAATCAGCTCCATGGGAGCTGATAAGATCACCAAGTTAAATTGTATAAAAGGAAAAGAGAAGCAGGCCAAAGAGAGAGACTTGGGGATATCCACCTTTATAAGATATATATATATATATATATATATATATATATATGTATATATATATATATATATATATGTATATACATGTATGTATGTATCTTGATGAAGCTTCAGCAAAAATGACTGAGAAGAAGCAGTCAAATAATTAGGAGAACTAGGAAAGAGTACTGTCATAAAAACCCAGAGATAAGAAAGTATCAAAAATAGGGTGAATGACACTGTCAAAGCCTACAGAAAGATCAGGAATGATAAGAATTAGGAAAAGGCCATTAGAGATGAGAACTAAGAGATCTTTTAGTAGCTTTGGAGAGAGGAGTGTGAATTGAATGATGGAGTTGGAAGCCAAAGCTAAGAGATAATAAGAGAAAAGGAAGTGAAGGCCCCAAGTATAGATGGTCTTCTCAAGGAGTTTAGCTCCCAAAAGGAGGATAATTATGGGGTGACGGCTAATGGGGATGGACACATCAAGTACGGATTTTTTTAAGGATAAGGGAGACCTAGGCATATTTATAGGCAGTAGAGAAGCAGCCAGTAGACAGAGACAAATTCAACATAAGTGAGAAAGTGAGGATAATAGAAGATATTTGTTGGAGAAGATGGAATGGAATGGGATCACTTGTGTGTGTAAAGCGGTTTGTCTTGGCAAGGATAAAAGCCACTTCATTATGTGAAACAAGGATGAAGGAGAAGACATCTGGGTGATATAAGGGGGGCGGGGAAGAAGAGAGATCTCTCAGTGAAAGGCCTCATTTTATTTCAGTAAAATATGTATCAAGGTTTTCAGCTGAGAGAGTGGAAGGGGAGCCAAGGGACTGACAGACTTTGGTAGTAAGGTTAGGAGAAAAAAATCCCAACACACTAAGGAAAAGGGAAAAACATCACCATGAATGAAAGGAACTCTCCACTCGGGCTGATAGCTGATTTTTTAAAAAAGAGTCCTTCAATTGCCTTAGTAGGCAGATATATTCTGAGGGAGTAAAGTGAAACTGACAGACTGGCACTAAAAAAAATGTACTAAAAGGAAAAAAATTCCTCAGTTTGAGGGGAAACAACCTAAACCTTTACTCAAACTGACAGTTGATTTAATGTGTGTGTGTGTGTGTGTGTGTGTGTGTGTGTATACATATGTATATAAAAGAAGATTGTGGAAGAAAAGGACCTTGATCTCTCTTTTTCCCTCAAGGAAAAAGTCGCAACTAGGTCTCTCACATGAAAGGAGAACATTTACAGATCTAAATGAGGATTAAAGAAAAGGCCTATCCTTTTCTTCCTTTATCCAAAAGAAAGGGCCTCAACAAAGGCTGATCACATGAGAGGAGAACTCCAGTGTCCATGATGAAGTAAAAGGCCTAAAGAAAAGACCACCAGGGTAAAGGAAAAGTCACCAATTTAATTTGATCCCTAGAGTAAGGGAGAAAGACCTAACATTCTATTCCTGAGGCCTATTAACAAATGTGAATAAACAAAAAAAGGACTTTTTTGATCTCAGGGATGACCAAGACACAAACACAAAAGAGGATAATAATTTTTTAAAAAACCCGATAATCAGAACATCACGGAAAAAAAAAAAAAAACAGTTTGCCCACAAAAGCACTTGGAATTTTTCAGAGTCATGTAAGAATTAAAAAAACTATAAGAAACGAGAGCTATGGAGCAAAGAATTGGAAAAATGATCAGAACTTAACAGAAGATGTACATAAACTTAATGGAGAAACAAACTTCCTAAAAATGAGACTGAACCAAATGAAAATTAATGACTCCAGGAGACAGTAAGAATTGTTAAAACAAAGTTGAAAGAATGAGAAAATAGAGGAAAGTATAAGATATCTCCTACGAAAAACAACTGACTTGGAAAACAGATCAGGAAGAGATAGCTGAAGAATCACAGGATTATCTGGATGTTCTATTTAAAATAATATTGAAGAAGATTGCCAGGTCCTCTTCTGGGCTCTTCCCATCCTTCCCCGCCCCACCCTTTTTTCTTTTACCTTCTTTCCTCTCTGTAATCTCTCCCTTGGTGACTTCATCAACTCCTGTGGGTTCAATTGCTATATCTATGAAGATGACTCCCAGATCTATACATTCAGTTCATTTTTCTCTCCTGAATTAATATCATCAGCTACCTACTGGACACAACAAACACATCACATAGATATCTTAAACTCAATAGACAGCTGGGTGGTACAGTAGATAGCTCACTGGGCCTGGAGTCAGGAAAATGTAAGTTCAGATCTGGCCTCAGACTCTTACTGTGTGACTCTGACTCAACTAAAATGGGGATAATAATAGTACCTTCATTGCAGGGTTGTTGTAAGGATCAAATGAAATAATATTTATAAAAAATGCTTAGCACAGTGTCCTGGCACATAGTAGATGCCATATAAATGATTATTCCCTTCTCTCTCTTCCCCCCCCCCCATATGTACAATAGAGAACACATTATCCCTCCCCTCAAACCTATCCCTCCTCTTCTAAACTTTCCTATTTCTGTAAAGGACCATCACAATTTCAGATTTCATGGTATCATCTTTGACTTCTTACTTCACATACAAAATCACTTGCCAAACCTCACCGTTTCTATGGTATTATACCATTTTTACCTCCACAGTATCTCTCACATCTTTCTCCTTCTCATTACTCATACAGTACTACCTGACCTTAGATCCTAATCACCTATACTATTGCAATGGCCCCCCTTAATTGGTTCTCCCACCTTATTCCTTCTTATTCCAATATATTCCCCCCCACAGCTGCCGATAGTGATTTTCTTTTTTTTTAAAATCAGTTATTCGTTGTTTATTCAGTATTTCAGATTAGTATGACACTTGAGGAATTGGTTGCATTATTGTACATATACAGATTTTTTATATAACATGGAAATTTACAACTATATGTATGTGTATATTGTATGTACATGTATACATATACACACATACATACATACACAAAATCAGATCTTCTGGAAAGATGATACATGGTGTCATGCTGTAGAGCCCCAGCGGAGGAGAGCACAAAGGTAATCAATGCATCAGTACAGAATTCCTATTATATGGTGTTTTGTATCTAGGAGTGTTGTCTTCTGGATCTACTGGAAGCTGTAGCACCTACATACAAAGCAGGCAGTTTATATACCTGTGAGGTGCTGGCTCTGCTTGACACCAACTTCTGAGACTATACAAGTCATATCCAGCATCATATGCAAACAACAACAGGGTTTAACAAATAGTAGTCACACTGTACTAGAGTGTGTTCACAGGTTTTACATTTCTGGTGTTCAATCACTAATCGGAGGAAGGATTTGACCTATTTGAAAAGCACATCATACATAACCCCTTAACCACTGTCATGTTCTCTTAATGGCAGCACATTAAAAGGTTCTAAAATTGCAGCTCTTTCTGGATTCCTCAAAGAGTATCTGCTCTCTTCTTTAAACAGCTCTCCTCCTTCAGATTCAGGTTTACCTTCACCACATCTGAAATGCCATTCTGCCCCAAGATACATGGGACACTAAGGAAGATATCCGCATCCTCAGTGCCATATAGACCCTTAATCATGGTGGAAATTGGATGCACTCTCCTAAGATTCTTCATAATGCTTTCTACCAGATCTGCTGCAGACAATCCAATGGCCCAGGAAGTGTAGCCCTTCATCTTGATCACCTCATAAACACTTTCAACCACCTGTTTATGGATATCTTTCTAATTCTCTGAATCAGCATCAGTACCCAAAGGAGGATGAAGTTCTTCAGAAACACACCAGCAACATTCACACCACTCCACACAGGAACACTGGAGTCTTCATATTCCCTAAGCATCCATCAAGGACAACCTGAAGAATGAACACCACGTCTCTCCCCCATTAGGTAATGGAAATGGGAAGAATCCAGACTGCAACCACTTCCAACAACACAGTTTTTAGGAAAGCCACTTAACTTCCAGGCTGTATATGTCAAAATATTCCCTAGATTGGAAACAATAAGCAGCTTGCAATTAGGGCTGTATTTAACAGTATTGGGAATGATGAATTTAAAGATATTCACATTATGCTGGACCAAATTAAGATGATTTTTCTCCCTCCTGCTGATGTGCCCCAGCAGCAACAATGACCAGTTTTGCATTTTCAGTCACAGTTTTTGTTAGAAACATTCTTTGGTGTTTTGAGGAAAAGGCTGCCATGTTGTAGACCCATCATCTCTCCCTATAGTTTGTCTTCTAGTACATTAACTAGGGCAAGCTCATCAGTCACATCCTTTGTTAAGATACTGATGGCACGTGCCATGCCAACTACACCAACCCCAACAACAGTGATTTTGTTCAGTGATTTGTTCTGGGGAACTTGGTCTTCCTTTAGGACATTCACAATCAGATGATCCTTGACAGTAGATGCCATTTGGGGGGATATCTGAGCTCTAGGTTGCTGGTCAGGCTGTGAAAGTTCTGAGTTACATGTGGGACTGATGCTCCCTGACTCATGACCAATTAGTGATTTTCTTAAAGCAGAGGTTGGACTCTCTCGAGACAACAGTTTGAAAGTTCCCCTATTGGCTCTAGGATAACATATAAATTCCTCTGTCTTTTAAAATCGTTTTAACAAGGATACTCCAACCTATCTTTCAAGGTTTATTATATATTATTCCCTAAACTGAACTCCACTATGTAAAAAAAATTCCCTTTCTTGCTGTTCCACAAACATGATTATATCTCCTGTTGATGTGCTTTCACTTAAGTTTTTGTATGAAGCCTTTTCTGATCCCTTTCTCCCTATGCAACCCATAGTTATTTTGTATTTATTCTAAATAAAGACAATATGGATGGAGAATCTCCTAAATTGAAAAAAAACCATCAGAATTGCTGGTCCTGCTGTTTATTGATGATGTAAAAAAATAAAGACAAAATTATTTACAATACATCAGCTATAAGAAAGATCACAGATAAAACCTCCTTGAATCACCACCACAACTGCTGACTTTTCAATTTTGGAAATGCAATCCCATCATACAACTTCTAGGATAACAAATTATTTTCTCAAGAAACCTCTTTATGTTTCTTCACTAGACAAGAGTTAAGTTCCATTTTCTCAGGAAATAAGTTCTCTTAGACTTTTGCTTCTGTCTTCTCAGCAATCATAATATTATGTCCCTCCAGAAGAAAAATTAAAGTTTCAGTCTAATCTTCAGACTTTTTTTTTGGTCTTTTTTTTGTAGGGGGGAAGGCAGGGAAATTGGGGTTAAGTGACTTGCCCAAGGTCACACCTACTAAGTGTTAAGTGTCTGAGACCAGGAATTCAGGTCCTTCTAACTCCAGGGCTCTATTCACTGCACCACCTAGTTGCCCCTAATCTACAAACTTCTTATGGAATGTGTTTAAGGTGATATGGTAACAGTATGTATGGTCTTTGTGTAAAAGGCTATAGAAATCTGTGTTTCATTGGGTTTCCCATGAAATGTATGCTTCTTGAGAGCAGGAACTTCTCTTTTTCTCCTGGGTCATAGTAGATGCTTAGTAGGAACTTGTTGAATGATTAAAATGGTGTGCCTTATGACCCAAAGGTTTGGAAAAACAAATTTTATGAACCAATACAAGTGATAAATTGAAGTCTTATTGTATAAAACACTATTTTCAAGATTCACAATGAAGGAAAGTTCTAAATAGCTAAGGCTTACTCTAATAAATTCTTTTTTTTTTCAGTGTTACCTCTTTTTTTTCTTTATTAATTTGTTTGTTTCCTTTTAGTTTACAGGATTCAATTCCACAATTCCTTGAATTTCACATTTTGTCCCCCTCCCTCCCCTCCCCCCCCCCATGGCGGCTTATAGTCAAGTATAGGATCTGTAAATACTTTCACATTATACATTGGTCAGGTTATAAGGATGGATTGTACCAGCTGGAATGAAAAATGGTAAAGAGGACATAAAACCAAATAAGAGAACGAAAAAGATCAGGTATTTTGCTTCCACCTGGATATAAACTCAGTTCTTTCTAGTTCTTTCTCTGGATGCACATTTTTCTCTCCATCATGCATCTTTTGGGATTGACTTATATCACTGCATTGCTGAGAAGAGTCCAGTCTATCAAAGTTGGTCATCACACATATGTTGTGTCTGTAATTGTGTACAAATCTCTCCTGGTTCTACTCTTCTCACTCAGCATCAGTTCTTTTAAGACTCTCCAGGTAAATATGAAGACTGCCTGCTCCTCATTTCTTATAGCACAATATTATTCCATAACATGCATATACCACAACTTGTTCAGCCATTCCCCATTTATGGGCACCCCCTTAATTTCCAATTTTTGCCACCACAAAAAGAGCTGCTATAAACATTTTTGTACATATGGGTCTTTCTCCCATTTCTATGATCTCTTTGGGATATAACCCTAGGAGTGGTATTGCTGGATCAAAGGGTATGAAAGTATTTATAGCCCTTTGGGCATAATTCCAGATTGCTCTCCAGAAAGGCTGGATCAGTTCACAACTCCACCAACAATGCATTAGTGTTCCAGTTTGCCCACATCCTCTCCAGCATTTGTCATTTTCCTGTTTTGTCATCTTAGCCAATCTGACTGGTGAGATGTGGTTCCTCAGAGTTGTTTTGATTTGCATTTCTCTAATCAATAGTGAATTAGAGCATTTCTTCATGTGCTTATAGATAGCTTTAATTTCTTCCTCTGAAAACTGCCTGTTCATATCCTTTGACCATTTATCAATTGGGGAATGACTTGTATTCTTATAAATTTGACTCAATTCTCTGTATATTTTAGAAATGAGTCCTTTGTCAGAGACATAGGTTGTAAAAATTCTTTCCCAATTTCCCACCTCCCTCTTAATCTTGGTTACATTGGCTTTGTTTGTACAGAAACTTTTCAATTTCATGTAGTCAAAATTATTCATTTTACATTTTATAATGTTCTCTAATTCTTGTTTAGTCATAAAGTCTTTCCCTCTCCACAAATCTGATAGGTAAACTATTCCTTGTTTTAGGAGACTGCTTACAGTATCAACCTTTATACCTAAATCATGAACCCATTTAGACTTGATTTTGGTATATGGTGTTAGATAATGGTCTATGCCCAGTTTCTGCCATAATATATTCCAGTTTTCCCAGCAGTTTTTGTCAAATAGTGAGTTCTTATCCCAAAAACCAGGGTCTGGAGGTTTATCAAACAATACATTACTATAGTCATTGACTTCTGAATCTCTTGTGCCTAAACTCTAATAAATTCTTTCTGGTACTTCAGGTAACCAAGGCCCTTTTGAAAAGGACTGTTATTACAAAGTTAAGCTGTTGTTTCTATGGCATTTTACTTGTAATTTAAACTGAAGTTCACAGACTGATGAATGCATGGAAATAAATGGACATTGTATTGTGAAAATGCCTAAATAAAATATTTTATCTTAAGCTGTCTTTTATAGTATTATTGAAGTTAAAGACATGGAGAAGTAATATAAATTAAGGGCCTGAAATCACCCAGGAAAGATTCATAATCCAAATATTCTCTGCAATCTGCTTCTGTAGCAATTCAGTGCGACAAATTATTTGAAAGCTATCTATTTGCGGAGAGGGGGAAAAAACCCAAACCCTTGACACCACATATTCCATCAAGCATGTTTCTTCCTACCCTCCTTTAGTAGGGGTGGTATAATCGAGTAAAATATCTCATGTCCATGTAGGAAAAAAAAAAGTTCCCACAATTTAGCATCAGTGAACATTAATCTCTAGAAAATGCAAATTGACCCAACCTTTTGTCAAAATCTTGTAGCCAAGCTGTCACATTTTACATAAATAAATACAGAAGACCTCTTAGAGAAAAGAAAAGGAGGAGGGAAGGGTGTGCGGTGGGGTTGCTGATTCTACGGTTTTGGAAAAGGTTTCCCGGTTGGAGGAGGGGCCAAAAAAAAAAAATCAATAGCGCGGGGGGATGGATGTAAAAGGAGACACATCTAGTGAGCAGAAGCAACAGCTGACCTCCCAGACAGAAGCTCTAGCCCACCCTTTCCCACACAAAGACCGGGGCGTTGGGGCAAGAGATAAAGAGACAGACCCAAGACTGAAGCCCAGGCTTAATCCTCACTTTACGAACAGAAACGAGAGCCGTGTACTTATCTGCTCTATATACCTTCCTCCACTTACCCGCTCCCTCTTCCTTCTCCCCACACATTCACAGAGAAAAGGTGGGTAGATGAGTAAGTGAAGAGGGAGTTACAGTTCTTTGTCTAAGAAATGTGAAAGACTGCAGAAGGATCTTGGGGTTTGAGAAAGCAACTGTGACTTGAGTATAAAGGAAGACAAATTGCAAAGGAAAGGAGGACAGAAAGCTTGGAGATCAGGCTGGAAGCAGGAGAAAGAGCCAGAGGGACCGTGGAACCTCTTGCGCACAAGAGAAGAGACTTGTACCTGAGGCAGCAGCCTGCACCTGGTTTCACTGCTGAGGGTGCGCAGCGTATGTGGGTGTGTCGCTCAGATTGTTCCTGGACGGTACAGCCTCCCCAGACGCGATGAACCGGATGATCAGTATCCTTCTGGGTGCAGTGCTGCTCTGGGGCCAGGGCGGCTTCTCCCGGAGGGTCGTCAGCGGTGAGTAAGGAGAAACCAAGAAAGGAAAATGGTTGGAAGGAGAGTCACAGTAGTTTAAACTTCTTGCTGTCTCATACATTTCTAGGAGAGTGGGAGAGAGCAAAGGAGCCCTTGCTTGGGAACTTTGTTCCCCTAAGTAGTTTTTTTTTCTTTTTCTTTTTGGTTACAACCCAGCGATAAAATTTATACCTGTGGCATTGGAAGTGGAGCTTAGAATGACAAGAGTTGAACAGTTTGCGCCTCTTAGCCTCCCTTTCCCCTTCTCCATCTCAGACAGACACACACAACATTCAAGCATTGCATGTAAACCTAGAGGTCAGTTTTACATATCATTCACTTATCAGGAAAACGAATCTCAGGTAAATGAAGTGTCTAAGTTTGCAAAGATCAATCAGCTGTTTAACCAGCTCTAAAGTTAGGCCTTTATAAAAGGACAAACAGGGTGTTAACTCCTTTGCTACTAGTAACTGTCATAAAAATTTGCTGAATCTTCAAAATATACTTCTTAATAACCTAGTCACTCATCAAGTCAGCTGCCTCCAACTTTTTAGTCTTTTTGTAATATGAGACTGAAATATACTTTGAAAGAGAATTAAATTAATTTAGTTTTCTGTGTATCTTCTCACCTACATTTTTGGAAAAGAAATCATATTGTGCTATTTATGAAATGAGTATATACTACACAAGAGTGTTCCTTGAAGTTGTAATTTAGGAATCATCCTAAATACTCTTTTCTAATTGAAAACAGTTGAAATTTAGAATCCTTTCTGCATGTTTCTAGACTATTCCAATAGGAAAAAGGTAGAAAAATTGTGAAGATGGACAAATTATTCATTTCAGGGACAGGGCTTTAAAGGGGAAGGAGGGGTTAGAAAAGCAGAGGATGGGAATGTTACTGGAAAGAATAACACCTGATGATCTTTGATTCTTTATCCTAGACATTGAAAAACATCAATCAGACTTTCCCTCTTGTTTCTCTGTGGTCCCAAAGGACATAGATTTCATATGTGATAGCAAACAATGTCTTTTCATAAACGAGTCTCCACATCTCTAGGGCATGGCCAGTTATCTGTGACTTTTCAAGGTGTGCCCAGGAGTGCTTGTGACTCCATGAAGTGAAAATGAATCAGGCTCTTCAATGCTCAGCTATTTCCCTTGTCTCTTTCTTTCCTCTCCCCACATGGCTTTTCTATTTCTTGAGAGTGTAAACCTTGTTATTCTGAGAGCTGTGCTTCTTCTCCACCTTCTCTTTCCCCAACCCCCTCTCCCTTCCCCTCCCCCCCCCCCCCCCCCCACAGTAAGCCCAGCCACTTAGAACCTAGAAGGCTAGAATGCAGACTGCAATAATGATGCAGCTCTGACTCTGGGCCTTTGCAGATAGGAAGCTTCTTTATAAGAGGGAAAAACAAACAAACACAACATATAATGTAAAATGAGGGTTTTGAGGTGTTTTTATTTAGTACAAATTCTTGTTTCTTAAATAGAAAAAATAGTTTTGTTCCTTTCGGTATTCTGATAATTTCAGAAATTCCTACATACCATTCACCAAACCAGAGGAATTTCAAGTCTTCATTAGTGGGCAGAGCAATAGTAAATCACTAATAAAATTATGGGTTCTTGAAATAGGATCTTGAAATATTGAAGAGGTATTCGCTTAAATATTTAAATGTTAAACTTTACTTTTAAAATGTTATGATTGATTGAGACCCTATTTTATGTATCATTTGTTTTCCTTTCCCTTTCCTCTCTTCTCTCTTCCCCTCTCCTTCTTCTGTGAGAAATAAGACTTTTGAGAGAGAGAGAGAGAATTAACAGCTCATAGAATGACTGAAGGACAATAGGAAATATCTGTGGGAAGGTCTTTAGAAACTGGATAGATTCTCTTCTATTTCTGTAGTTTCTACCCAAAATCAGGGAATGAAGTAGTTATACTAAAGTCTCTCGAATCTTAAGACAGAGTACTAGTGTTTGGTACTTGATTTTGGGTGAATGTATTTTAAGGGTAATAATTTATTTTTTCGTCTGGTAAGCCAACAAGTATGAGTTCTTGTCTAATGAATCTTAAAAAGAAAAACTGCTTAATAGGCAAAAGTTGCAATCCGGCTCATATACAGGAGTACTATTTAGAATAGTTTAAATCAATTTATCAAATCAAATTATATAGAATAATTCAAATCAATTTAACAAATGCTTATTAAGATAATTTATTCTTTTATGCAGAAGACACATAAAATGTATGTATGTAGGGGGCAGGAAATTTCCAGGTAGGGTCCAGGTATCCCCAAATGGGGTAGTACTCTAGTGTCATTATGGTCACAGTTACAATTTTAGAGGCATAGAAAATACCACAAGAAACTAGTGGTTTAATCAGCTCTAAAGTAAGGCCTTTATAAAGGATGAACAGTGTTAACTCCCTTGCTACTAATAATAGTCATAAAAGTTTGCTGAATCTTCAAAACACACTGCTTTAAAACCTAGTTCCTAATCGGCTGCCTCCAACTCTTCAGACTTTTTGTAATATGAGATTGAAATACACTTTTAAAGATGATTAAATTAATTTAGTTTTCTGTGTATCCCCTGACCTAAACTTTTGTAAAAGAAATCATATGTGCTATTTATGAAATGAGTGTATCCTACACAAGAGTGTTCCTTGAGGTTGTAATTAGGAATTATCCTAAATACTTTTTGCTAATTGAAAACAATTGAAATTTAGAGTCCTTTCGGAATATATAGAGATTTAAAATTTAACAGCTTGGTGAAGTGATCTCCCAGTCAAAAAAATCTGTATTCAAATCTAGCCTCTTACATCCATTTCACTTCTCAGTCCTCCAGGCAACTCCCAAAGACCTAAAGTTACTGATATATATTGGTAGAGGAAATTATTCACTGGTTGTTCTTCATATTGAATTCACAGGTCCAGTTAAAAAAAACAACAACAAAACCAAAATGTTTAAAGAGAACTTGAACATAGATTTTTTTTTGTAAAATTTTTTTTTGTAAAAATGGAAATAATTGATTTTCATAGTACCCTTTTAGCAGTTTTTCTTTTGTTCTGTTGTGTGGTTTTAGAAATTCCAGAGGAGAAATGATTAAATTAAAAATAAACAATTATAAAGCAATATTGACAAAATTTTACTTTACATGATACATTAAAATTATTACTGAAGATCTTTTGCATTATTTCCTTGTGGAACATTTATAGGCATCTTATGGGTGACATCTGGAAATCTAATTAATTGAGCATGAGATATTTGATTTGGCATAAATGATGATGTTTACTTAATGTTAAAACAATGATTAAGTAATGCATTTCTCCCATACACTTTAATGGCCTCTGGCCATAAAATATTCAAATAGCATAACCATTTGTGATAGTAATGTATCTGTTATATCTATTTTGGGATATTACTTTTTCCTAAAATATAGATAGCATCTTTTGCCAAAAAAAGCATTCATGAATTTAAGCAGTCCTACATGATTTGGGAAAGTCAGGAGTAGGGGAAGCAGTATTTGATTCACTGGCTATATGGATAAGATGTTCTGCATGGATTGGGCAAGTAGGCAACCTTTTTCATGACACAAAGGTGCCATTTATTATTTTATTACTCCCTACCTTAGCTATCTGAAACAGACACTGTGGAGATATATTATTTTCACTTGTAGTCAGTTTATTTGGGGGAAAATATGAAACATGATGTAAGGTTGGAAACTCTTATGTTTCAACAAGGAAACTGATGATTACTAACAGGAAAAATCCAAATATTTACAAAATTAAGTGAAATGTTTTGAGATACTTTTAATAACTAAAATGAGCCATACAACAATTTGAAGTAATTACAGTCTGTTTTATTTATTTACTACATTACAAAAATTTTGTTACCTTAAAAGCATAATCACTTTTTTATTAGAAATTATTTTCTAATAATTTTATCATTTTAATGGAAAATAATCCTCTACCACTGATTTAGTAATTTGGCATTTGTACTATTTTAAGGTTAATATTATTTAATATCTCATATTTATTAATAAATCAATATTAACATTTAAACATTTGATAGTATTTAAGAGTTCAAATGGGAATGGGTGTGCTCAGGGTGCTATGGGCTCTCTAATATAGTGGATAGCAGTTTGGCCCTGGAGTTAGGATGTGCTGGGTGCAAGTTTTGCCTCTGATATATAGTAGCTGTGTGACCATAGACAAGTCACTTAAACTTTTAGTATCCTAGCAATTCTTTAAACTCTCAAAGACTATAAATAATGGATTAATAGAAAGGTTTTTACCCTGAGTTTTCCTCACACCAATGAAATAATAGATTTGGATAATATAGAGGAAATCAATTATGATTGATTTTAATGTGTGAATAACAAAGAAAAACAGATAAGCATTATTACTGCCAAAAAGTGTTTTATTACTTGTGTTGCTGAGCTTGGGACTATATAGGTCCTGGGACCACATAAATCTAGAATTTATTTCCAAAAGTTTGTAATCAATGACACACTGGTATAGATACATGTGCATTAATTATATAGGCAACAGTATGAAATTATTAAATTCATTAAGTGAATGTACTATAAAGTATTCATATCACACAAATATGAATTCAGGGAGAATCAAAATTCTGGTTTTCCCCTTTTTATGTTTTAAATACATGTAGCTGTGTTTTCCAACTTTAAAGAATTGAAGTACTCTATGTAAAGCCTCCATTCTGCCCAAAACATACTTTAGTATGTATATTTAGAAAAATAAGTGAATTGAAATTAATATTGGTATTAAAAATTTAGGACAACATATAGTGTAATTGAGGATACCCTAGGATCTTACAAAACCATTTTGCTAACCCCAACTCTGAGGACTGAAAAGCAGAACTGCTGACTATGCTAGTCTGTAATGTTATTCCATGACATCATCAAGAGCAAAAAGTGATGACAGTGCAGTTTTGAGAGATTCAATTTCTTTAAGTATGTCCCTGGCAAGAAAGGTCCAAATTTTATTAATGACTTACAGTCACTTAACAGACTACACATTAATCACAACCATTATTTCTTAAATACTCCCCCCTGCCGTTGCATGGTTTGCTTTTTAAAAATTTTTTTGCTTCTTTTGTATATTCTTATTTTAGAATTGCTCAAATTACTTGATTATTTCCAAAGTCTCACATTTTAAAATTCTACAATTTAAGACATTTATACATAAATTATAAAAGACTTTGCAAAACTGTAAGTTTTTCAGAATTTTAAAATCTATACAAAGTCAAAATAAACTATATTCTTGAGGAAAAAACTGATATAGATATTTCCTTCATTTTTGCTTCTGCAATTGTGTTTGCATGGCATCAATCACATATTTAAAATTTTGGCATCAGTGATAGAGGGGAAAACATTGGAGTGATAGGAGACATGAGTCCTAATCTTAGTTTGACACCATAGGTTATTATCTCCAGCCCTCAATTGTCTCATTTGTAAAATAAGACGTGTTACTATGGTTGGAAGAAGCCAGCCACTGAACTCCCTGAAACCGTGTACCTTCATCTTCAGTTTAGTCAATTTTGGTTCTAACGTCACATATATTCCCCATGCCATTTTTTTCAAATGCTTTATTAACTTCTGATTTATATCATTCGTTTCTGCCAGATTTTGAGTTACAATTTTTCTCCCTGTTTTTCCCCTACCCATCTCCCCAAAACAGTAGTCCCACAGGATATCCCCTCCTCCAGTCTGCTTTCTCCCATATTTTCTCCCATACCCCTTTCGACTTTTCCAGTGGATCTCTATGCCCCAGTGCCTGTATATCTTATTTCCCAATTACATGTAAAATAGTATTAATAATAGTGTATATATATATATATACACACACATATACATACATATATCTATATGTGCGTGTACATATATATATATATATTTGGATATTTGATTTTAAAACTTTGAATTCCAGATTCATTCCCTTCCTTCCTTGTTACCCACCCTTGCTGGGAAGATAAGCAGTTCAGTATAGGTTGTACATGTGTGGCTAATGCAAAACAATAACATAGTAGATATATTGTAAAAGACTGACTATATTTCCCTCCCTCCTATCCCACCTCCCACTTGTTCTATTCTCTACTTTGATCCCCTCCCTTTTCAAACATGGGTGCTTCCAACTTCCCTCCCCCCAGCCTGCCCTCCCTTCCATCATTCCCCCTCTCATCCCCTTCCCCCGCTACTTTCCTGGAGGGTGAGATACCCTATTTAGTGTGTATTTCATTCCTTCCTCAAGCCAAATTCAATGGGAATAAGGTTGACCCATTCCCTTTTACCTTCCTATTCTTCCCCTCCATTGTAACCATTTTCCCTTGCCTCTTCTGTATGAGATAGTTTACCCCAATCTGTCTTTCCCCATTTCCTCTCATTATATTCCTCTCTCACCTCTTAATTTCACCTTTTAAGTATCATCCCTTCCTGTTAAATTGGTCCTGTGTCCTCTATCTATGTATAAATGTAAACATACATACACACATTCACATATGTATTAATATGCCCATATACCCTCATATATAGACATACATATATATATATATATATATATATATATATATATATTTCGATTCCTTTCAACTACTGAGAAAAGTTTCATAAGTTACAATTATTGTTTTTTCCATGTAGGAATGTTAATAGTTCAACTTTGATAAGTTCCTTATGGTTTCTTTTCCTTGTTTACCTTCTCATTTCTCTGCTTCTTGTATCTAAATGTCAAATTTTCTATTTAACTTTGTTTTTTTTCAGCAAGAATGCTTGAAAGTCCTCTATTCCACTGAATGACCATATTTTCCCCTGAAACATGATACTCAGCTTTGCTGGGTAGGTGACTCTTGGTTTTCATCCCAGCTCCTTTGCCCTCCGGAATATCATATTCCAAGCTCTTTGATCCCTTAGTGTAGAAGCTGCCAGATCCTGGGTTATCCTGATTGTGTTTTCACAATATTAAAATTGTTTCTTCCTGGCTGCTTATAATATTCTCTCATTAATTTGGGAATTCCAGAACCTGGCTATAATATTCCTAGGAGTTTTCTTTTTGGGACCTTTTTCAGAGGTGATTGGTGGATTCTTTCAACCTCTATTTTGCCTTCTGGTACTAAAACATCAGGGCAGTTTTCTTTGAGAACTTCCTGGAGGATAATTTCTAGGTTCTTACTTTGATCATGGCTTTCAGATAGTCCAATAATTTTTAAATTATCTCTCCTGGATCTATTTTCCAGGTCAGTGGTTTTTCTCATGAGATATTTCACAATGCCTTCTATTCTTTCATTTGTTTGGATCTGTTTAACAGCATCTTGATTTCTCATAAAGTCATTAGCTCCCATTTGCTCCAATCTAATTCTGAAGCAATGATTATCCTCAGTGAGCTTTTGAGCTTCTTTTTCCATCTGGCAAATTTGGCTTTTTAAGGCATTCTTCTCCTCATTGCCTTTTTGAGCCTCTTCTGCCATTTGAGTCAGTCTGTTTTTTAAGGTATTATTTTCTTCAGTCAGGCTGTTGACTCTCATTTCATAATTTTCTTGCCATTGTTCTGTTTTCTATTCCCAATTTTTCCTCCACTTCTCTTATCTGCTTCTTAAGGTCTTCTATGGCCTGTAACCAGCTTGAATTTTCCTTTGAAACTTTTGGTGCAGGAGTTCTGACTTCACTGTTTTCCTCCTGTTCCATGCTTTGCTCCTTTTTGTCCCCATAATAGGAGTGTAATGTTGGAATCTTTTGTCTGCTTTGTTTCCTTTGCCTGGTCATGTCGCCCCTCAGTCACTTGAACCCTGGGCTTTTTGCTACAGTAGGACTCTGCCACCAGACAGGGGAGCTTTTGTCCCAAAGGCTGGGGTTTTCTCAGCTGCCAGAGATATTAAATAGGTGCCCTCTCTGAGGTCTCCACATGCTCTGGCAAGCTGGACACACACCCCAGGACTTCCATCCTAGACTGAAATCCAGATCCAAGAAGGTTAAAGCAAGAGCAATTACCCCTCAGACTGGTGCTTGGTCCCCCTACACTCTGCAGGCCAGGAGCTGAAGCTGCCACTTGGTGCTGGCTGGCTGTGCTGGGGTCTCAGTGGCTTCCCGCCCGGGGGGGCAAAAGCCACACACTCCCACCTACTGGGTCCCAAAGTCCAGACTGCACTGACCTCTCACTTTGTCCTTCGCATCTATATGTTGATAATTCTGGAAACGGCCACAGCTGCTGCTGATCTGGAGTCCCTCTGGCTGGTGGCTGGTCAGGCCTGCCCTGGGGCTAAAATCTCTGGTGGGGCTGGGCTCGGCTCCCACTGCACTATATTCCTGCAGGCCTGCTGGGCTGTCCTCAGTGGCAGGTTAGCTTCTCTGTGTCATTTTTTGGGTTCTTCAGCTCCAAAGTTTGTTTAGAGTCCCTTTTTTATATGGATTGGGGAAGGTGGAAGCTGGAGCCAGTGGGAGGTCGTGCTTCTACTCCTCCATCTTGTCTCTGCCCTTCCCCCCCATTCCATTTTTAAACCAAAGGTTGGCTAAACTAGCTGTCAAACCTTTGTTCTGTGCTACTTTCAGCATCCCTCTATGGTCCTAACCTTCCCTCCAATCCAGTATGTTTTGTGCAGACCTTTGTCACTTTGTTTGAATAGATGTGTAATCAGAATAGCTACTGAAGTCTTTTCACAGTTTAATTCTGCCACGGTTAGCACTGACAGCTACTCCTTTCTAGTTCTTTATTCCCTTCTTGGCTTCTCTTCCTCTGATCTCTCCTGATGTTCCTCTCCCCCAGATGATTGATTTTGTTGGGGCTCGTTAGCTGATAAGTGTTGGGGATACAAGGAGAGGTAAAAGCAGTTCCTGCTCTCGAGGGAGTTACAGTTCAGTAGCGAGTGACAGCAAGTAAACAATAATGTACACACTGTACACTCAAACACACACACCCAGTTAGAGGATGTATTGGAGAAAATCTCAGTCAGAAAGTCCTAGCATCAATAGGAAAAGCTTCTTTCATAAGAAGGGATTTTAGCTGATATTGGAAGGAAACCAGGGAAGGGGCTGGGATAGAGATGAGGAGGCAGCAATTCCAGGTGTGGGGAACAGCCAGAAAAAATTCAGAGCCAGGAGATGGAGCCTCTTGTTTGTGGAACAGCAAAGAGCTATATTTATATTATCATAATCAGATATTTGCAGTATAGGACCATAATATTTTTTAGGGGGTCCGTGATAAAAGCTACTTTCTGTTTTAAAAATTTTTTGATCTTTATTAATTTGTTTGTTAGTTTACAAGATTTAAGTTTACAAAATTTAGTTTACAAGATTCAGTTCCACGATCCCTTGAGTTTCAAATTTTCTCCCCCTCCCTCTTCTCCACTCCTCCTCCTCCATGGTGGCAATCAGGTATAGGACCTGTAAATACTTTCATATTAGACATTAGTCAGGTTATAAAGAAGGATTGTAATGGATGGAATGAACAATAAAAGCTCCTTTCTCTGGTCACTCAAGATGGGAAGCAGTCATTTCCCCAGGGACATGAGACAGAAACAGAGAGAGAACCAAAGAGACAGACAGACACAGAGAAAGATCAGTTTGGGTGGGCAGTCCCTATTGAATTCCCATTCAATTCTGGTTCAGAGACCAATACAGAATACTGTCACAGAATACCTGTGTCATTCTGAATCGGAGAAAGGCCTCTTCCTTTCACATCATTAAGCATTTCTAGAAACAGGTTCCTTAAACATTCATGTAGGGTTGATACCAGTCAGAGGTCTCTGCACATACTCCCAGGTTTGGGCTCTCATTGACCTAAATATAACTGTTCTATCAGCTTTCTCCAGAGACCAAAGAGAATACTAGGACCAAAGGCTAAAGAGAGCCAGAACTCTTGGTTGAAACTTCTCATTCTTGCGTAGCTTGAGAAAGGAAAAGATTTTTTTATAAAAGCTTCTGTGGTTTCACTGTGTGGGACTATTTTTTATGAGTGAGTGGAATGGCAGTTTGTCATGAGCAGATATCATCAATATTATGTGTATGGGCCCATCACAGAATCAGAGGTGGACATGACCCTTTCCTGAACATCTAGATCAACTTTTGCCTGAACAAGAAGACTCTCTATGACACCCCAAACAAGCGGTCAACTAGGCTTCACTTAGAAGTCCATGAGCTCTCAAAGCAACCCATCTGAGAGTTGTGCTAGTTTAGCTATATTGAGCTTAGATTTGTCTGTCTTCAATCGCCATTGTTTGTACTTGTTTTGTCTTCTAGAACCAAGCAGAACAAATCTAGCCCCTCATCCATATGACAGCCTTTTAATTAACTAAAGACAATTTTAATTCACCTCCTCTAATCCCTGCCCCCCAAAGCCTAAAATAAGTTTTTATGATAAATTATTTTGCATGATCTTGAACAAATCCTTTAGAGAATATACTTCCCACTTTCTTTCATTTCCCCCTCTCTCTGGCCCAGAATGACTACTACTTTCCAGCTTCTTACTTTTGTTAAATAAATAAGCCTGCTGGGGGCAGCTAGGGGGTACAGTGAATAGAGCACCGGCCAAGGAGTCAGGAGGACCTGAGTTCGAATCTGACCTCAGACACTTAACACTTATTAGCCATGTGACCTTGGGCAAGTCACTTAACCCCAATTGCCCTCCAAAAAGCAAAAAAAAAAAGAAAAGCAAAATTTATTTTTCTGACATTCAAAGCCAACCATAACCTAGGTCCTCTATACTTATCCAAATTCATCTCCTCCTGCTTTCTCTTAAACATGACTTTGTTCATACTCTTTCTAAACATACTTTTGTTGTACTCTTTTTCCAAACTGGAATGCCCTTTTTTTCTGGTCTATTCGAATTCTACCTAATCTTCTAAAATCAAGTCTCACCTTAATTAAATTTAATGTAACTAAATTAAATTAATATTCATTAAGTGTCTCCTATGTGTAGGGCACTGTGCTAGGTGAAGGTAGGAAAAAGATTTTTTTAATTTTTAAAAAATCTAACTTTTTAAATTTTGTTTCCTTTACTCTAAAGAATCTTACAATCTAACTAGGGATATGGCATATGCACACACACACACAAAACATTGAAAAAGAACACCTTAGACAGTGCCTGGCACATAGTGGATGCTTAATGTTATTGACCATTGATTGATGCAATAAATGCAAAGGTGTCTGGATATAATGTTTTGTGAAATTTGAGCTAGTTACATATGGGAGGGTTTCATAAAGTCAGTGGCGCCTGAGCTGGACCTTGAAGGAAGAGAATTTCAACAGCATAAAATGTGGAAGAACATTCCAGATATGAGGTATAATAGAGAGATAGGAGAGGGTAACAAAAAAAAGAAACAGAGAAAGAAAGAAGGAAAAAAGAAAAATTATTGACAACTTCAGTTAATAATTATCCCTTTCCTTTCTAATCTTCAATTAGATCCCTGTCATATTTTGCATTTGATTGTATTCTATTTTGTGTTTATATATGCTTTGAAAGCATAAACTATATCACATGTTACGTTTGCATTTCTCTTGTGCTAACTGGTCTTTTCAGAATTTTTATTAAATTTATATGTTGAATCATCTCACAAATACAGAATATCCCAACATATGAATCATCACAGTAATTTGTGTAATTTGATCTACAAGAATCTAAATTCTCAGTAATAAAAAGAGCTTGAGATTTGCATTAAAGACATTTTCAGACCTAGTAGATCTGTTCTCAAAATTTCTTTCCCTTATGTTACAGACTTGTTTTTGCCTCATTTTTTGTATTAAATTTGCAATTATTTAAGAAAATTAATTTGAGAGGGTGACAGTTCTCTAAGATAATCAGCTAAGGGATTGTGATGGACTCTTCTTCCTTTCTAAGAAAATCACTAAGCAGCAACTGTTTTCTGTTTGGAAATATCAGAAGATTTTTATTTATTAATAAAGCACCCACAGAAAAGGTCTGTGTTCTCATCCTCGACCCAGGCAAGTAATGTCCTTTCACAGATTGTTGTCCACACAGCTATATTTGTCTTCTGATGCTATGAATGTTTTAGATCCTGGAAGCAGGACAAACTAATAGGAACCTCATAGCCTATATGAGGAAGCATGACTTTTTTTCAAATGTTGGATAGTTGAAGACCAAAGCTCTCCATATTAAGAGAAGAAAAAGGGTGGTGGGAAGGGGAAGGGAATAAACTAGAAGGCACAGTGGATAGAACACTAGGTTTAGAACCAGAAAAATTTATTTTCATAAGTTCAAATCTGGCTTCAGACACTTACTGTGGCCCTGGGTGAGTCACTTAACCCTGTTTGCCTCAGTTTCATTATCTGTAAAATGAGCTGGCAAGCAACTCCAGTATCTAGGCTGAGAAAACCCCAAATGGGCTCACAGAAAGTCAGATATGATTGAAAACACATTATGTCCCGTAAAAGACTATAAAAATAGTGAATATTAAATATGACCATTTAAGCAAAATAATAAACAGAAATTGTATAAATTGTAATATTAGAATGAATATTGTTAGCCAGAAATCATGACTTAGGAGACATGTGTTGAAACTGGATTTATTACAAGAGAAATAAACATGTATGTGGAACTCCTATATACAGTTCAAGGTGTTCACAATCCAAGCAGAAACTTACATATTTATGAATTGCAACAAAGGGAGAGGGGGAGTGGAAAGCAATCCCTCCCAAATGGCATTGGAGGAGAAAGGGAGCAGTAGGGGTGGGGAAAGGATTAATTCCTTCCTAAAGGGGACTAAAAACATGAAAGAAAGGAAGGGGGAACATAAGAAAGTAGGATGGCAAAAGCAGCATTCTTTTGCTTTGGGAACTGCTAGACCAGGGGTGGGGAATGTATGATCTCGAAGTCACATGTGACCCTCTAGGTCCTCAAGTGTGGCCTTTTGACTGAATCCAAACTTCACAGAACAAATTCCATTAATAAAAGGATAAATGTATAAAATAATAATAAAAAGAAAAAATAAGTCTATGCTCGACCATGAAGATATGATACATGTTTATTTGCAAGAGTGTCCACTATGGTCTGGTGCAAACTGGCTCCTGTTTTGACTCCCAAGGACACGCAGGCATTCCAGCCTGGGGTGTGTAAATAACAAATTATGTCAGCTCAGGGAGAGACTTCATCCTTGACATGTTCAGGGCCTCCTGTGTATTCTAGATCCAGTGTTTCTGGAAAATATTGCAACTCAAGAAGTCAAGCTAAGTTGGATTTAGGGTAACAGCACACACACACATACATATATACACACAGATTTGTGTATATATGTGCATATGTATATATATATATATACATTTATGTGTATATACACAAACATATAAATACACATACTATCTATCTTTCTATCTAAGTTTATTTAAGAGTAAATGAGCCCTTCATCTCAGGGTGCGGTAGGATATCAGCTTAAACAAAGAGAGAACAATCTTATTCAGGGGTCCTCTCTTGTCAGTCTCGAGTTGGATGGAAGTCAAGAAATGTGATGGAGTCAGCTCCTATACGTGTCCATATCTTATAGGACTTGACTCTATAGGCAGAGTCTCTCTCTCTCAACCACCTTGTTGGAGGTCCCTCATCCATGTATATCCCCAACCAACTAAATTAAGTCCCCTAAACAGATGCACAACATCATGCTTAGCATCCTTTCAAACAATCAGGAGTCATGTTCCTTTTTACATATATAACACCCAGCACAGGGCTGTCTTTCAGGGCATTGCTCAAGAAGGTGTTATAATTATATTTTAATAATATATTATTCATTCCCTTATTTGGTAGATGTTTATGTTCTATGAAATCCTCATGTAATCTCCATATGGCATTTTAAATCAGTAATTTATGAAGTTGGAACAAAATACTGCAGCCTATGAAATCATATTCAAAGAGAAAGAACATTGGGTATAGATATTAGGAAAGCAAAGCTGTGCTCTTAATATTGAAAGTTGCTAAATTTTCACAATTACCTTCAATTAAATATAGACAATATACTTCCAGCTTGTACCAAGGAATATGTTTAGATACTTTGGAAATACATTTTAACTTTCATGAGTTAATTGGGTAGTACTTGTTTTGTAAGGTAACATTAAATTAATATGGTAAGTTAACACATTCATACTAGAGTATATTAAAAATTGTAAGTAGCTTACCAGTTCAGATAACTCTACAGATGTAATTCTTCCTCTGCTCATGGAACTCTTAATTAAATTTGAACATTTTATACAGAATGGGCACTTATTAGATAAATGATTTTTGAATGAATGCATCACTGAATTTTCTACTTGGCTTTAGCTGGATTTCATAATCCTCTCCTCCAATATCTCTAGAATTGTTTTAATTTTAATGTTCATTATGTACATTATTTGTTGTTATTAAATTATTATAGTTAATAACTATTCATTTTCTGCCTTGATCCAATACATTTTACTGTTAGAAGTCTTTATTTCTAGACTTTATTCCTGATGGTAGCTTTCACAAGGTGATTCACTTCTTAGAGCACCATTAATTAAAAAAAATTCAATGACATTTTCTTTCAAGTAAATGTTAGAAGATGAATAAGATATTAATAGTAAGACACTAAGTGCTGCATGGACTAAAATGCTAATTATTTTGAGATTTCAAATATTGTAGATGGAAATACGTGAAGTTTCCTGTTTGATTTGAACTATTCTACATTTGGCATGTTTCCTATTAGCAACAACTTTTGAAGTATTTGCCTATCTTTTTACCAAATTTTGTGTTTCACTAAAAGATTTTTAGAAATACTTTGAGTTCAGTTTGTGATTTAGGTGCTACCTTTGAACTAAATGATAGTTAATATCAAATGAGTATGCTTTAAAAAGTTTTTTTTTTTTTATTTTCAAGCAATTGGGGTTAAGTAACTTGCTCAAGGTTACACGGCCAGTTATCTCTGGGTGTGGCGCTGGGTGTCTGAGCCAGGGATTCGATCTCCAGGTCGTCCCAACACTGGAGCCGGTACTCTTACTCGCTGAGCCACCTGGCTGCCCCTAAGCAATTGGGGTTAAGTAACTTGCTCAAGGTTACACGGCCAGGTGTTTCTGGGTGGGTGCTAAGTGTCTGAGCCCGGATTCGATCTCCAGGTCTCTCTCAACACTGGAGCCGGTGCTCTTACTTGCTGTGCTACCTGGCCTCCCCTAAAAAATTTTCTTGAGATTTAATATTGGTTAGAAGTTTCAGAGATATATAATTGCATTTAATAAGGTCTCTGATTCAGATGATAATTAAAAATGATTTAAGAAAATTTACCATTAAGACTTCTCAATATTCATTTACAAATATATTACTTAAACTATTAATTTACAGCCTGCCTTAGTTCCATGTGTAGCATTTGTGTATAACTTTCTACATATTTGGTTACATTCCCCATTCCTGTTGAAATATAAAGTAAAGCTCAATAATTCACCTTAGTTCCATGAAAGTCCTATTTGAAACAATGAAAACAATAAATTGAAGATTTTTTAAAAAGCATTTCTACTGTTTTCAATACATTAAGTAAAAAAGCATGCTGATAGTAATTTCTAGATGAAGATAGAAGAAATAATTTGACAGCATAATACTATTTATTGAGAAATGTATGTTTTCAAAGCATTTGTAGGTACTCAGGTAGTTTATTCTAATTTATGCTAAATATCATATTTATTCTCTTCATTCAACTCTATTTAAAATAGTTTGCTAAGTCAAGGTGTAGTTGACCCTACTTCCTTTCTGAAGAATCAAATCTCTCGTTGATGGGATTTGCTAAATAAGGTGTTTTAGGCACTATTCTTTCAAACTTTATTACTTAGCAATCATCCAAGGTAGATACATCTACTCCCTTCCTCCCCCACAAAATTATAGATTTTCTGTGAAAAACACTTGACCCTAAGTTCTTCAAGTTCAACTTTAGAGTTTCTATTTTAGAGTATATGATTGATCACAATTTGTCCAAGGAAAAATGAAGTAGTCATTTGTAGGAAAATGACTACTTTATATAGAGAGAAAATCTGTATCAGAGTCTATAGATTTTCTGTAAATGCTAATGACATATTTTCCATACTGATTTGACTATCCAGGATTCTCTCTTCTGTCTTCTATTCCAATGCTTTATTGTCTAATAGCTCCAAGATTTTAATTCATGTCTCCTTCCATTAGATAGATGTTTAGCTACATTCACTGCTCTGATGATAATAGTAATTGAATGAATTGTATCATGACATCTTTAAAAAATGGTGCAGTTTTTAAGTGCACATATTGGATGGCACCAACATGAGTATTCAAATGAACCTTGCTGGAGGAAAAACAATTAAATAAAACCAGAAAATAGATTTTAAAAAAACTATTAAGCTTTAGAGAGTGTTTATATTTGGTTCAGTGATATTTTGTAGTTTTTGACATGTTTTGTCTATGTAATTGATATTGTGTCATTAATCACCTTGCCTACATGTCTTTCAGGTCAGAAGGTATGTTTTGCAGACTTCAAGCATCCCTGTTACAAAATAGCCTATTTTCAGGACTTGTCAAGTCGAGTGGGCTTCCAAGAGGCACGCCAAGCTTGTGAAAGTGATGGTGGAGCCCTTCTCAGTCTTGAAAGTGAAACAGAACAGAAGTTAATAGAAAGCATGTTACAAAACCTCACTAAGCCAGACACAGGCATTTCTGATGGTGACTTCTGGATTGGACTTTGGAGAAATGGAGAGGGACAGATGTCAGGTGCTTGTCCAAACCTCTACAAGTGGTCTGATGGAAGCAGTTCCCAGTATCGGTAGGTGTGGGTACTGAAGGCATGAGTTATAATTTTAGTGCTTAGTCTTTAAGGGGAAAGCAGATTACCTGTAAAGGTGGTAAAAGTTATCATAATTTCTGTGGGTAATATTGCTTTAAAATACTTGCATTGGTGTATATTTTTAGAAACTGGTATACTGATGAACCTTCCTGTGGAAGTGAAGCTTGTGTTGTGATGTATCATCAACCAACTGCCAATCCTGGGCTTGGGGGTCCCTACCTTTACCAATGGAATGATGACAGGTGCAACATGAAGCACAATTTTATCTGCAAGTATGAACCAGGTGAGAAACATCAAGGTTTTCATAAAAATGACACTCTTGACTATTCTGTGGAAAAACTTTGCAATTCTTTATAGCTTTTCAGGTCACTGAAGAAAACTGTATTTTTAACATTCCAATGCATGTATTGTATTTTTCACTATAATCATGTTGTATTAATGAATAAATGTAGCAATTGTTCAACATCAGGAAGACAACAAATTCTTACAAAATACAATTCTTGTTCATGTCAAAAATTCCCCACTAAAACCATGGGAATAAATGAACCTTTTCTTAATATGATAAATATTATTTAAATCAGGAAGACTGAAGGAAGAAAATGAGCATTTATTAAATGCTTAATAAATGCCAGGCATTATTCTAAGTTCTGGAATTACAAATGAAAAAGTAAAAAGAATGCTAGCTTCCTATAATTACATTATAATTGAGGAAGACAGCATAACCACAGGGCATCAAAAAAACAAAAGGGTGAGATGGGGTATAAGGGTAGGCCAACATTGGCCCCTCCACAAAATAGAGACTCTAGAAGTAAGTCATCAATGAGAAAAGTGGGGTGGGCCCTGCAGGTGAATGGACCATGGGGATGGGAAGCTATTCCAAGAAGAGGGGACCCTAGGCACTGATAGAAGTTCCAAGATGAGGTAGCAGGAGGAATGGTTTTGAAGCCCAGGGGAAGTTAGGAGCAAGACTGGGAGGAGAGTGAGCTAATGTTATTTGTAATGGAGATACACTAGAAATGTTTCCAATAACATCAAGAATGAAACATAGATATCCATTGTTGCTATTATTTGCTATAATTCTAGAAATGCTACCTATAAAATTAAGAAAAATGTTGAGAGAATAGAAATAGGTAAAAACAAAGTAAAAGTTATCTCTGCAAATGGTATGAAGCAAAAGGTGAATAGCCTCAAGAGAAAAAAATGTAAAAAGTTGGATAGAAGGGGGAATAGCATTATACTATCTTATACTATAAAAGCAATAATTGTGAGTTGTAAAAATCTTGAGTAAAATATGGAAAATTTGATCAGACAAAGGAATCAAGATCCAGAACAAATCCAACTTTTTTTTTCTAAGTGTAAGTAAACCCAAGAAAAGCAAGTACTCATGATTTGAGGGGGAAGGAGAAACTTACTATATGTTCTTTTAATAGCATTTCCTTTTGTTTTTACTCTACCATTCTGGTATTCACTTTCTTCTACTTTAGTAATTTTTTATTCTAAATATGTAAATCCCTCTTTTGCTTATTTTATTCACTCCTTCAGTTTTCTTTTTTACATTCAGTTATTTTATTTTTAATCAATTGCATGTAAATACAAATTTTAATATTCATTAAAAAAATTTCGACTTTTAAATTATTTCCCTCCCATCCTTCCCCCCTCCTTGAGAAGTTAAGCAGGTTGACATAGATTATATAACTGTGCAGTCATGTAAAACATTTCCATATTGTCCATGTTGCAAAAGAAATCACAGACAAAAAACCCAAGAATAATTAAGTTTTTTTTTTAAAAAAGTATGCTTCTATCTGTATTCAGACTCCATCAGTTATTTCTCTGGAGGTAGATAGCATTTTTCATCATAAGTCCTTCAGAATAGTTTTGGAGCATTGTACAGCTGAGAATAGCTAAGTCATTCACAGCTGATCATCTCATAGTATTGATGTTACTGTGTACAATGTTCTCCTGATTCTGCTCATTTTACTGTTCATCAGTTCATGTTTGCTCTCCAGAATGGATTAGTTTACAACTCTACCTAAAATGCATTAGTGTCCCTATTTTCCCATATCTCTGCCAAAATTTGTCATTTTCCTTTTCTGTCATATTAACCAATCTGATAGGTGTGAGTTGGTGCCTGAGAGTTGTTTTAATTTGCATTTTTTAAATCAATAGTGATTTAGAGCATTTTTTCATATTACTACAGATAGCTTTTTGGGGAACAGTGGATAGAGTGCTGGGCTCAGAGCCAGGAAGACCTTAGTTTGAACCTCAGACACTTGCTAGCTGTGTGACCCTGGGAAAGTCACTTAACCCTGTATGGCTCAGTTTCCTCCTCTATAAAATGAACTGGAGTAGGGAACTAGCAAACCACTCTAGTATCTTTGCCAAGAAAATCCCAAATTGGGTCACAAGGAGTTGGACATGACTGAAAAACAACTAAACAATAGATAGATAACTTTGATTTCCTCTTCTGATAACTACTTATTGATCAACTTTGACCATTTTAAAATTGAGGAATGACTCATATTATTACAAATTTGATTCAATTCTCAACATTTTAAAGAAATGAGATCTTTGTCATAGAAACTTGCTGTAATTTTTTTCCCACCAGTTTTCTGCTTCCTTTATAATCTTGGCTGAATTGGTTTTGTTTGTGCAAACCCTTTTTAATTTGATGTATCCATCTCACATCCCCCTAATGCTCTCAATCTCTCATATAGTCTTAAATTTTTTCTTTTGCTTCTTTAGAAAAACTCTGTCATATATTCAACTTTTCTAATCATATAATTGAATTTTATTTTTGAAATTTTGAATTGGAAGCTTTAAATTCTGACCTATATTCACTCCTAATTTCTTCTATTATGGATTTAATTTCTGTTTTGAATGTTTCTGAAATCTCTTGTTGCTTCATCCTTTCTTGATATTCCACAGGATTCTATATTTCATCAGTCACTGGTTTACCTTTTTTGGTTGTTATAACTGAAATGAGATTTGTAATTTTTTGTGGATTTAGTTCTCATGCTTTCTTTATAACTTTAGGATCTTCTCTGTTGATTTATATCCTTGACCTCAGTCTTTAAAATTATATTTTTCTCTAGAAATATTTATTTTAGCTTCTTTTGTTTTATTTATTCATTTTTTATACTTCCCTGTTCTCTTTGAACCTCTTCCTTCTTTACTTGTTACTACCCTCTTCCTCACCAAGATTTTCTCTTACTTCTAGGTCTTTGTAATCTGGCTTCTAATGAGACTTCAACTGAAAATGCTCTCTCTAATTTACAACTAATTTACTTTTAATTATAATTTCTAATGGCCTTTTCTCAGTTCTCATCCTTCTTGATCTTTCTGTGGATTTTGACATCAAGGATCTCCCTTTTATCCTTGATACTCTTTTGTTTATAGGTTTTCATGACATGGCTTTCTCCTATTTCTCCTCTGCATGTTTGATTATTCTTTCTCAATCTCTTTAGGTAGGTAGTGTCTGCTAACCATGGTTGTCTTTTGAGGTTGTGTACTGGACCCTCTTCTCTTTTCCTCCTATACTGTTTCGCTTGGTGATCTCATCTCCTATGAATTTAGTTACCATCCCTGAGTAGATGAATCTCAAATATACTTATCCATCCCTAACTTCTCTTCTGACTTGCAGTCTTATATCTCCTGCTACAGATTAGCACCTCCAATTCAATGTCTCATAGACATAATGAAGATATATCATGTTCAAAACTGAACTCATTATTTCTCTCCCAAGTCCTCTCCTCTTCTGAACTTTCCTATTGCTGTCAAGTTTACCACCATCCTTCCCATCACTCAGGCTTTCAGCCTGGGCACCACCTTCATCTCCTCACTTTCCCCCATTAAATTGCGAGCTTCTTGAGGTCAAGGACCATCTTTGCTTTTCTTCATATCCTCAGTACTTAACAGTGTCATATATGTGTGTGTGTATATGCACATATAAGTGCTTAATAAATGTTTGCTAACTAGGTGCCACAAATTCAAATTGATTTTCAGAATTTTTGGACCAATTTATTCACAGCTCTACCGGTACAATGTCAGTATATCAGTGTGCTTGTCTTTCCACAATCTCCTCAATACAGGCTATCCCCATTTTATCTTATCTAATATTTGGTGATTTATTGAGTATAAGGTGATTCCTCAAAGTTGCTTTGATTTGCATGTCTCTTATGATTCACTCATATTTTAGTTAATAGTTTGCGATTATTCTTTTGAAGAATTTTTGTTCTTACCTTGTTTGTTTTTATTCTTCAATCCTTAGCCATTGAATGTATATGTTTTTTATTTTATTTTCTAAGCAATTGGGGTTAAGTAACTTGCCCAAGGTTACACAGCCAGTTATTTTGTGTGGGTGTTAAGTATCTGAGGCTGGAACTGATCCCGGGTCCTCCCGACTCCAGGGCAGCACTCTTACTCACTGTACCACCTAACCGCCCCGAATGTATATGTTTTGCTGACCTGGATTCCCTACCCTGAATAAATTATGAGGGTGAGTATTGGCCCAAACTGGATTTCAATCCCCTTTCTTTCAGGGTAACACCCACATTGGCATCTTGCCTGATTCTTCTCTCCACTGTACTTCTTTACTTTATGTTACTGGAATAATTAGTGCCTCCCACTCCTTGTAATATGTGGAGAAGGAAGGGTAGTTTGGGCATAGTCTTTGCAATTCCTGAGGACCCTTACTCTAGAAGTGGACCCCAGTCAGAAATCACACACTTTTAAACTATCTAATTCCTTCTTTGTTTCCTCTTTTGCTTTATATGGTTGAGTAGAATCACTGTCTGTTTCTTCTTGTAAGGTGGTAAGTGCCACATAGACCTAAGTCCAAATCTTGCTTCAGACATTTATTAGATGAATGACCCAGGGTAAGTTACTTAACCACTCTCTGTGTCAGTTTCTTCCTTTGTAAAATTGGGATAATAAAAGCAGCTACCTCCAAGGATTGTTATGGAGATAAGATGAGATAATGTGTATTAAGTGCTTTGCAAACTTTAAAACTCTTTAAACATGCTCACTATAATTATGGAGACTGTGACACAGTCACAGTAGCAGTAGGGGATGCCAAGATGAGCCTCACACAAGCTATACCTATAGGCTTGCTTTTGTTTGTGCTGCTGCAGGTGCCTAGAGGCTGGTGGGAGAGGGACACTGAAGAACTGCCCTAAATACTAGAGTTCTCCAGTGCTAATTTATAAAGACTTTATCTTGTCAAGGATTCTATTTTCTTTGGATTTAGCTGTAATTAACCTGTGAGCCATTTTCCCACTTAAATACAATTTCAGGATTTTTTTTTGGTTCTAATTACATTAAGAATGTTAAGAATGATGTGATTAATTTCCTAGAGGATGTTCATTTATTGGTGCCTAGGCAAATATCTCCTATTTAGAGTATTAGCCACCAAAATAATGTTTGAGGTGGTCTAAAAACTGCCAGAGTCTCATGACCTTCTGACTGCTTTTCTGACATAATGTAAATATTGTTGCAGAAATGGGAGAGCTTTTGCATATTTGAAGAACATTTTGTGGTTTTTGTTTATTTACTTTGTAGGTTGCTAAATCCAAAGAATTCATATGTGCGCAGCTAGCGATGAGTTTCTCTATGTTTAGTACTTGTCTGCACTTTAGAAGGTAGACAAATATTTTGTTGCCAGGATCATATTTGAAGCCTTTTCAGCTTTATATCTATCAGAGCTTGTACACTACTGGCCTAGCCCTTGAAAACAATGATTACCTCCATGTCACAATGGTGCATTGGAGTAGGACTTTGTCAATTATCTACTTAAAAATAGTTATTGCTACCTAGCAATAATTATTTTAATTAGTATTAAGCACTTGGAGATTAGTGATAAGACATGTCATATTTATTCATTTAATAGATATTTATTAAATGTTTAATACATAAATAGAACTTTGTTGGGTTCAGTAAGGGATAAAAGGATGTTAAAAATAGTCTCTGTCCTATAGACATGGACATTTCAATGTAAAAATGCAAATACCAATACAGGGCAATGGATGATTAGATGTCAGAAAAGTAGCATTAACTGTAAGTGCTTCAGGACTGCAAAAGAAAGATTGATTACTGTGAGCAGGAGTGATGATTTATATCAGTATAAATTAAATTTTAAAATGCTTTGAGGTAGATACAGGAAGGGGTATACAAATATGGGTTTTTTAACTTATAACTTTGAAAAGCTTACATAAGTAAACTAAGGGTCATAATTGAGAAGGAATGCAAAGAAATACTGCTTTACCAATTTAATTTATTCTTTTCTGAGCTATTGATTTAATAGATAGTACCATAGAAAAAAGAATTAGGAGGCAGAGTAGTACAAGATTGTGGTAAGAAACTTAAAATTTTTTTTCTAGTGAAATAAAAACCCCAGAGACCTAATAATTATGAAATAATTTTATTATATGTGATATTATATACTATATAATAATAATTTTAAAAAAGATTAAGAAAGAACTCAGGAATCACCTGGAGATAGTACAGAAATGTGCTTCAGACCATTGTTGCTTGAAATACTACTTCCTGGTGCAATACAAATAAAATAAATTGCTGATTATCTTGACTTATAGAATGGCAAATAATACAAAATGATTTTTTAAAACCACTTGGAAAATTCATATCTCTATCTTCTTGGCTCTGACCAAGGGCTGATAGCATCCTTCCATCTAGCTGAATAATTACCAGTAATTATTAAGAAGCAGGAGGTAATTCTAGATTTGTAGTTCTACAAATAGATGGTAAAATAAAAGTCTGTTTAGTTATAAAATGTTATGAAAAATTGCAATTTAAATATATATCTAAATTAAATTTGGTTATAGATACAATTAATATTTATTAAAACAGATATTTGAAGTACTTTTCATTATCTAGCCTTATACCTTTCACATTCACCACTAGATATACATATATGTATGTATAAAGTATTTGTGATCATTTTCAGAGAGTTTTCCAACCATTGCAGCAGAAAAGCCCTTTGATGCAAGCAAACCAGAAGATCCCTATCACATAGTTGTTACTGAAACAGGTAATTAGTTTACATTGATTTAATTGTTCTAACAAAAACAGAAATTATGCTGTGCAGTACATTTTGCCCCAAATGTAAATCTGCCATAGGACTTCTAAATGCTAAATAAGCTAATTTCATTAGCAGCTTTGTGATACTTCAATTGATCAGAACAAATGATCATAATAATTTTCAGGGCAGAGAAATGAATTGAAAATATATAGCCACTGAATGTAAACATCTCTCATAACTGAGTTTATATGTATACTTACATATGTATGTTTGTGTGTGCATATGTATGCGCATACACATGTGCATATATATTGAATGTGTGTATATCAGTATAAGCGTGTGTAAGTATATATGTATGTATATATGTATGGATGTGTGTATATATACATGTATGTATATATAAAAAACTGATATACACACATTCACCTTTATGCCGATATTTTCATTTAGCTAAAAAGCTAAGGAAAAACCTAAGTCTATATGGGACTCTTTTGTCTGTATGATGCAAATTTGAGTTTTCAGTGACCTGCGAACCATGTGATATCAACTCTCAATGAAAACTGTATGTTAGCAAGGAATTGCTTTATATGAGTTGCTACTTATATCAGTGTGATCCCAGCGTAATGATTCAATTTGACTAGATAAACTAAGAATTTCTTGTTCCTTAGACTTACCCTAACTGGGAAAGTAATTTTAAAAACATCTGAATTATTGCTATAAAGTAAGAAAAGTATATTCCCTTTTCCTTGGATTGAGAAGTTGAATGAAAAAGGAAATCATTGTAATTGATTAGTTGGAAGACTTACTGAAGTTAGAGATGTACAGAACTCTTTATATAATGAAGTGAAATAATGGAAACTTTAATCAAACTACTCCATCTTTATATGTTAATTTGGAACGATTCTCTTGTTCATTTATTCTAACTAAATTTAGCATTATGTCTGCTTTTTTCTTCTCTAGATAGTCAAATAGAGTTTTGGGCAGTTATATGAATATTTAGTAATAAGATCTTTTTGATCTTATGATCCTTATGACTTGAATGATCTAGTATGATTATGCTGATGATCCTGAATTTATCAGACATTTACTTTATAAAGAGGCATGAATTGAAATTACCATTTTGATTTTGCAAAAGACATATTTTACAGTACTCTAAAACACTCTGATCTGAGAAATTTTTTCCTCTTATGGCCAAGAAGAAGAGTTATGTTGTAATTATAGGCATCACAGTAATGAAGTGACTGTAGCAGGTTATCTTCTTAGAAAGATATAGAGTCCCCATGAGTGATGAGACAGAATTAAAGAATAAACTAATTAACCTTAGAATTTCATTATGATTGATTCTTTGCTCCCCAGACTCTATCAGTATTTATATTTTTATCACAGCATAAAAATAATGAGTGTTTTTCCTCTTTAATTAATGGAAGTGAAAAAAAGGGAAGAAAACACTAAAATCTATAAAAAAAAAAAAACTAGTCTCATTCCGAATGTTAGACTTACAAACATTAAAGAAGATGTCTATTAGCTGCTGTGGTTTAATTTGAGTTTGTTGTCTGACTAAAACATGCTCATGTGCATAATATATGTGTGTATATAGATATAGATATATATATATAGCTAATCTCTAGTTATGCTTATTTCAATAACTAGAGGAAGGGTTATATTATGTCATGTCAAATGCACAAGAAGTTTCAAGATGAATGGGGAAAATATCATATAACATACTCTAAGTTTTTTTATAGGTATAATTCCCAACCTAATTTATGTTGTTATACCAACAATACCTCTGCTGTTGTTGATACTGGTGGCTTTTGGAACTTGCTGTTTTCAGATGCTACATAAGAGGTAAATACTAAATACATGAGCTATTTTAATTTTTGTAATTATATTTCCATAAATGAAGTGATCTAATTTTTAGTAGAAAATGAATTTATTTTCTTAGCTATATTGGACATGAACTATATATTGGCAGATTTCCATACCTGAATATTCACTTTTTTAACTTGTTATGATTTTATATTAGTAAAAACTGGTAAAATGTCAAAATATGCTAGTATCTGGCTCTGGAAGTCTATAGATTATATAGTAATGCAGTAATTATGGGGATTGTGAAAGACTGAAATCCATGTAATGATTCTATTATCTAAAGTCAAAATCATCCATGGCAATCTCATGAGAAAACTAATGGTGCACAATGTGATTAGGTGGAACACAAATACAGACATTGTACACATCACTGGTGTGAGATAATACTCAAATTTCTTCTTTAATTTTTTTTAATCAGGGCATGATTATTTTGATCTTTTTAAACCAAGTAATTCATAACTTTTTTGGGGGATCATTGAACATGTTGCTTTTATTCTTTTTTGTGTTATAGAAAGATAATGACTTTACACACACACACACACACACACACAGTTTCTAAGTTTGTTGATTGTTATTTATCATGTATTATATGTTTGGAAGAAAATTTCTGATTGAAATCATTTGATGTGATAACAGTTGGGTATTCATTTTGAAAATATTAATTGATTATGTTCAAAATATTTGATCCGAGAGTCTTAGACTATAACAGTATGGATTAAAATTGGGAATTATATTCATTAATGCTATTTTTATTTTGTCTTCAAAATAGCAACTCCCATTAATCTTGAAAGGATCACAAGTAGAGGAGAAAAATAAAAATAGGAAAAAATTAGCTTAGCTACATAGGAACATAATTGGAAAATTTCACTAATATTAATTAAATCTATTATAGAAGGGAAGCAGTTTGGTGTAATGGACACAGAGTCTGCTTTCTAGTAAGAAAACTCAGGTTCTAGTACCATTTCTAATACATACTTGTGTGATCTGGTAAGCCATGTAACTTCTTGGTGTCCCACAGATAACTGTCTGATGCTCTAACCTGCAGAATAGTTGCCAATATACAATGGAAAGAAGCTGAAGAAGTTTCCCAGGACCAATGAAATTATAACTACAGTTCAAAAATAAATGTTATGAAAGAAAAAAATGACCATAGAAATGAATGTTTTCATTAGGAAAGTATTTTTTTGTTACTCTTATTGTCAAAAGTTTTTTTTCCCTACATTTGTTTTCCTACAAATTAACAATATCCCTTGAATGAGATTAAAAATTTCAGGTGAGGTTTTTTTTTTTTTAAAGCAATCGGGGTTAAGTAACTTGCTCAAGGTTACACGGACAGTTATTTCTGGGTGTGGTGTTAAGTATCTGAGCCCGTCAGGTGAGTTTTTGAAAGGAGTTAAAACTAAAGTTAGGTTTTTTAAGGGAAAATAAAGAGGATCCCAAATTTTTATTTTTTGCTTGTTTTCTTTAAAGTGGAGAATGACCTTTGGACTCAAAATGACCAAATAAAATATTAGATAAGGAGATCAAATTCAAGATAGGTAGAATGATACTTGGAGAGAAACTGGCTGCCCTGGATGTTTTCCCCTTCATTAGGATAACATCATTTAAATTTTCTGGATTGAGAGTAACTCCAGTTTTCTTTCCCTAATTATGTTGTTAGCCAACTGGGAAAGCATGAGTTTCAAAATCTTAAGAAAAAAGGGGATACAATAAGTAATAACAGCATCAAAATACTTGGTATTATTTCAGGATGATTTCTATTCCTATTCCTATTTTGACTTGACAGGTCTAACTGAGAGAAATCCCTTTTCCATCATTCAAATTTTCTCTTGATCATTTTGAATCAAAATATGCAAACATACAATTAAATTAGAGTATTTGTTTTATATATATATATATATATATATTTAGAGAGAGAGAGAGAGAGAGAGAGTATTGTTTTATAAATGGAAAAAGAAATGATTTTATAAAAGTAGTGACCAATGGGCTGTGGGAGTCTGAGGTCACACTATTCAGACCACCTCATACCTGAATTAGCTAGGAAGTAAGTATACTAAAAAAAATGTATCTCTTTATTTTTTCAGTAAAGGAAGAAAAAAAACTAGCCCAAATCAATCTACACTATGGATTTCAAAGAGTAGCAAAAAGGAAGGTATCATGGAGATATAACAACTCAGCGATTTGTCTTCTAAGGAAAAAAATCATGCTTTAACTTTCTGGATGTGCATAATCAATGACATCAGAACATTAGCTTGGAATGGCTTTGAAATCTCAATCAGCAAGATGAACTGTATGCTCCACCTTCAGGCAAATATTAAGATAATTTTATATGTTTGTTTTTTCATTAACAAAATATGCCATGCTAAATAAAGAAGTGAAACCTGTTTATTTTGCAAAGGGAAGCTCCTGAACTTCATCTAAACAATAAAATGGACAGCAAAATTAAGAATGACCCATGTACATATCAGGAACATGTGTTTCAAATGGTAATAGAAAGCTATTTTTCTTTTATCTTTCATGTTGTAGTGTAATTGAAATACTAAAACTTATACTGAAATTTACACTGTATAAAATATTTTATCTTTGTTTAGCTATTTGATAAAATAGATTGCTCTACTATGTATTTTTATGGCTTCTTATTTTTTAAAAAGACTGTTCCTTATTCTAATCAAGCAAATGTGTCAATGTCAGCACATTTTACAGGAGTTTCTTTTTATTTTCAGTGCTGAAGTGCTTGAATCCAAGTGTAATACTCATAAAAACCACTTAAGATAAAACAGTCATTTGGTCATCTGCTTAGTGTCTTGCAACCACACGATTCAGAAGTTGCCATGCAAACCTAACAATTCAAATATTTTGTGTTAGTGTAAAGATCAGTAGGTATCTCTTTTATCAAATATGTAAGGCACAGTTAAGCCTTAAAATTATTTTGGAGCTTAAAAATCAAGAAAATTTTCAAAAGAAATTTAATTCATTTTATTCACAATAGTGTTTTATAATGTCGAAATAACAAAGAGAAATGAAGTATTAAGTGGTGATCCAAACTACATTACATATACTCACTCTTTTTCTACTACATTTATCTCATCATATGTCTAAGACAAAGAATACTTCATGAGGTCACTGGGTATCACAACAGAGGCTATTACGAAGATTACTTATCAACTTTGGGTAGCCTATATGAATTCATGTTATAGTCTTAGAATAAGTTTGAGAAGAATTGAGGTAACAGAACTGAAGAGCTGTCATGTGACATAAGGATTAAAAAATGAGTGTGGTTCAAGAACAATTAGGGAGTGCCACAAATTTGAAGAAGAACTATCATGTTTCCCAGGGTTGTCTTTTCTCCAGGATAAATCTCCCCAGATATTTCAAACTGTTCTCATGTGGAATGGAGACATTATTTTTATAGTACCATTCTTTTGTAGGTCACTTTTGTTACCCTTTGCTGTCATCATTTGTACATATATTTTTAAAAGTTTCATTATTATTATTAGTTTGGGGCTTGAAATCAAAATAATTGTCAACAGACTTACTATATTTGATTCACAATAATGTATCATGATGTAGAAAATAACAAAGAGAAGTAAAGCATCTATTGTGGTCCAAATAAACAGCTTGTGAGTAAGGTTTGCTACCCATATACTCTTCACATTCTACATTTCTTGTGTCATATATACATATAAACCCGACAAATTAAACAAATAAGAATTTCTCCATATAAATAAGAACAGAAAAAGAGGACTGTACATGAAATCATTACTTTCTACTATATGTAGTTTGCTTTTAAAAAAATATTTCGAATTTAGCATGGCTTGTCTATGTCTCCTGAAATTTCTTTTGATGACTCCCGCATATTTCTTTTAAGGATTTTTGATGCTTTCCTTTTTTTTTGCCTCCTTTTAAAAGCATCACATCACTTGTAATATTATAGTTATTTTATAAATTGTTCTATTGGTTCTGTTCACTTCAATTTGTCTTGGTTCATACAAATCCTCCTACATATTTCTGAATCTGTCTCTTTTATTATTTCTTATGGAGTAACAGTATTCCATTACTTTTTTTAATACCATGATTTTTCATCAAACACTCGGTTATTGACTTTCTTTATTTTTTATTCTTCTTTAGCCTATTCCATTGATCCACTTCTTTATTTTTTTAAACAATACCAGATGGTTTAGATAACTTTGCTTTAGAGTATATTTTTGAGGTCTGGAAGTGCTATTCCCCCTTTGTCTTTACTTCTGTTCATTATTCTTTTGATATTCTAGATCTCTTGTTTTGTTAAATGTATTTTATTATTTTATCAAATTTTATAAAATATTCCTCTGATAATTTTATTGATTTAGCTTTAAAAGTACAAGTTAATTTTTGTGGTATTGTTATTTTTATTATATTGGCACAATCCAACCATCAGCTCCAAATATCCCTCCAGCTATATAAATTATCCTCTATTTTTCTTAAAGAGCACTTTGTAGTTGAATCTATTTTTTTTAGTCTAGTTTAGTCATTTGTGTATTTTGGTACATTAATCCCTAGATACTTTATGGATTCTGTGATTATCTCGAATAGGATTTCTCTTTATATTACTGCCTCTTGGATTTTGTCATTATTATATAAAAATGAAGTTGATTATTGAGGGTTTATTTTGTAATTTTGCAACAATGCTGAAGCGATTTTCCTGATTCCCTTGGATTTTTCACATACACCATTACATTATTAATAGATAAAGATAGTTTAATCTCCTCCTTACTTATATTTATAACTTTCATTTCTTTTGTTTGTCTTAACTGCTATTGCTAACATTTCCACAGCTATATTGTGTAATAGTGAGGGAAGTTTGAATCTCAACTCAAGGCCACATGTAGCCTTCTAAGTCCTTGGGTGTGGCCTTTTGTCTGAGTCCAAATTTTACAGAACAAATTCTTTTACTAAGGGAATTTGTTCTGTGAAGTTTGGATTCAGTCAAAGAGCCATACTTGAGGACCCAGAGGGTCACATGTGGCCTCAAGGCCCCAGTTCTTCACCCCTGATATAGTGTATTCTGGTTGCATATGATACTGGCTTTTGATTTTAGCTAGATTTAAAAAAAAATGATATTAAAAAAAGATCCCCCTCTCCCCCCAAAAGACCCCAATATGCCTACACTTTGTAGGTTTTTTTTCATTTTTCAAATGCTTTATTAACTTCTGATTTACATCATTCATTTCTGCCAGATTTTGAGTTATAAATTTTCTCCCTGTTTTTCCCCTACCCACTGCCCCAAAATTGCAATCCCACAGGATATCCCCTCCTCCAATCTGCTCTCTCCCATATTTTCTCCCATACCACCTTCGACTTTTCCAGTAGGGCATGGTGGATCTCTGTGCCCCAGTACCTGTATATATTATTTCCAAATTACATGCAAAATAATATTAATAATAGTATATATATATATATACACACACACATACATATATATAAACATTTGATTTTAAAACTTTGAATTCCAGATTCATTCCCTTCCTTGTCACCCACCCTTACTGGGAAGATAAGCAGTTCAGTGAAGGTTGTACATGTGTAGCTAATGCAAAACATTAACATAGTAGTTATATTGTAAAAGACTGACTATATTTCCCCCCTCCTATCCCACCTCCCACTTGTTCTATTCTCTATTTTGATCCCGTACCTTTTCAAAAGTGGGTGCTTCCAACTTCCCTCCCCTCTAACCTGCCCTCCCTTCCATCACATCCCTCCTTTCTTATCCCATTCCCCCCTACTCTCCAATAGGGTGAGATACCCTATTTAGTATGTATTTCATTCCCTCCCCAAGACAAATTCAAAGAGAATAAGGTTGACCCATTCCCTTTTGACTTTTTATAGTTCCCCTACATTGTAACCATTTTCCCTTGCCTCTTCTCTATGAGGTAGTTTACCCCATTCTGTCTCTCCCCATCTCCTCTCATTATATTCCTCTCACCTCTTAATTTCACCTTTTAAGTATCATCCCTTCCTATTAACTTGGTCCTGTGCCCTCTATCTATGTATACTTGTAAACATATACACACACATTCACATATGTATTCATACACCCCTATACCCTCCGATATATACACATACATATTTCTATTCCCTTCAACTATTTTCATACTGAGAAAAGTTTCATCAGTTACAATTATCATTTTTCCATGTAGTAATGTTAATAATTCAACTTTGATAAGTTCCTCATGATTTCTTTCCCCTGTTTACCCTCTCATGCTTCTTTTGCTTCTTGTATCTGAATGTCAAATTTTCTATTCAACTCTGGTTGTTTCATCAAGAATGCTTGAAAGTCCTCTATTCCACTGAATGACCATAATTTCCCCTGAAACATGATACTCAGTTTTGCTGGGTAGGTGATTCTTGGTTTTAATCCCAGCTCCTTTGCCCTTCTGAATATCATATTCCAAGCCCTTTGATCCTTCAGTGTAGAAGCTGCCAGATCCTGTGTTATCCTGATTGTGTTTCCACAATATTCAAATTGTTTCTTCCTGGCTGCTTGTAATATTCTCTCCTTGATCTGGGAATTCTGGAACCTGGCTATAATATTCCTAGGAGTTTTCTTTTTGGAATCTTTTTCAGGAGGTGATCGGTGGATTCTTTCAACCTCTATTTTGTCTTCTGGTTCTAAAACATCAGGGCAGTTTTCCTTTTTTTTTTTTAATAAGAAATTGGGGTTAAGTAACTTGCTCAAGGTTACATGGCCAGTTATTTTGTGTGGGTGCCAAATATCTGAGGCCAGAACTGTTTCTGGGTCTCCCGTAGCCAGGGCCGGCGCTCTTACTCACTGTGCTACCTGGCCGCCCCTAGGGCAGTTTTCCTTGAGAATTTCTTGGAGGATAATTTCTAGGTTCTTTCTTTGATCATGTCTTTCAGGTAGTCCAATAATTTTTAAATTATCTCTCCTGGATCTATTTTCAAGGTCAGTGGTTTTTCCAATGAGATATTTCATATTGCCTTCTATTCTTTCATTTGTTTGGATATGTTTAACAGAATCTTGATTTCTCATAATGTCATTAGCTTCCATTTGCTCCAATATAATTCTGAAGGAATGATTCTTCTCAGTGAGCTTTTGAGATTTTTTTTTTCCATCTGGAAAATTTGGCTTTTTAAGGCATCCTTCTCCTCATTGCCTTTTTGAGCCTCTTTTGCCATTTGAGTTAGTCTATTTTTTTTTAAAGCAATCGGGGTTAAGTAACTTGCTCAAGGTTACATGGCCAGTCATTTCTGGGTGTGGTGCTGAGTATCTGAGCCCAGATTTGATCCAGGTCATCCCGACACTGGAGCCAGTGCTCTTACTCACTGAGCCACTTGGCTGCCCCTAAGCAATTGGGGTTAAGTAACTTGCTCAAGGTTACACAGCCAGGTGTTTCTGGATGGGTGCTAAGTGTCTGAGCCCGGGATTCAATCTCCAGGTCATCCAAACACTGGAGCCAGTGCTCTTACTCGCTGTGCTACCTGGCCACCCCTAGTCCATTTTTAAGGTGTTATTTTCCTCAGGCTGCTGACTCTCATTTTGTAATTTTCTTGCATCATTCTCATTTCTCTTCCCAATTTTTCCTCCACTTCTCTTATCTGCTTCTTAAAGTCCTCTATGGCCTGTAATGAGCTTGTATTTTCCTTTGAAGGTTTTGGTGCAGGAGTTCTGACTTCACTGTCTTCCTCCTGTTCCATCCTTTTGGTCTCCAAAATAGGAGTCTAATGTTGGATTCTTCTGTTTGCTTTGCTTCCTTTGCCTGGCCATGTTGCCACTCAATTACTTGACTTTTAGGCTTATACCCACAGTAGGGCTCCGCTACCAAACAGGGGAGCTTTGTACCAAATGCTGGGGTTTTCTCAGCTGCTGGAGTTGGGTGCCCTTCCTGAAGCCTCCACATGCTCTGGCAAGCTAGTCACACACCCCAGGTCCTCCAGCCTAGACCAGAATCCAGATCCAAGCAGGTTAAAGCAAGAGCGATTACCCCTCAGACTTGTCCCTTGGTCCCCCTACACTCTGCAGGCCAGGAGCTGAAGCTGCCACTGTGGGGGTGGCTGCACAGCCAGGGCTCTTCAGCAGCTTCTCACCCTGGGCGCAAAAGCTGACACACTCCCAACTACTTGGTCCCAAAGTCCACAGTGCTCTGACCTCTCACTTTGTCCTTAGCATCTATGTCTTGATAATTCTGGATCGCCACAGCTGCTGGTGATCTGGGGTCCCTCCAGCTGGTGGCTGGTCAGGCCTGCCCTGGGGCTAAAACCTCGTTGTGGGTCTGTGCTCAGGTCCCAGAAGGCTGCGCTGGCTGCTTGCTGCCAGGGTGCCTGGCTGTCCTTCAGTGGGAGGTTAGCTTTTCTGTGTCATTTTGTGGGTTCTGTCTGTCGTTTTTTTTTTAAAATGTAAATGTGTGTTGCATTTTGCCAAAGACTTTTTTTCTGCATCAGTTGAGATAATCATGTGGTTTTGGATGTTTTTGTTTTTTAATATGGTTATGTTATTTTCCTAATGACAAACCATCATTCAATCCCTGGTTTAAATCTAACTTGGTAATAATGAATAATTTCTTGGATAAATCACTGTAATCTGTTTGATAGGAGTTTATTTAAACTTTTGGAATGAATATTTTCATTAATGATAATGGTCCAGAGTTCTCTTTAGTTTTAACTTTCCCTGTGTAGGTATTAGAATTATGTTTGTCTTATAAAAGAATTCAGTTAGAATGTCTTCTTTCTCAATTTTAGAGAGTGATTTCTGTAGCATGGGTACTAATTATTCTTTAAAAGTTAGATAGAAAAAAATTCTCCTTTGAATCCATCTTGGTCTTTATAGCTAGATCAAGTTCTTTTTCAGAGAGCAGATTATTTAAGATATTTATTTGATGTTCTATTAGTTTGAGTATTTTATACTCTGAAGTTACTCATTTATTTCTTTTATGTTTTCAGTTTTTTAGCATACAACTGCATAAAATTCGTTTTGATTTCTCTTTCATTTCTTCTGGGTTTGTCTTTTATCATTGCTCATTTCCTGTTTTGTTGATTTGATTTTCTGTGTTCTTATTTTTGATGAGATTGGGGAAGGTGAAGGGAATACACTAAATTTATATATTACCTATTTTGTGTGAGGCATTATACTGAGCTCTTTTTCACATATATCATTTGATTCTTATAACAACCCTGGGAGATAAGTATTGTTATTATTATCTTAATTTTATACTTGAGGAAACTGAAGCCATCGAGATTAAGTGGTTTGCTCATATCTATAGTAAGTGTCTGGGGTCATATTTGAACTTGGATCTTCCTGATGCAAGACCAAGCACTATATCTACTGTGTCACCAGTTGCCTCTGATTAATGTTTTTTTTTCCAAAGAATCAGCTTTCAGTTTTATTTAGAATTTCTATAGATTTTCTTCTGTATAGTTTATATATTTTACCTTTACTTTTTAATATTTCCTCTTGGGCTTATTTTAGTTTGTTTATTTGTTGATTTTCCAAATTAAAAAAATTCTTATTCAGTTCATTAATTCTTTTTTAAATTTGTTAACATATACTTGTGGGTATATGATTTCCCCCCTGAGGTTTATTTTGACTGTACCCCCAAATTTTTTATGTGTTATTTCAGCATTATAATCTTCTTTCACACAATTATTGTTTCTGTGGTTTGCTCTTTGACCCACTCATTATTTGAGATTTTGTTGCTGTTTTCGCTTAGATCAATGTTTTATGTTTGTGGTCCCTGAACCAATGACTATTTTTATGGTATTATGGTCTATAAAGGCTATGCCAATTTTTCTGTTCTTTTTTACTTCTTTGAATTATCTCTGTGCCCGAATACATGTTCAGTTTTTGTAAACTTTTCATGTAGTGCTGAGAAATACATATATTCTCTTGCAGTTCCCTTTAGAAGATGCTATAAGTGTTTTAGCTCTAGTTTCTCTAGCCATTTGCTCAGTTCTATATTTTTCTTTTTGCTTATCTTTCATTAGGTTTATCCTCAAAAGAACAACATCACAATGTCTTGTCACTGTTGTGTTATTGTCCACGTATTCTTGTAGTTCAGTTAATGTTTCCTTTATGAATTTAGATGCTAAGGAATTTGGATCAGTAAAGTTTGATATTGATATTGGTTTATTGTCTATGGTTCCTTTCAGTAGTTTCCTTGTGTATCTATTTTTATGTTTAATATTTGTTTTGTTAGATCTTCACATATTACAACTCCTGTGTCTCTTTATTCATTTGATACATAGTACATTTTTTCCTAGCTCCTTACTTTTATTCTGTGTATGTCTTCAGTTTGTGGGCCTTTATTTCCTTACCCAATCTGATCCTTTGGTGAATCTGTTCACTTCTATACCCTTTATCCTATTGTTGATCTTGTCCATTACTATTCTCTGTCTTTGCTCCTATTTAAGGAAGCTGGGGAAAATCATGAAATCCAGTCTTTGATGGGGTCCACAACAAATTTATGTTACTTAAGCTCAACTGGGCCTTCACTACAGCAAGGCAATCCCTTTAGACCTACCTAATCAATTTACTTTCCTACTCACCAGAGTACCTTTTCCAAACCTTTTTTATCCCTCCTCAAACCTGCCATGATGCCTCTACCCCTTACCCTCTCAGCTGAGAACTTTATTTCATATTTTGCTAAAAAATTTTTCATTTGCCAAGAGCTTCCTCTTACCCCCTCTTTCTCATCTCATTACTCAGATGCCTTCCCCCACTATCTCCTCCTTCACTTCTATCTCACATGAAGAGATGACCTCCTCTACATACATAGGAAATACCATTCCATTGGATACTCCAGCAAATTGCCCCCACTGTCATCCCTACTCTCTCAGCAATCTTCAGTCTCTTCCTGTCTACTGGTTCTTCCCTGCTTCCTATAAATATTCTTATGTCCCTTGTCTCTTAAGTCCTCAAACCCTTACTTGATCTATCCAGCCCTGCTAGCTATCCTCCTATAGCTAGCTCTCTTTTGTGGCTGAAGTAGAGAAGGCCATCTATTATTGGTAGCTCTATTTCTGTTCCTCTCAATTCTCTTCTTAATTCTGCAACCTGGCTTCCAACGTTTTTAACTGAAATTGCTCTCTCCAAAGTTACTAATGACCTCATAATCATCAAATCCAATGACTTTTTTTCCCCTCAGTTCTTATACTTCTCAATATCTCTGAAGGCTTTGGCATTGTCATTCTTCTCTTATTAATACTGCTTTCTCTCTCGGTTTTTCTAATGCTATTCTCTTCTGGTTCTTCTCCTACCTGTGTGACCACACCTCAATCTCCTTTGCTGGATCTTTGTCTAAGTATGTCTTCCAAAGCTCTGTTCTGGGCCCACTTTCCTTATTCTTCTATACTATTTCATTTACTAATCTCATCAGCTCTCATTAGTGTAATTATCATCTCTATGCTAATGACTTTTGGATCTACCTATTCAACTTTAGCCTCTCTCCTACCCTCTAATTTTCCATCTTCAGTCCTTATTGAACATCTTGAACTGAATGTCCTTTAGACATCTGAAACTTGACTTCTATATACAATCTGTTCCCTTGAAACAAATCTCATATAAATCCTGTTCTTTCCTCTGGCACTGTTACCATCTTGGTGTAAACCTTCATCACTTCACACCTGGCCTATTACAATAGGCTTCTGAATATAAAATCTATATCAAGTCTCCTCTCACTCCTGTCTATCTCCCATTCAGATGTCAAACTGAACTTGCTAAAGTAAGTCCAACCATATCACCCTCCCTAGCTCCTATTCAATAAACCCCAGTGACTATTTCCTACAGGATCAAACATTAAATTTTCTATTTGGCATTCAAAGCCACGATTACTTGACTTCCTCCTAGTTTTCCAATACTTTTATTCTTTACACTAACCTTCTTGCTCTTGTTTAAAAAAGACTTTCCATTTCCCAAAACTAGACACTTTCAAAGGCTATCTACCATTCTTGGAATTTTTTTTTCATTCCTCATCTTTGTCTCCTGGCTTCCCTGGCTTAATTCGGGTTCCAGTTAAAATCCCACATTCTTCAAGAAACCTTTACTGATTTCCCTATTTTGATTATCTCCAATTTATCCTGTTTATATATTGTTTTTACATAATCATTTTATATATTATCTGCCCCATTAGACTTTGAGCTCCTTGAAAACAGGGATTTTCCCCATCTTTGTTTTTATTTCCCTATAGTTGAAGTTCTTAGGCTTACTGTTGAGTTTGATTACTTTCGGATCTTATCCAAAATCTATCCTATTGTGGAGTAAGTAGATCTATTCCACTAAATAACTTTTCTATTAATCAGTACCAGACAGTTTTTTTTTGAGTAATTATTTGTTGTGTAGTTTAAGAGCTGGCACTATTAAGCCCCCTTCTTTCCTAATTTAAAAAAAAATTGTCATTTCCCTTGCTATTCTTGACCTTTTGTTTCTCTAGAAGAATTTTCTTATTTTTTTCTCTAGTTATAAAAATTAACCAGCAATTTTAGTGGCATGGCATTGAATGTGTAAATTAAGTAGTACTGTCATTTCTATTACATTGCTGTAAATGAAGCATGACGATTTAATATCTATCCAATTATATATGTCTTTATTTGGATAAAGAGTGCTTTTAATTTTTTGATAGTTACATTCATATAATTTCTGTGCCTGTCTTGGTAGGTAGATTCTCTCATATTTAGAACATTTTTTAGTTATTCTGGATGAAATTTTTTTCGTGTTTGTTTTGGTTTCTATTTTTGATGCATGAGATAAACTACAGAGAGACAGTATTAAAAGTCATAATTTGAGGGAAGCTGAACATACCATTTTTTCTGTAAGAACTTGGGAGAAGCTGAAAAAGGCAATGCAAATAGAGATAGAGAAATAGTTTTCTTTGTGAAGCTATCTTCCCCTTTATCTTGCAAAGAGACTTAAAAAATAACTTTGATATCTTGAGGAAAAACTGAATACTGCAGGAATTAATTTGCACAAGTATTCACAAAACAGTCACATATACATGTACTGTTTGTGTGTGTGACTGAATATGGAGGAACATCTCATAGCCATTTTCTGTTATTTCAAAACTGTCAGAATGATTTTTTTCCAACATCTTACTTGGGCTCTTAATGATATGATATCTAGAGTTACTTTGAGAAATATTAGAAACAAAGTCTACATCTTCTTTATGTGTGATTTAACTTGAAACAATCTCTAGTTTTTCTCCAACAAAGATAATTAATGCTAGGTCTTGGTTTTAGATAGATACTATTTACCATATTAAGGAATGGTCCAGTTATTAAATATTATTAATATATTTATACATGTCTTTTTATTGAAATATGATGTACTTTTTTGGGTCATGGTTTTTAGGGAATTCGATTGTTCTTTACTGATTTTCTACTTGTTTTCTAGATCAGTTTTTTTTTGTGGTAGATAACACTTTTGTCCTATGTTTTCAATTGATTGACTTAATATTTCTGGTTGTATTTGGGTCCTACTTACTCCATTTTATTTTTCACGGAGGATGATGCTTAGGTAAGCTTTTCCATCTTCTATTCTAAGCCATTTATATTCTTTCCATTTTTTTGTTCAGAACTTTAATTTCATCTATAATTACATTTTTTATTTATTGCTTCTTTTCTTCCAGCTCCTCTTTGTACTTTTGTCTTTGTGGCAAAGCTATTTCATTCTCTAAGCCTCTGCTTATAATTGTCATGAGGTTACTTTTTTTTTTTTAAAGCAATTGGGGTTAAGTAACTTGCTCAAGGTTACCCGGCCAGTTATTTCTGGGTGTGGTGCTAAGTATCTGAGCCTGGATTTGATCCCCAGGTCATCCTGGTGCTCTTACTTGCTGTGCTACCTGGCCGCCCCAGAGGTTACTCTTTTCTACATTTATCACTTGGCTTCTCTTAACCCATAGATTTTCTGTGTTTTTTTTTTTTTTTACTGTTTACTCATTTTTTAGCCTGATTCTTAAATTGGGACTTTGTGCTCAGGCTAGACCCCTTCAGCACCCTTGAATGGATTGAGTTGGGCCTATTTGGCCTGATGCAGATGCTATTGGTATGCTGAATAGGTTGTCTGATACTAAGGTACACCCTCTGCCTCAATTTCAGGCTGATATCTCAGTCTCATGGTAGATCATTGTATATTCTAGACTCAGAAGATCTCTGTCTCCACCTTGCACAATCCTTAATCAGGAGTTGATTTCATCACTGCTGCACTTAACAGCCTCTCTTGGATGTCAGAGATTATCTTGGTATCAAGGGTCCTTTATTGCTTCTTATGGTCCTGATGCCCAGTCACTGAGTTGATTCTGTGTCTTGCTGTGGCTTCTAGTGCTCCTGGTAGGTAGGCTCTGTCTTCTTCATGGATTATATGGCTGATTTCTTTCTTAAATTTAGTCACCTATGTATTTCTATATATCTTCTTCCTATGTTTTAGCTACTCTTTATAGTTTGCTGGACATATGTATTGAATTCCCTTCCTCCCCTTTCCTTTCAGTTTAGAGCTTTTTGATTCAGTTTGCAAGAGTAGAGGCATATATATATATAATATACATATATATACATATATTTTATATATTTTTAAACCTTTTTTCTTATTTAGTATTTTATTATTCCCCAATTACATGTAAAAACAATTTTCAACATTGGTTTTTAAAATTGAGTTCCAAATTTTCTCCCTCCTTCCCCATCCCTTTCATTAAAAAGAAAAACAATTTGATATATGTTATGTATGTATAGTCATGCAAAACATATTTCCATATTAGTATATTATGAAAGAAAACATAGACCAAAATAAAAACCCAAGAAAAATAAAGTTAAAAAGTCTTCTTCAATCTATATTCAGGCTCCATCAGTTCTTTCTCTGGGGATAGATAGCATTTTTCATCTTAAGTCCTTCAGAGTTGTCTTGTATTATTGTATTGCTGAGAATAGCTAAGTCATTCACATTTGATCATCTTACAATATTATTGTTACTGTGTGCAATGTTCTACTGGTCTTACTCATTTCACTAGCTGCCCCTCAATTCATATTTTTCTTTGAGGCTTTGGATTGTATAAGTTTTGACTTTGTTGTCTTCTGTGTGTGTTTTGATCTTCCTTGTCACCACAGTAACTTTCTAGAGTCAGAATTTTTTCTCTTGTCTGCTTATTTTCCCAGCCTATTTCTTGACTTTTACCTCTTTGCTAAAATGGGGCTCTGCTTCCAATGTGGAAGGTGCACTGTCCCAAGCTTTAGGGGTTTTGTGCAGCTACTTTCAGAGATACTTCTAGGGACCTGTAAGTTTTCAGTTCTTCCAGGATGGTATGATCTAAGGTGAGGTGTATTTACTACTCTCCTGGCCTGTGCTCTGGTATGTGAGTGACCACAAGCACTCTTTTCTGCCCTGGAACTGTGAAGAGGGTCCCTGTTCCACTGTAGCAGCAAGCTATGATATACTACTGCTCTTCTTCACTTTGGGACTGCCACCTAGGACTGTGACCCAGATCCAAGTATGGGAAAGCAACAGTTCTGCCCCTAGTGCCAGCAGAGATCCCTATAATCTCCTCCTTTTGACTAGTTGTTTGATCCCGTTACCATCTGTGGGCTGAGAGCTCTGGAAACAGCCTCTGTCATTACTGATTCAGTCACTTCCAAGGTCACCTCCTGGTTTGCTGGATTCTGGTCTGCTTTGGCATGGCCTGCACTGAACTAGGCTCCACTCCCACTCTGGAGTGATAGACCTTTCCTGGTGACCTTCTAAGTTGTCTTAGGCTGGAAAATTATTTTGTGAGTTCTGCTGCTTCAGAATTTGTCTTAGGGCATTATTTAAAAGTGTGTGGAGGGGTTTGGGAGAGAGCTCAAGCAAGTCCTTGCCTTTTCTCTGGGTCTGCCCCCAGATATATTCTTAGTAGGCTTTTAAGTACAATTCATGTTAGCTTTGTTCTGGAACTTCAAATCTCGTTCTTAGATACCATCTTAATAAGCTGGATAAACAGCTGTTAACTTCTCAAATATGATTTTTCCTTCATAATCTTTTGCTTTCAGTTGGTAGCAATTCTAAAAATATTTCTTGTTTTCAGTTTCTCCAAAGACTTTATAATATCCAGAATTGTTTTCTAGATTCCTTCTGTCATTTTCATTTATAAATCTACCAAACTCAGTTTTAGTTATAAAATTTGCCAAGTTTTAGGAATTCCTCTGTCATGTCCTGGATATATGTCCCAGGAAGATAGTAAATCTCTGTATTGCTATTATGCCAAAAAAGAGTTGTCTTCATACCCCTCAATCAGTAGTACCTTACTGTTCTTCCTCTGACTCAATAATTTTCTTTTACTAGATAGCTCCTGTGAATCTATATAGTTATTTCTTGGAGAAAAAAACTGCTTCCTTTTCAAATGACTCATACGCTGCTTCTTCAGGTAGACATCAGTATGCATTTATTGGTACTTCTCTTTTTTTCTCTGCATCAATTTTTTAAAACAACCTCTAACCTCCTGATACACACATCATGATCCCTCTCTCCTTATTTATATCTTTTTGTTTTCTTTGCTTTCAAGTTGAAGTTCCCTAATCTTCTAGTGATTAGAAAGATATTTTTGAATCCCCTAACCTTCTCTTCTATGGGTGAGGTTAGTGTGTAATTGGAACATAGGACTGTGGCAGAATTGTGCTAGCACTCTATGCCAGCAGATTTTAAACCATGGCCAAATCTATAATACTATAATAAGCTAGTAGCTGTTGTAACAGATAGAATGCTATACTTGAAGTCAGGAAGACAGACCTGAGTTCAAATTTGGCCCCCTACACTTAATGGCTGTGTGACCCTAGGTATGTCACTCTCTGTGTCTTAGTTTCCTCATGTATAAGATAAGCATATTGGATTCTAAGACCAACTTTAAATCTATAACTCCATGATCTAGCTAAATGCAGAGTTAATTTCCAGTAGCTTGGCCACTACTTTATAAAATGAGGTTTACTTATTCAATAAGGATGCAGTACTGGTTTAGGTAGATGTGCTGTTTGCTATCCCTTCTCCCACTTCTATATAGAAACATGTCTGGTCACCACAGCAAGGTATGATAACTTGAGTTACCTTAGGACATCCACCAAGTCTGAAGGAAACTGACTCAAGTCATTTAGAGGATTATGAAGACATGACAATGGGACATGACTTGAGTTTTAGTTCTCTGGGCTAATCAAGTTTCAGGGACAGTGCTTTGTCTTTTAAATAAAGAACTAGCCTAGTCTATATAAAGAGAGACTTTGATAGATATTTTTCATATCACACAGGGAAAAAAATTGAACAAAGAAATTATAAATTGCCCTTAGCTCACTTCCCACATTTTAAATAGCAGAGCACTGGAAAAAGGGAAAGAGAATCATTTTTGAACATTAATTTAATTGTTGGTATTCCAAAGGTATAGAGAGACCAATTAATAAGCTATCATATCAGAAGACTTGGGTTCCAATGCTAACTTTGACACTGATGATGTGTGTGTGGCCTGGGATGCTACCTCTCTAAGGACTTACAGAGGGTGAAAGATGAAATGACTAAGGAAACAAAGGTTTCACACATATTGATTTATTAAGCAATGCATACTAATTGCCCAACAAATTGGGACCAGTAGCCTTCCTCAGCTTTGGTATTGGACACCAAATACAGAGGGAGACAGACTTTTATGCATTAAAAATAATTAAGACCCATTAATTAAAAGAAAACAATTAATCAGTATACAAAATAAGGTAATTTGATTTCTAATTGGAAGAAAGACCAGGGACTTCCAAAGTTGAGAGAGGAAGAATGAACAGGTGTAATTCCCTGAAATCAGGAAAAGCGGTGTCCACTCCCCCTAAATTTCTGTAAACAGTCAGAGGGACAATGGAAGCAATAACTAATTGATCAGTATGGGGCTGGTTTTCAGATAAGACACATACGTTGCTTAAGTTTTATAATTCTAAGAAAACTCCTTGCATCAGTCTTTATATCTGACTGGGTTTCTGGTCAACATAACTTTCTTACTAACTTGCAGGGCAGCTATGTGGCACAGTGGATACCACACAAGGCCTTGAGTCAGGAAAACCTGAGTTCAAATCCAGACTCAGACTTACTTGCTGAGTGACCCAGGATAAGTCACATAACCCTGTTTTCCTCAGGTCTCATATGTAAAATGAGTTGGAGAAGGAAACAGCATACCACTTCAGTATCTTTGCCAAGAAAACCCCAAATGAAGTTACAAATAGTAAGACATGACAGAAAAATGACTGAGTGACAAAAACAACAATAACAACTTGGATAATGAAGGTCTTTTGCTTACCATATTCACAACCTGGCTTGGTTGGGATAGTTCCACTGCATGCCATAATCTCTTAAGAAATACTTGTTGAGGGGCGGCCAGGTAGTACAGTGAGTAAGAGCACTGGCCCCAGATTTGGGATAACTTGGGATCCAATCTGGGCTCAGACACTTAGCACCAACCCAGAAACACCTGGCCGTGTAACCTTGAGCAAGTTACTTAACCTCAATTGCTTTTAAAAAAAAAAGAAATACTTGTTGAAGGGGTGGCTAGGTGGCACAGTGGCACACTGACTCTGGAGTCAGGAGGACCTGAGTTCAAATGTAGCCTCAGACATTTAACACTTACTAGCCGTGTGACCTTGGGCAAGTCACTTAGCCCCAATTGACCTGCTTTCTCCCCCTCCAAAAAGAAAGAAAAAAGTTTCATTTCTCATAAGCCCTTTTCCCTCCGGAGCCAGCCTGGGTCGCGTTTGGACCAAGACCATGAAGAAGGTGGCGCAAGTCATCATCGAAAAGTACTACACTCGCCTGGGCAATGACTTCCACACCAATAAATGCCTGTGCAAGGAGATCGCCATCATCCCCAGCAAGAAGCTCCGCAGCAAGATCCCCAGAATATGTTACTCATCTAATGAAGTGGATCCAGAGAGGCCCTGTGAGAGGCATCTCCATCGAACTGCAGGAAGAAGAAAGAGAAAGGAGGGATAACTACATCTCTGAGGTCTCTGCTGTGGATCAGGAAATCACTGAAGTGGACCCTGATGACAAAGAAATGTTGAAACTCCTGGACTTTGGCAGTTTGTTCCTGTAACAACCTGTAAGTTACCCAGCTAACAGTTGGGATGAACTTCAAAACATCAAGAGGAACTTTTTAATATTTACTTTTGCCTTCTTTCCAATACACTTGGGAACTCCTCCCCCTCTCCCCCAAAGAAATACTTGCTGAATTGAATTTGTAAAACTAATAAGAACCAATTTCCAAAGTAAATCATTGAGCACTGGCTCTTTTACTTTTCAGCTTTTTGACTGGGATGGAAACTAATAGATTATGTAGGTTTAGTCCATTCTTTTTTTAAAATTTTTAATATATATTTTTTTATTTTTTAGTTTACATCATTCATTTCCAAAAGATTTTGAGTTACAGATTTTCTCCACATTTTCCCCCTACCCACCACTTCAAAATAGCTCATTGAATATCCTCTCCTCCAATCAGCTCTCTTCTATATCTTCCCCAATCCCCCCTCCGACTTTCCAGTAGGGCATGGTGGATCTCTATGCCCCAGTGCCTGTATATCTTATTTTCCAGTTGCATGCAAAGTAATAGTAATAATAATAATAAAAATTATATGTGTGTGTATTTTTTTTTAAGCAATCAGGGTTAAGTAACTTGCTCAAGGTTACATGACCAGGTGTTTCTGGATGGGTGCTAAGTGTCTGAGCCTGGGATTCGATCTCCAGGTCATCCTGACACTGGAACCGGTGCTCTTACTTGCTGTGCTACCTGGCCTCCCCATGTGTATTTTTTTTTAAACATTTGATTTTAAAACTTTGAATTCCAGATTCTTTCCCTTCCTCCTTTGTCACCCACCCTTACTGGGAAGATAAGCAATTCAATATAGGTTGTACATGTGTAGCTAAGCAAAACATTTCCATAGTGGATATATTGTGAAAGACTATTTTTTCCCTCTATCTGCTCCCCTTCCCCCCCACTGTTCTATTGTCTACTTTGATCCTGTCCCTTTTCAAAAGTGGGTGCTTCCAACTTCCCTCCTCCCCAGCCTGCCCTCCCTTCCATTATTCCCTCTCTTATCCCCTTCCCCCCCTCCTCTCCTGTAGGGTGAGATACCGTATTGTGTGTGTGTGTGATTCCCTCCCTAAGCCAAATTCAATAAGAATAAGGTCGACTCATTCCCTTTTGCCTTCCTGTTCTTCCCTTCCATCGTAACAGTTTTCCCTTGCCTCTTCGATATGAGATAATTTACCCCATTTTGTCTCTCCCCATCTTCTCTCATTATATTCCTCTCTCACCTCTTAATTTCACCTTATAAGTATCATCCCTTCTATTCAATTGGTCCTGTGCCCTCTGTGTATACCTGTACACATATATACACGCTCACATATGTATTCATATGTCTATATACCCTCCTATACAGACACATATATATGTATATATACATATATATATATATATATATATTTCTATTCCCTTTAACTATTATACTGAGAAAAGTTTCATCAGTTACAATTATTATTTTTCCATGTAGAAATATAAATAGTTCAACCTTGGTAAGTTCCTTATGATTTCTTTTCCCTGTTTACCTTCTCATGCTTCTCTTGCTTCTTGTATCTGAATGTCAAATTTTGTATTCAACTCTGTTTTTTTCATCAAGAATGCTTGAAAATCCTCTATATCATTCAATGATTATATTTTCCCCAGAAACATGATACCCAGTTTTGCTGGGTAGGTGATTCTTGGTTTTAATCCCAGCTCCTTTGACCTCTGGAATATCATATTCCAAGCCCTTCGATCCCTCATTGTGGAAGCTGCCAGATCCTGGGTTATCCTGATTGTGGTTCCACAATATTGAAATTGTTTCTTCTTGGCTGCTTGTAATATTTTCTCCTTGATCTGGGAATTCCAGAACCTAGCTATTATATTCCTAGGAGTTTTCTTTTGGGGATCTTTTACAGGAGGTGATTGGTGGATTCTTTCAACCTCTATTTTGCCCTCTGGTTCTAAAACATCAGGGCAATTTTCCTTGAGAATTTCTTGAAGGATGATTTCTAGGTTCTTTTTTTGATCATGACTTTCAGGTAGTCCAATAATTTTAAAATTACCTCTCCTGGATCCATTTTCCAGGTCAGTGTTTTTTTCAGTGAGATATTTCACATTGCCTTCTATTTTTTATTTGTTTGGATCTGTTTAATAGTATCTTGATTTATCATAAAGCCACTAGCTTCCATTTGCTCCAATCTAATTCTGTAGGAATGATTCTATTCAGTGAGCTTTTAAAATTCTTTTTCCATCTGGCAAATTCAGCTTTTTAAGGCATTCTTCTCCTCATTGCCTTTTTGAGTCCCTTTTGCTATCTGAGTTAGTCTATTTTTTAAGGTGTTATTTTCTTTAGTTTTGCTGTTGACTCTCATTTCATAATTTTCTTGCATCATTCTAATTTCTCTTCCCAATTTTTCCTCTGCTTCCCTCATTTGGTTTTCAAAATCCTTCTTAAGGTCCTCTGTGGATTGTAACCAGCTCCTATTTTTCTTGGAAGCTTTTGGTGCAGGAGTTCTGACTTCATTGTCTTCCTCCTGTTCCATGCTTTGATCCTTTTTGACCCCAAAATAGGAGTCTAATGTCAAATTGCTGTGTTTGCTTTGCTTCCTTTTGCTTGCTCATGTTGCCTCTCAGTTGCTTGACTTTTGAGCCTTTTGCCACAGTAGAACTCTGCTACCAGAAAGGGCAGTTTTATCCCAAACGCTGGGGTTTTCTCAGCTGCTGGAGCTGTTAGTTGGGTGGCCTCTCTGAAGCCTCAACACACTCTGGCAACTGTACACACACCCCACGACCTCTATCCTAGACTGCAATCTGGATCCAAGCAGCTTAAAGCAAGAGAGATTACCCCTCAGACTGGTGCTTGGACCCCCTACAATCTTCAGGCCAGGAGCTCTGAAACAGCATGGCCATGGAGCCTCAGCCGCTTTTCGCCCCAGGGGCAAAGGCTTGACCACACTTCCTAACTGCCTGTTCCTGCAAAGTCTACAATGACCTCTCACTTTGTCTTTGGCATCTATGGGTTGATAATTCTGCAAACCACTACAGCTTCTGGTGATTTGAAGTCCCTCCAACCACAGCTGGTCAGGCCACCCTGAGGCTAAAAACCTCCGGCTCACAAGGGATTGGGCTCAGCTCCCAGAGCACTGCACTGGCCCAGTCCTACTGGCCTGCTGGTCTGTCTTCAGCGGGAGGTTGGCTTTTCTCAGTCATTTTGTAGGTTCTGTAGCTTCAAAGTTTGTCTAGATTCATTTTTTACATGAATTGGAGGAGGATGAAGCCAGAGCCCCAAGGAAGTCCTGTTTCTACTCCGCCATCTTGACTCTGCCCACTTTAGTCTATTCTTGAACCCATTTGTGTTCAGTTTTATACCTTCTTTTGCTGGCTTTGTATCCTTTTGAGCATAGAAGAAGACCAGCTGCCTGTATCTCAGGATTTCTTCCTCCATTCATGACTTTGACTGAAGGGAATGTAGGCTTTATTCCTTGACAGAGACAGCTCCTAACTGGAAGAACCTCAAAGCTAGGGGGTGTTTTTTTTTCTCCAATTATTATTCACCAAGACACATTCTCTTCAGGTAGTGCTTACTATGTGCAATCCGGATTTGTAGAATTGCATAAGCTCTACAAAACTTATTTGATGAACTTTATTTACCAAAATGGTCTCAGTGACTTTGGAAAGTATTGAATAAAACACATCACAGAACAAAGGTAAGGAGGTATTTTGTGTTTTAAATGAGATTTTAGTGAATTATAATCTTTTCCTTAAGGATTGATTTAGAAATAAATACTATAAAATAGAAATTTTGGAATGAATCAATATGGTGTAGTAGAAAACAAACTGTGTCAAATTAGAATGACTTATTTTAAAAGGATAGAGAAGTAGGTTATCAGCCTCCACTGATCAGCTTCCATCATCTAGTAGCAGTTGCTTCCTTCCTTCCTTCCTTCCTTCCTTCCTTCCTTCTTTCCTTCCTTCCTTCCTTCCTTCCTTCCTTTCTTCCTCCCTCCCTCCCTTCCTTCCTTTCTCCCTTCCTTCCTCCCTCCCTCCCTCCCTTCCCCCCCTCTTCCTTCCTTCAATTACTTGTCAAGACAATTTTTAGCATTCGCTTTTACAAGATTTTGAGTTCCAAATTTTTCTCTTTTCCTTCCATCCCCTCTTCTGAAAATGGTAGGCAATTTGATATAGGTTATGCATATACTATCATGTAAAATTAGTCTCAGCTGTCAAAGAAAAAAAAACCAGTTCAAAAAGAAAGAAAAAAAGAATGAAGTGAAAAAAAGTATGCTTCAATATGCATTCAGAGTCCACCAGTTCTTTATCTGGATGTGGACAGCATTTTCCTTTGTGAGTCCTTTGTACTTGTCTTGGATCACTGTGTTGCTGAGAAGAGCTGAGTCATTCATCACTCAGTGTTGCTGATACTGTGTATACTGTTTTTCTGGCTCTGCTCATTTCACTTTGCATCAGTTTGCACAAGTCTTTTCAGGTTTTTCTGAAATCTGCCTGTTCATCATTTCTTATTGCACAATAGTATTCATTACATTCATATACCATAGCTTGTTTGTCCTTTCCATAAATAATAGGTATCCCCTCAATTTTTAATATTTTGCCACCATGAAAAGGGCTGTTATTAATATTTTTGCACATATAGTTCCTTCTCCCTTTTTATGATCTCTTTGGAATGCAGACTAGTAGTGATATTGCCAGATCAAGGGGTATACACAGTTTGGTTGCTCTTTGGGCATAGTTCTACATTCTTCTATGGAATTGTTGGATCACTTCACAACTCCACCAACAGTTCATAAGTGTCCCAATTTTCCCACATCCTCTCCAACATTTACAATTTTCCTTTTTTCGTAATATTAGCCAATCTGATAAGTGTGAGGTGGTACCTTAGAGTTGTTTTAAGTTTCCATTTCTCTAATCAAAAGAGATTTAGAACACTTCCTCATATGCCTATAGATAGCTTTAATTTCTTTATCTGAAAACTGCCCGTTCATATCTTTTGACCATTTATCAGTTGGGGAATGGCTTGTATTCTTATAAATTCTTCTGAGGTTGTGTTCTGAGTGTGTTAACGTAATAAATTTCTATGGTCAGAGTCTTTTTGTTGTTGTTGTTTTTTGCTAATCTTTTTTTGGGAGCCTTTTCCCTTTCTTTTAAATTTGAGCTCTACACCCAGAGTGGAAGGGTTACTGTCTCAAGTTTCTTGTGCCAGAGCCTGCAGGCCCTGGCTGTTTACCTAGTACTGAACTCATGTTGCCCTGAGGCCCACTGGGGCCCCTCATGTTTGGTTCTGCACTGAGGGGGTATGTGGGGATGACTAGCACTGCTGGAGGCTGTGGGATTGTATCAGCAAGCACTCCAGTGTCCCCAGGGTGGCTGCCAACACAGGTTCTTGGATCTGCTTTGATAAAAGAAAGCAACTCAAAATGGGTTAACAAGCTTACTTTAATCAGTCAAACATATATCCTTTACCTAGTTCAGGGGAAAAAAGGTCAGCACCCCAAACTTCAGAGTATACAGACAGAATTATCAAGACAGAGAAACAGATCAAGTAGACAGGTTTCCAAACTGTCCAACTATCCATACCAAATCAACATCTGGGTTTTTCAAAGCCGGGGGGCTCTCAACAACGGCTTCCCAGAGTCTCATCTGATCAAATCACATTACACTTCTCAAAGTGAGCCCCAAAGCAAAGCCTCACATCAGGGATTATATAGCCTTCTCCTGGGTCAGAGAATGTAACCACCCTCTTGACCCACTGCCCAATCCCACAGCATCAAGGTGTGGGCATTCTTGAAAACCAAGCCTCCTGACACAGGCTCCATGTGACCACATTCAGCCTATTAGGAGGCAGAGTATATTTTCAAATCAAGGAAGGTTCTCAGAGTCTCTTAAGCCTATCAAAGGGCCTAGGGGCAGGGAAGATCTTTAAATTTGCATTTCCATTACAGGGATCTGGCAGCTTACCTGATGATGAGCTAGGGTCCTAGTGCTGGTGTCTGATGTGTGCTGAGATGTTTTTGTGTTTCCCCAGGGTTACAGTGAAGCACATGCAGTTTCTAAGAGCTGGAGTCTGTTGGTTCCTCAGGCTATATTGAGATACCTGGGGGGTCCTGGTGTTGGTGTTTACTCCACCACACTGGGATTCAGGATCTCCCACCAGTTTGCTGAGGTGTGACTTGCTGCTGACTTGCTGGGATGCTTCCAGGAGCTGTGTTCCCCTTTTACCTGAATGAGACAGACCTTTCTTGCCAATCTTTCATGTTTCTTGGGCTAAAAGATTGCTTCACCCATCTTTAGTAGGTTCTACTGTTCCAGGATTTGTATTGGAAAGCTATTTTGGTTGTTTGGAGGTGATTATGGGAGGGTAACAGTGATTTACTGCTCACTCAATAGTCTTGGCTCCTGAAAGCCCTGCTTTCTAATTGGACAATTATTTGCTAAGTATAGACTCATACCATGATAATAAAAAAAAAAGGTCCACAGTTATTTGACTTCTGAAAGTAGTAAATAAAACACACTTTATACAACTGATCAAGATGTATATTTATGTTTTGTGATGCATTTTCAGGCAACAGCTGCGAGACTTTGGACAAGTGACTTAACTTCTGCTTAACTCAGTTTCCTCAACTGTAAAATAGGAATAGCTCCTACATCCCAGAATTGTTGTGAGGATAAAATGAAATATTTTTAAAGTTCTTAGCACAGTGCCTGGCACATAGTAAGTGCTATATAAATGTTGTTTTTATTATTATTAATTTCTGGAAGCAAGAGATGCTTGTTTTGTAAATGTCAAGGGTAGAGGCTTGACAAAAATTATTTCTCATGGGATATTTGGACTTCATTATGTATGCAACTTTGGAATCCAGTACTGTAGTATAATGGTAATGGGAATTTGAATATCTTCTCTGCCCCCCAATAGGCCGAATGTAACCACATGGAGCCAGTGGTGGGAGGAGCTTGCTGAAGGGTGGAGCAGAGCCCACAGGAAGCTGGAACTCAGAGCAGTTAGATGAAGGGAGGAGAGAAGATGCAGTCTTATGAGTTTTTGTTTGTGGGAAGGCTAAAGGATGGTGTGGCTCCCTGCTCCTTTGTTGCTATGATGGATTTGACTTTCTGGTGTTGGGATTTGGTTTTCTGGTATCTGAATAAATGTTTTTCTTCTGTTTTCTATATGGAGAGTCCGTGATATTTTGCAATTCAGAACTGTGCCGGCATATTCATAGTCACTTTTGGTGCTGTGGATATTGTATTGGTGCTACATGTACATTGTTTGTTGATCCAAGTCTTTCAGGATCATCCCTTTGGCCAGATGATCTATTTATATTCTCATAAATCTTCTAATCTGAGGAGTTTAGACCAGGGTTATGTATATTTATATGTATATATATATATAAATATGTATATATTTATATATAAATATGTATATATACATATATATGTATATTTATATACATAGCTCAGGAATGCAAAGGTAGAATTGACAGTAAGTGATATAAAATAATTTAATAATGAGGGTATTACTGTTATATATGTATACAAATATATGTGTTTACATATATGTGACAAGCTATGCTTTTATGGTGTCTTTTTCTCCATAAAATTATCTAATTCAAGGGGCATTACAGGAACTTTTAACACAATCACTAGGGTTCTCTATCTTATATCTCTTAGCAGTCTGTAGAAGAACATGCTTAGTAGGCAAAAATAGTTACAATTTCCCCCTCCAGTTATTATGGGAAATAGGACTGAGAAGAGCTTAAGCAAACAGGAGAATTAGAGAATTTCTTTCCCTTTTCTGGGGTCCTTAGGTCTTGTTTCAGCACTTATTCTTGCTTTTAAAAATGGTCTTCCATACCAAGGAACATCTTTTAATAACATGATTAGATTCATAGTTCACTTAATGTTGCTAATAACTTGTCTTTCCAGTCCCCTCTCCTTTTCCCCCAGTCTCTCTTCTGAGCTTCATTCTTGCATCATATCTAATGCCTATTAGACCTTACAAATAGGATATCCCAAAGATATCAGGATTAAAATGTCCAAAAGGGAACTCATTATCTCTGCCCTCCCCGCCCCAATCCACTCTCCTTTCAGACTTCCTTATTTCTGTAGAAGATACCACCATTCTTACAGTCTCCCTGGTTTATAACCTTATTTCTTCTTATTATAACCAATTTCTTCATGTCCATCTAATCAATTGCTAAATCTTACCACTTGTACCTCCAAGTCTCTCATATGACACCTCTTTATTCAAACAACCACAACCTTAGTTCAGGTCTTAAATTAGTTAGTTCAGACTTAGTTGATTTAGTTTAGAACTTTCACTTAGAGTAATGAAACAGTCTCCTAATTAATCTTCCTGGCTCAAGTCTCTTCCCTACTCCAGTCCATCCTCCCCAGTGCTGTCAAAGTGATCTTAAGTATAGATCTGACACTCTCTTATTCTATAAACTTTAGTGATTCCCTATTGCCTTGAGAATAAATTATAAACTCCTTCATTTAGCTTTTAAATCATTTTACACACTTTCCTTTTCCCCTTCATACATTCTGACATCCAACCAAAGTTGCCTTCTCTCTATTCTTCACACACAGGAAAAATCAATAAATTTAATGAAGGTATTAATTGTCTCAATTAGTTTGCTAATTTCCTACAATCCTTTAAGTATTACATCATGTCATCAGCAAATAGGGATAGTTTCAGCTCTTTTTTCCTATCTTTATACCTTTAATTTTGTTTGTCTTCTTATTGCTATTATGAGCATTTCTAGATTTCAAATAATAGCAAGGAGAAGAGACATCCTTATTTAATTTGGTTTTCACCACTATGTATAATGCTAAATTTTTGGTTTTAAATAGTTGATTTTTTATTAAAAATATTTTCCTCTGCTTATAATGTGTAGAATTTTTATTTTTGTTTTTCTTTTTAATTAAATTTTTTTTTAATAATAAAAGTTTATTTTCTCTCCCAGCCATGCTATCCAATGGAAAAAGAGGGGAAAAATTCCTTATAACAAATATGCATAGAGAAACAAAACAAATTCTCAAATTGACCATGTCTGAAACTGTGTCTCATTCTGATTGTTTATTCTGTGTGCCTCTCTGTCAAGAGGTGGGTAGAGTGTTTTAACTTTAGTTCTCTGGAATTATGGTTGATTATTTTATTGATCAGAATTCTTTAGTCTTTCAAAATTGTTCATTTCACAATGTTGTTATTTTAGATTTCTCTCCAGTAATTGACAATATGCTTGAACTTATTTCTTGTTGGTTAGCATGCTCCTACTCTGTTATACTCTCCCCATTCCAGTAATTCTGAACCTCTGGTTCTCTGGTACAGTCTACTGCCCACTTCCTCAATCCTATCTCTTTCAACCCTACCCTCTCAATGTCCCACTCCACATCTATCAACCACTTCCCCTGAGATTTCTGGACTGCCTGCTCCATAGTTAAGAAACTTGTATTCAATATAAATATTTTCTTTTCTCCTTCAATCCTATGGAAGCCATTGAGAAATGCTAAATTTTGGGGCTTACATAGGTACCTTTTATCATTAAAAAATATCCTTCTCGGGGCGGCCAGGTGGCTCAGCGAGTAAGAGCATCGGCTCCAGTGTCGGGATGACCTGGATCAAGTCCGGGCTCAGATACTCAGCACCACACCCAGAAATAATAATAACTGGCCGTGTAACCTTGAGCAAGTTACTTAACCCCAATTGCTTTAAATAAAAATAAAAATAAAAATATCCTTCTTGGTCAAGATGGTGGAGTAGAAGCAGGACCTCCATGGGGCTCCACCTTCCACCTTCCGCAATTCATGTAAAGGGGTACTCTGAACAAACTTTGGAGCTAAAGAACCCACAAAATGACACAGAGAAGTTAACATCCAGCTGAGGACAGCCCAGCAGGCCCACAGGAATTGGCCAGCAAAGAGCTCTCCACAAGGAAATTTTAGCCCCAGGGCAGGCCTGACCAGCTGCTGGCTGGAGAGCCTCCAGATCACCAGCAGCTGTGGTGATCCAGAATTATCAACACATAGATGCTAACGACAAAGTGAGAGGTCAGAGCACTGTGGACTTTGGGACCAAGTAGTTGGGAGTGTGTCAGCTTTTGCGCCCAGGGTCAGAAGCTGCTGAGGAGCCCTGGCTGTGCAGCTGCCCCCACAGTGGCAGCTTCAGCTCCTGGCCTGCAGAGTATAGGGGGACCAAGGGACAAGTCTGAGGGGTAATCACTCTTGCTTTAACCTGCTTGGATCTGGAGTGCGGTCAAGGGTGGAGGTCCTGGGGTGTGTGTCCAGCTTGCCAGAGCATGTGGAGGCTTCAGCAAGGGCACCCAACTAATACCTCCAGCAGCTGAGAAAACCCCAGTGTTTGGTACAAAGCTCCCCTGTCTGGTAGCAGAGTCCTACTGTGGCAAAAAGCTGAAAAGTCAAGTAATTGAGTGGCAACATGACCAGGCAAAGGAAACAAAGGAAAGAGAAGAACCCAACATTAGACTCCTATTTTGGGGACAAAAAGGATCACAGCATGGAACAGGAGGAAGACAATGAAGTCAGAACTCCTGCATCAAGAGCTTCAAAGGAAAATATGAGAGGACCTTAAGAAGCAGATAAGAGAAGTGGAGGAAAAATTGGGAAGAGAAATGAGAACGATGCAAGAAAATTGCAAAATGAGAGTCAGCAGCCTGACAGGAAAATAACACCTTAAAAAATAGACTAACTCAAATGGCAAAAGAGGCTTAAAAGGGCAATGAGGAGAAGAACGCCTTAAAAAGCTGAATTTTCCAGATGAAAAAAGAATCTCAAAAGCTCACTGAAGAGAATCATTCCTTCAGAATAGATTGGAGCAAATGGAAGCTAATGACATTATGAGAAATCAAGATGCTGTTAAAACAGATCCAAACAAATGAAAGAATAGAAGGCAATGTGAAATATCTCATTGGAAAAACCACTGACCTGGAAAATAGATCCAGGAGAGATAATTTAAAAATTATTGGACTACCTGAAAGCCACAATCAGGGAAAGAACCTAGAAATCATCCTTCAAGAAATCCTTAAGGAAAATTGCCCTGATGTTTTAGAACCAGAGGGCAAAATAGAGGTTGAAAGAATCCACCGATCACCTCCCGAAAAAGATCCCCAAAAGAAAACTCTTAGTAATATTATAGCAAGGTTCCAGAATTCCCAGATAAAGGAGAAAATATTACAAGTAGCCAGAAAGAAACAATTTGAATATTGTGGAAACACAATCAGGATAACCCAGGATCTGGCAGCTTCTACACTGAGGGATCGAAGGGCCTGGAATATTATATTCCAGAGGTCAAAGGAGCTGGGATTAAAACCAAGAATCACCTACCCAGCAAAACTGAGTATCATCTTTCAGGGGAAAATATGGTCATTCAGTGGAATAGAGGACTTTCAAGCATTCTTGATGAAAAAAACAGAGTTGAATAGAAAATTTGACATTGAGATACAAGAAACAAGAGAAGCATGAGAAGGTAAACAGGGAAAAGAAATCATAAGGAACTTATCACAGTTGAATTATTAACATTCCTACATGGAAAAACAATAATTGTAACTGATGAAACTTTTTTCAGTATGAAAATAGTTGAAGGGAATAGAAATATATATGTATATATATATAGACATATAAATGTCTATATATGAGGGCATATGAATACATATGTGAATGTGTTATGTATGTTTACAGGTATGCATAGATAGAGGGCACAGGACCAATTTTATAGGAAGGGATGATACTTAAAAGGTGAAATTAAGGGGTGAGAAAGGAATATAATGAGAGGGGATGGAGAGAGACAGAATGGGGTAAACTATCTCATATAGAAGAGGCAAGGGAAAATGGTTACAATGGAGGGGAAGAATAGGAAGGCAAAAGGGAATGGGTCAGCCTTATTCTCATTCAATTCTTATTCTCATTGCCTTGGGGAGGGAATGAAATACACACTAATTAGGGTATCTCACCCTACAGGAGAGTAGGGGGGAAGGGGATAAGAGGGGGGATGATGATGGAAGGGAGGGCAGGCTGGGGGGAGGGAAGTTGGAAGCACCCACTTTTGAAAAGGGACAGGGTCAAAGTAGTTAACAGAATAAGTGGGAGGTGGGATAGGAGGGAGGGAAATATAGTCAGTCTTTTACAATATTTCTACTATGTTAATGTTTTGCATTAGCTACACATGTACAACCTTCACTGAACTGCTTATCTTCCCAGTAAGGGTGGGTAACAAGGGAGGAAGGGAATGAATCTGGAATTCAAAGTTTTATAATCAATTGTTTAAAAAAAAAATATATATATATATATGTATATATTTATACTATTATTAATACTGTTTTACATGTAATTGGGAAATAAGATATACAGGCACTGGGGCATAGAGATCCACCATGCCCTACTGGAAAAGTCGAAAGGGGTATGGGAGAAAATATGGGAGAGAGCAGATTGGAGGAGGGGATATCCTGTGGGACTGCTATTTTGGGGCAGTGGATAGGGGAAAAACAGGGAGAAAATTTGTAACTCAAAATTTTGTGTAAATGAATGATGTAAATCAGAAGTTAATAAAGCATTTGAAAGAGGAAAAAAAATATCCTTTTCCACCTATACTTTGTAGGGTTTTTATTTTTTAATTAAATTTTATTTTTTCAGTGAATGAATGTTTTTTTTTTTTTGGTGCTATACAAATAAGAAAAAGAGACAGTCCATACTCTCCAGGCATTTGCAACTAATGTGGGAAAACAACTAAAAAAGGAAGCTGAAGAGGGGGGAGGGGATGAGATAAGGCACCAAGGAGTATCCCACTGTGGGACATGTTGTTCCTTGGAGTCAAAGCCAAGTAGAGCAGCTGGAGGAAAATAATGTTACCAGGAAGCTCATCAAGGTTGTGTAAAGGAAGATTTTGGGAAAAGTTTAGTGCTCTGCCTTCCAGCCTTCCAGTCAGAAGGGAGAGGCATCAGAGGGTGAATTGAGGTGTCATTCTTTGTGATGATGAGATTTCAGGTGATCAGCTTATCCTTGGGTGGGAGCAGGGAGAAGGACATGTTTCATGGAGTCTCCAAGCAGAACTACAGATGGAAAATGAAGTACTGCACACATTTATGCTATGTAATCTCAAGTCACCTGTAGAAATGCAGCACTTTTATATCTCCCTAAGCCTAAGACTTAGATCTTATGACACAGAATCACTGGCTACTCTTTTTTACCAGCTACACTTTCACAAATGTTTCTTCCCTAATCCCTTCCCTCCCAACCCCACTGGTCATGGTTGGGGACTTTTTGTCCCCCATTGCTATAGCAATATCTCTCTCTTGCTATTCCTCTAAGGTTTATTCAATTTATATTTGTAACCCCCCGTCCCAAAATTCATTGGTGTGGGATTCTCTCCTTATTGGTGGAGATGCATGAGGGACAATGTAAAGTTGGTGAGAGTTGAGAGAGCTTCAGTTTGCAGCTAGTTCCTCTTTATGGACTCTTCAAGAAGGAATCTCCCTTTCAAGAACTTATCAAGTTTCAAATCTTGTTTGAGTGACAAGTTGTTTCAGGCACTCCTGGCTTCCAGTTTTGAGAGAAAAGAAGGCCAACTCCACTTCAGGTTGCGGAAGGAAAAGACTGGGAAGACATGAAAGGAGCTGGCAGTCTCCATCATGTCACTATTCCCAGCTTGCTACTCTAAAGATTTCAGAGAGTTTCCTCTTGGTTGAGATCTAGGACATTCTTCTCTTTGGGGTTTTTTTTTTTTTTTTTTAAGCAATCGGGGTTAAGTAACTTGCTCAAGGTTACACGGCCAGTTATTTCTCTGGGTGTGGTGCTGAGTGTCTGAGCCCGGATTCAATCTCCAGGTTGTCCCAACACTGGAGCCGGTACTCTTACTCGCTGAGCCACCTGGCCGCCCCTAAGCAATTGGGGTTAAGTAACTTGCTCAAAGGTTACACGGCCAGGTGTTTCTGGGTGGGTGCTAAATGTCTGAGCCCGGGATTCGATCTCCAGGTCTTCTCAACACTGGAGCCGGTGCTCTTACTTGCTGTGCTATCTGGCCGCCCCACATTCTCTCTTTGTTGAGCTGAATTCCCAGTGGGTAAGCTCTTTCACTTTGTATTGTTTGGTATCTATTTTCTTATATTTACCTTCTTTGATTTTTTTTTCACTATTATTTGGATAAATGTTTTCTTTGTCATTTATATCTCTATGTGTTCATTGTGGAATTGGTATTAGGTTGGGGAAGGGGTCAAGTCATAGTTATAGAACTTGGGATTCCCCCAACTCCCCAAAATGACAAAGAAATCAGGTTTACTCAAAACTCAATTGTATCCCCTAGATGAACATTACGGGAGAAGACAGATATATTTTTTGTCTGATACTTTCTTTCTCTGAGGAGAGCAGAGTGTGGTGGCCTTTGCCCCAATCTCCTACTTTGCTTCCTGGCAGGAATAAAAGCTTCTCTTAGAGAAAGACGTTAGAGATGTCTAATTTATCTTCCTTTCAGACACACACAAGGAGAGTGAGCCTCATAAAAGATGAAGCGTTGCTACATATGTCAGGCCCACTTTTCTTCCTGTGTTGGGGCACACTGGTTTTATATCCTCTTTGATGATTTTTATGTTGTTAATTTCTCTTTTTCCTTTCTTAATTCTGTTGCTAGCATCTCTGGAACTTTATCAAATAGTAGAGGGGAGAGTGTGTATCCTTGCTTCACTCCCATGTTTTTTTTTTAGAAAATGTTCTAGTATATTTCACTGCATATGATGATGCAAGCTATTAGCTTTACAGAGATGCTTTTTTTATCATATTAAAAAGGTCCATCTATACCTATACTTTTTAGGGTTTCTCTCTCTCTCTCTCTCTCTCTCTCTCTCTCTCTCTCTCTCTCTCTCTCTCTCTCTCTCTC
>NW_027187374.1:13816159-13866048 GCF_028583685.1 Petaurus breviceps papuanus
CTCTCTCTCTCTCTCTCTCTCTCTCTCTCTCTCTCTCTCTCTCTCTCCCTTCCTCTCCTGTTCAGTCATGTCTGACTCTTTATGACCCCTTTTGCGTTTTCTTGGCAAAGATACTGAAGTCGTTTGCCATTTCCTTCTCCAGCTCATTTTGCAGATGAGGAACTGAGACAAACAGGGTTAATTGACTTGTCCAGGGCCACACAGCCAGTAAGCATCTGAGATTAGATTTGTAACTCATGAAGATGAATCTTCTTGACTTCATGGCCTGCTCCTCTATCCACTCTGCCACCTAGCTGCCCTTCTTTTTAGGGTGAATACTTATTTAATCCATTCACATTTAAAATTTTGAGAGTTAGGTTTATGTTTTGGGGAAATTTATCTCTAAAGTTTAGTATTTTCAAATCATGGGATTTCCCCCCTCTTCTTCTGTAAACACAGTATTACATTCCTTAAGTTACTTTAGTTTAACATTTTCTTAATTGACCCTATTCCCACACTTCTGATATTCCCTCTTGTATCCCCTCCCCTTTCCCTTTGTGGTTGGCATACCTTTTTCTTTCCTTCTTTCATTTGGTTAATTATTCCTTTCCCTCTCCCTTTTCCTTTCAATTAGTCAAATAGATTCCCCCTTTTCCTCCCGCCTTTCAATTAAAGTATTTCTCTTTGGTATCCATTCTCTCTTTCTGCCTACTTTAGACTGTCACTGTCTGATTTATAGCTCCTATAACCATCTCCTTTCTCTCTATTCTTATATTCCTCCTTGAGTAAAAGCTTCCTATAGACTTATTTTGATCTCTTCCCTCTATGCAGTTTCTAATACTGCCTTGTAGAGTTTGCCTTGTGGATTCACCTTCTTCATTGGTCCTCACTTCCAGAAGAATGCCAATTCCTGCAGGTGAAAGACAGAACAGTGTCCCATTTTTCCTGCTTTCCCCTACTGACACCACATTCATGACTATGCAGCCCCTCACTGATCAACACTCTTCCATCTGGTTACCTTTTCCCCATTTGCCTTACAATCTCCTGAGTCCATGCCCTCCAGTGGGAGGCTGCCAGTTGCTCCTAAGATAGGAAGAGTAGTTTTTTCAAGTACCAGATCTCCTTTACCACAACCAACACATGGTTCCCATCAGAGAAACAATTGAAGTCAATTTTCTTTAGCCCATGATTAATATATTAGAGAGATTTGAGAGGCTATGTCATAAGAAAAAAAATGTCTAGTCTTCCATATTAGTGAACTGGAAGTTAAGTAAGATGCATTAATGGACCCAATCCTGTGCATTTGTCTTCTTTGCTCCTTTGACCAGTTCAGACAAAAGTAAGGCCCAGGTGTCATCTACTCTTCTCACTCCTTCAATATTGTTTGTTTCTATTTCTGTGTCCAAATTACTTGAGATAATTTCCCCTATCCTCTTCCCTTCCCCAGTGTATTACTTTTCCTCCTCCCTTTCATTTCTCTTTTAAGATATATTGCAAAATTGCTTTCACTATATATACAACCTCTAATTATATTAGTGTTTTGAGGGGATATATGTATCATTTCCTTGTGTTAAAACATAAACAGTTCATCCTTACTTAATCTCCTATTATTACTTTATCTCAACCTTTGTGTTTGTATTTCAAAATTTCCCCTTAACTCTGGCCTTCTCATCAAAAATGTTTGAAAATCCCTTATTTCATTAAAGGTTCATTTTTTCCCCTCAGATTTTTGCTAGGTTTTCCTAGGTAAGTTATTGCTGTTATTGTTATTGATGGTTCTAAGTCTATATCATTTACTTTCTGAAATAGCACAGTTCAAATTTTCTGATCCTTTGTAATGGTGGCTGTTTAATTTTGTATGATCCTACTTGTATGTAACTCCTTGGTACTTGAATTTTTTCTTTCTGACTACATGAAGTATTTTTTCCCTTTGAACTGGAGCTCTGGATTTTGTTCATAATGTACCTGGGAGTTTTCATTCTATTTCCACTTTGTTCTATTTCAAAAAGTTTGGTCAGTTTTTCATGCCTTTCATGTAGTCTAGTGATTCTTAAATTACCTCTCCTACATTTCTTCCAGGTAATTTGTTTTTGATATGAGATACCTTATATTTTCTTTTCTTTTTAGTCTTTTGACTTTGTTTTTGGTATTTCTCTCCTCATGGAATTTTTAATTTCTATTTGGTCTATTTTAATTTTCAGAGTCTTTTGCTTGTGTAAAGTTTTTGATATTGTACCAATTCTCTTTCAAATTCTTTCTTCAATAACTCATTTTCTCCAATTCTTTCTTTTAATACTCTTATTTCTTTCCCAATTCTTTCCTTGAGTACTCTCATTTTATTTAAAACATATCAAAGTATTTTTTAAAATCTCTCACTTTATCTCTTCCAGGAATTCTAGTTGAATTTGTGCCCGAATTATGTTGGTTTTTTTTTTAGGCTTTGCTTATAGATATTGCCCTCTTGCTTTGTGTACTGCAAGTTTCTGACCTGGATTTCGTCCAGAGAACACAGTTGATTGGAGCTCCAGTAAATAGCCATTTGACACAGTCACTTTCAGCAGCTGAAAAGCTCTGGAGGTTCAGGGTAACAGAATTGCATATTCTTCTTTAGTCTGGGATTTCTTTCTTGGTTATTCCACTGTAAGCTTTCAACTGAACTTGGGGAGGGAGTGGATCTGATGCCCTATTTTTCTACCTGGGTCAGAGCCATACAGTAGCTGTTTGCTTTTGTATTTGCTCCTTGCCCTGGGCTAAGCACAGGGACTAGGTCCATTCTCAATCTGCACTGGATGTGTGAATGGAGAGTGACACAGCAACTAGTTAGCATCCATTTCTACATTTCATGAAACATCAAATCCCTTTGTATTAAATCTGGGAACTTTTCTTGAACTGGTGCCTAGTCACAGGCAAGTTCTCTTTTAGTCTCTGTACTGGAACACTTGTCATAGTGTGCTCTTGGCTAGACCCTATCCCCTTTGTTAACAGATATATTTGTTTCCCTATTTTTACCTGGGTTGGAAAAAATGACTCATAATTTTTTTTTGCATTTTTTTCCAATCATGACTCCATCTGGTTAATTTTCTAGATTGTTTGGAATTGATGAAAGATAGGGTTGAACTGGACTGTGTCCTCCTATTCCCTTAAGTTGACATTTCATACAGATAAAAAAGCCCAAAAGTCAAGTAATTGAGTGGCAATATGACCAGGCAAAGGAAACAAAGCAAATAGGAGAACCCAACATTAGACTCCTATTTTGGGGACAGAAAAGATCACAGCATGGAACAGGAGGAATGCCATTATCAATCTTAACTTTGAATATGCTCACAATATTTACCCAATCTGAAAAAGTCTTTCCCTTTTAATTTTATTCAATTCTATATTCTATTTCTATATTTATCTACATTAAGGTTTATGTTTTTCATAAAAGTTTTGATGTAATAAAATGAGTTCTAGATATGGAATTATAAGCTCTGAGTTCAACTCCTAATACTTTCTACATGTGTGACTTTGGAACTACTATTAACATCCCTGAGCTTCACTTTCCTCATTTGCAAAATAAAAGAGTGCGACAAGATTATTTTTAAGGACTCTTCTAGCTCTAAAGCCACAAATTTTATTTTTCTTCCTCTGAACAACTGCATCATTTACTTTTGGCATTTAAGTAACCATTGAAGATAGTATATTTTTGTTTCACATATTGAAACCTTGACTCTCCATATAAATTACAGGCTTCTTGTGTGTTTTCTTCTTTCACTGAATCCATCAACAATACTTATCATTAATTTTACACATAGTAGTTGTGAAATCAAGTCAAGGTTAAATGGAATTCTAGGTCTAAAAGTATAATGTTTAGATATAAGTAAAATTGAATGTCAGAAGAGGTAAAGACAGAGACAATGAAATAGGTCCCCAACAGGTACAAATGAATAATTTGATACCTTGAAAGGTAACTCAATTACATATGAAAAGGACAAAAAATGTACTTAAAAATTTTTTTTTTTTTGCTTTTTGGAGGGCAATTGGGGTTAAGTGACTTGCCCGAGGTCACATGGCTAGTTTTTGTGTTAAGTGTCTAAGGCCGGGTTTGAACTCAGGTCCTTCTGAATCCAGGGCCAGTGCTCTATTCACTAGATAATGTACTTTCTCAAGGACATGGATTGCCTCAATGCTTTGGAAGTTCAAAGCTACTAATTTTGCATAAAATACAACAGGAATCGGGAAATGTACTTGAATGGTCACCATATCCACAATGGGTTTCCTTACTGAGTGAATTCAGTTCTGAACTAGAAAAAGAGAGAGTATACTACTTCATTGCTAGGAAGTGACAAACCTCAGAGTTAAGGCCCTGACTATGTAGAAAGGGAAGGCATATGTCGACCTTAGGCTAAGATTGACAAGTGTGGTCTGCCATTTTTTAAAGAGAACAATAATACTTCATTTGGAAAGAGCAACCAGTATCCCCTGAGCCTGGAGGTGGTATCTGCCCAGTGAAGAGCAAGCCTTGAGATCCCAGTGGATCAACCTATCTGACAGAGATACTATGCCCTATGAGGAGCCATCTAGTATCCAAGTGATTTTCCCAGTTCTGCTGTGTCATGTCAAGAGACAGCTTATTGGCCAAATAAGAAGCCTGACCCAACATATCCAATACATATAATAAGTCTTGTGAGTACTAAATCTACTTGAGCCACCCATAGCACTAAAACACTGTACCCTGGGAAGATGAAGAACAGTTGAACAGGGAAGGAGATTTACCCATCATTGACACTGATACCCTCCTCCACAATGAACTTCATAAGGACTCCCCAAAGAAAGAAAGAACTTGGGTTAGCTAGGTGGCACAGTGAATAGAGCACCGGACCTGGAGATAGTAAGACCTGAGTTCAAATCTGGTTTCAGACACTTAACTAGCTGTGTGACCTTGGGCAAGTCATTTAACCCAATTGTCCTGGCTTCCCCCTCCAAAAAGCAAAACAACAACAACAACAACAAAAAAAACCCAAAAAAGAAAGAACTTTAAGGTTTGGAAACTTTGATCATGAGTTACCTTGGCCACATATATTCCAGACATACATGCCTCAAAGCTATTATACTTTAAGTTTGTTACCCCTTTACACACAACAGACTTTACATATTTGATGGAGAGTTTATTGCATGTTGTGGGTTTTTTGGGGGGGATGGGGACAGGGAAGAAATGCTTTGTAACTACCATTCTTGCTATCATTTGAATAAATGCCTTTTCTAAAGAGTTAATTGACTCTACTGGCTGATTGTTAATAGGAAGCACATCTGTGGGGGTTTGTGGATTCTAGTGTTAGCAGCAACCATAGAATTGTTCCTAGAATTCAAGAAAGCAGCCTTTACTTCTAGGCGTCCAACCTACCAGTGCCAGTATGAATTGGAGAAATTTCCCCAGAGGGGTGATGCTAGATGGGAAAAAATAAAGAGATTAAAATAATATGACAAAGTCAACATATTCCACATTTATAATTTATTGTACATTTTGATATGTCTGAAGTTTGTGAATTTCAATAATATTTTTAAAAAGCATCTGCCATAGTATTAATGAAGTCACTTGTGATGCAATGTGTTTTTTTTTCTTTGGCCAATTTTAAAATAGATTTTTTTTTTTTTGCTTTTTGGAGGGGGAAGGCAGGGCAATTGGGGTTAAGTGACTTGCCCAAGGTCACATGGGCTAGTATTAAGTGTCTGAGGGCCAGATTTGAACTCAGGTCCTCCTGACTCCAGGGCTAGTGCTCTATTCACTGCTCTATTCATCTAGCCACCCCTAAAATAGATTTTTAATCATTTTTTAAACATACTAGATGGGGGCAGCTAGGTGGTGCATTGAGTAGAACGCCAGCCCCAGAGTCAGAAGAACCTGAGTTTGAATCTGGCCTCAGACACTTAACACACACACACACACACGCACACACACACACACACACACACAATACTAACCATGTGACCTTGGACAAGTTACTTAATCCCAATTGCCCTCCAAAAAAAAGGCAAAAAAAATACTAGATAAACTGTCTGAAGGACAGAGGGCATATTATATCTAGACAGAATATAAGAATTATATATACAGTTGTTTTACTTTTAAAAATTTTATGTTGACAGAAATGTGTCTATCTTCTGTTTAAATAAGGGTAACAGAGAGGGCCTATGATATTAGGTCATAATAAAAACCTGGGTAGATCTCATTTTAATATATGGACTTCAGTGTTTTTAATTTTCCCAATGGTGAAATAAAAATGCTGACTTTGTACAAAGAGAGCAGAGAAAGTTTGACTTGTGTATACAATATTTTATAATAAACATTTATAAATCACATACGACCAGAAAAGAAGGTTGGTTTACAATTTAGAAAGCACAAAGGGTACCAAAATTGACAGCTTATATGTTACAATGGTAATGAAACAAAATGAGGGAAGAACTATGCACCCTTTATGGAGGGTATGGATGAAAATGATAAAGGAGAAGTCATGGATGGATACATGAGGGGAGGGAGTACACACATTGAAGATCTGAAGTATAAATTAGCATAGCATGAGGAAACTATCAAGGTAGGATGTTTCTGTTTAACATAAGAGATGTGAAACTTTTTATCCAATTTACAAACTTTGGTACTCGAACATATACCCCAGGACGATTGGGCAATGCACAACGGTATCCAAATGATGTAACACCAGCAAGAAACCACCTGTTATTCTCTTGGCACATTAATGGCCCACCAGAATCTCCCTAGAAAATGAAATAGAGAATAAAGTTACAAATATGGAAGCAAGGTTTAGTTTTAATGTTTTCAGAAAACAAACTAAATACTGAAATTCATCGAAATTTCATAAATAAAGTAACTTAGGATATTTGGCAGAAACAACCCATTATATTACTGCTCTTCTAGAATAAACCTCAGAGCTGTTTGTTCCCCCTAGGTGTCTTAAGCAGGTGATGATGATGATGATTATAACAATAGCTCACATTTCTATAGCCCTTTAAATTTTGCAAAGTATTTTTTTCTCTCACAACAACCCTTCCCCTTGGTCATTTCCTCATGGTAGGCTAGTTTGTATTTCAGATCTTCAGTACAGCCATGATTTCATCAATGTGGGTATAGGTTGAACTAGATACAAAGTTATTACCTTGGGGTATGTGAACTTGTTTTTAAATTTTTTCGGATAACTGTATTTCAACATAACTTTTCCTTTGAAATTCTATGTAATTTATACATTTAAAAAACTCTGAGATCAGTTCCATAGGTTTTACCAGCTATCAAAGGAGTCCATGATGTAAAATTATTTAAGAACTCCTGAGCTAGATGGCCTCTGACAGCCCTTACAATCCTTAAGTGATGTGATTCTAAGAAAAGATATGATTCAGAAAATGTATAATTAGCCAAGTAGTGAGAATTCAACATTAGTATACACGGACTGGAAGATCTCTAGAGTTTAAGGTAGTTTAAGGATAATTTGTGGGAGAGCATGCACAAGGATCACACAGAATGAGATGGTGAAATTTACAACACTGAAGGAAGTATCTACATTGGATGAGCTCATGAATCCCCTGAAGTATCAAAGCATTCTAAAAATTAAATTAGTTTAATCAATATTAGATTATTGTGTTCAGGTGGCATCAACTTAGGTATCTTACCTTCTCCTAGAAAGTACCAATATTTGGCCAATACCTGGTCAATAGCAAATATCTTTGAAAATTAAATGTAGTGAAGAGTGAATGAATGATTCGTTTTTAAATCATGTCCTTCCTGGTCAGATATATTATAAACATAGGTGGGCAAAGAGTACAGATATGTCACAAGCATAGTTGAGCAAATCTGGGTCACAAGATTTTGAATTTTGCACAAGTATTTACACTACTGTTTGAGCAAGCTTCAATTCACCATTGAATCAAGCTGGTTGATTGTTGTAGTGGCTCTAAGAAAAACATCCAGATGATACACTATACAATGCTCCTGCTTTTCTATATTTAGCTCCACGCTTGCCTGTTTTCCAACAGAGATTATTTTTGGGCAACTGAACCACAATCTTAACTCTGGGACAGTTTCAGTGGTTCAGAAACTCTGGCTTGCCCTGCCCCACTCCCAACACAAAGTGTAGGGACTTAGTTCAATAAGAAAAAAAAAAGTGAGGAGGTATTCAGTGCCTCTTTTCTTTTATTACATTGTGGATGACAAAGAAAAACAATGCAGCTGCTTATTCTGAAATTCTAAGAAGTGATTTTAAATATTTACCTGACAAGAATCAATTCCTCCTTCTTCATAGCCTCCACATATCATGTTTTCAGTAATATTGTATTCTAGCATCTGTTGTTGGCATTTCTCATTTGATATAAGAGGGATTTGGGCTTCTTGTAGGATAGTAGAAGTATAGCCTGTAAAAGGGGCAAAATATATCCAATCCATTAAAATGATCAAAATGCATTGCACAATGAACCACCATCAGCCTTTTTTACCCCACATATTCACTCTCATTATAGAGTGCTTGCCAAGTGTTTATATAATGAAACTAAATGCTAAAACATTTCCTTTAAGTCACATAATAAAAAACCTTATAGTCCATCTGTGGATTTCATCAAGTGAATTAAAATAAAGAACTTCTCTTTGTAAGGGATCGGTGCAATGATGTAGAAAACTAGCTGGCATTTGGGCATTTTGAGTAATTTTGGCAAAGCAAGATAGAAATAGTGTATTCATGTGTTTGTGGTTTTTTTTTTTAAAAGATTAACAACAAAGATTTTGATTCACAGACATGAGTGAAAACTGTTCAAAAGCTGTTCTTTAATCACCTGAAGAGGTGCTTACGTATAATATCATTCAGTCTTTTTAAGAGTGTATATAAAACAGGTGTAGATTATATAGAAGACAGAGTTTAGCCTACTACTATATCATGTACAGGTCTAAAAGTAATCAGATTGTGATCTATACTGATGGAAAAAAGAAATAAGATAGACTGTCACAAGAATATGCTTTAGTGCCTTTTATAAAGTGGATTCATCAACAGAAAAAATAAACCCAAATTTTTGGAAACAACAGTTCCAGGTGGGATTCAAAAGAAGCTGAAGAAGCAGGTGTTTGGCATTTCAGAGAGTGATAACTATTTTCGGTGATAACTATTTTCAAATTGGTTTCTCAAGACAGCAATGACGTTATGGAAACAGCAATTCATATTAAAATAAGTATGACTGTTGAATGAATGAATTCATCATTCTCAGTTGAGTTTATGGCACTTTTGTCTAGAAAACAGAACAAAAATGTTTGTTTCCACTTACATACAGAAATAACTTTCCATTTACTTCTAACATTTAGTAACAGGAATGAACTCTCCTTGAGTGGGGATGGTGAGCTACTTAATGTCATCTGTTATAAAATTACAGATAGATTTACAGACTTTATTATTATCAGGGAGGGGAGATCAATCTCTTGGCAATTTGTAAGCAATTCTACTTCAGTATCTGGTGGGAGAAAAAGTCATGTTTTTAGAAAAAGTAACTTTGGGAATTACCTCTGTATTTACTTTTCAAAAACTTTTCAATTCTGTTTCCTATTAGGATTAATAATTAAAAGTTAGCTGTATCTATATAACACAGTGCTCAAGAATGACATTTCCTTAAGACTCTCCTCATCATTAGCAATAAGAAACACTTAATGCTGTATGCCTATTTGGGGGCAGAGTTGGTGAGAGCTTGGCAGAGATCTCTGTGTTCTGTCTTCCAGCTTCAAGAGAAGATGCATACAATTTCTGGAAGACATATCTGGGCTGGCCCAAATGCTCCTTTCTTGGGTAGTGAGTGTTCTGCTATTTCAGGCTCTCAGGGATAACTCAGGCTGGAGATGCGCAACTTTTCAATACTCCTAATGTGGTTTGATCCAGGGAAATGTATGATCACTACCCTCTGTCCTGAGTTTTGCAAGTTCTTGACCTGGGTTTGGAGCCGATCAGCAGTGGGCTGCTGAGAAGCTTGTTTGTTTAAAATCAATTAATTTATTTTTATTTGACAATATTCCGTTCCACAAAGCTCTGCTTGTGAAGAATGACAACTGCGGGTTTCCCTTTGATCTGAGATTCCTGCCCTGATTATTCCACTGCAGGCATCAAACTGGGCTAGAGATGACAACTATGGCTCAGTTTTGCTTTTGGGTTCTGAGACACACTGCTGCTGCTTAGTTTCTGAACTTGTTTCTCGACACACTGCCCAGGGCCTCCACTGGTCCCTACTAGAATGCCCCCCTCCTTGGGTACATGTCCCCTCTTCAGTCTGTCCTACACATATGACCAGAAATTGAGTAATGGACAAAAAGCTGTTAGTGCCTCTTCTAGCTTCTCCCTCTGGCTCTTGGCCAGATCCCTTTAGTGTCAGACCTTTATGTCTGTAGGAAAAATGACTCACTCTGACTTTTTCTTGAATTTTGCCAAAAGGTTTCAGTCTGGTGTGCTTTCTAAGTCTTTTTCAAGGAATTTGGGGGGAGGGGTGGCTCATGCCGTATGGCTAACTGCTACTCAGCCATCTTGGCTCTTTTTCCCTTGGCCATAAATTATTAAAGTAAATTGACCAGAGTATGCATTTTTTCCTGGTACCATACAGTATTTGTCTATTGCCTGAAGTTAAGGAAATGGGCACTTTTAGTAACAATTAGTGAATGAGATAAGTTTAAATGTGTATTTTTAAAAATTGTTTTCTATAGATGTAAAGGTTTATATATTTTAAAGCACTATTTATTTATTTATTTATTTGAGGAGTAATTCCCAAGTATTTTTTTTAAAGCAATTGGGGTTAAGTAACTTGCTCAAGGTTATATGGCCAGGTATTTCTGGGTGGGTGCTAAGTGTCTGCACCTGAATTCGATCCCAGGTCATTCCAACTCTGGGGCCAGTGCTCTTACTTGATGTGCTACCTAGCCTCCCCAACATAATTTATTTTTGAAGTATAAGTTGTGATCAAACACATTTTAGTTTTAAATATGATCTATAAACATCTGTCCATGAGACATTTTTATCCTTAAATTTCATATTAAAAAATCAGAAAACTTTTCAAGTGGTAGGAAAAGGCAAAATGCAACTTCTAAGTTTAATGTGTCTTATCTTTCTAGCCTCATTCTACATTATTCACCAGCCTGCACTCTCTGGTCCTGCAAACTGTCCTGTTTATTCATTTCTTATATGCAGCAATCCTCTTCCAACTTTGGGTTGGCCTTTGTCCTGGACATCTCCCATTCTTGGAAGATGCTCCCTCCTCACTTCCACCTCATAGAATCCCTCATTTCCTCCAAGGCATAGCTCAAGCACTACTTTTAAGATAAAGATTTTCCTTCTTCCTTCCAACCACTCATACCCTCTCCATATGCTGTATATATTGTGTCCGTACGAAATTGCTTATCTGTTTTCTCCTCCATTAGATAGTGAGCTCTTCGAGAGCAGGGACAGTTTTTTGCCTTTTTGGTGTTACTAGCTCTTTAGCACATAGTGTGCACCTAACCAAATTTGTTAATTGATTGATTAGAGATGTAGATGTATGACACATGATCAGAGATACAGAATGTATGATACATTTCACGCAGTCTAGCAATAAAGAAATTCATTTAGAGCAATTAAGCAGGGATGGAGTCAATATGGAGAAGAAATTGAGCATTTCTCCTTATTACTCCCAACCCAACTGTGTGAACAACTTTTGAAAAATGTTTCAAATGAAATTTTGAGTCGGATAACTTAAAATCAATTATAGTATTTCATTTTTCCAGCCCAGAACAGCTTGATAAGAATGACAGAGAGGTCTGCCTGTGGACACTGGGGTGGAGGCTGCCTGGAAATTGGGTGGGGGAAGTGGTGGGTAGCACTCATGGGGTGGGGGTGGAAGACCATGACAGTAGCAATTCCTGTTCAGAAAGATATTAGAGAAGACCCCTGTGCTAGCAGGACTGGGTGCTATTTGGTAGCTTATTCACTCATTACCCACGTCCAACTCCCAGTTCAAGGGCACAGACAAGCAGTTACAGTCTGGTCACAAGGAAGCAGAGGGTCTACTTGGGTAAGGACCAGAGCACAGACCAGAAGGATAGTGACCAGAACTGTCCCTGGAACATTTCAGCTTAGAAGCATTGGAAACCTATAGGTCGCCAGATGTAACCATTGAAGCTCAGGCTAGCTATCCCCTCCCCCACCCTCACCCCCCAAATGAATAGAGAACAGTTCCCAAATAAAGTCCCAAACCAAGAAATAGGCTATTAAAATGAACCAACAAACACAAAAGAACCTGTCTGTAAAAAGGTTCTATGGAGACAGGAAACTTAAGACACAAACTTAGAAATAGACAGTAACTTAAAAACATCTATAAGCAAAACATCAAAGAAAAATGTAGATTGAACACAAATTTAACAAGAATTCCTAGAAGAGCTAAACAAAGAGATTTTTAAAAGAGCCAAAAAAAAATAATGATTTTAGAACAATTAAGCAAAGACTTGGCTTTATCCCTTTTATATAAAAAAAAGTACACATACATATTTTGGTTATGAGTATTTATCTTCAGATTTTTGCAGTCTCTTTCAACAAGGTTTGTGCATTTTTAACCTGAAACCAGTAAAAAAAACCAAAACAAACCTGTTTGAATTTGCCTGTACTTCAGGGTTTGGTATGAATTGTTTCACACTGAAAGGGGTGAGTTGGAGCCACCTTGAACTGGTTTAACAGAGCCAATTGTTAAATTTTCAATGTGAATATTTATACCTTGGAAATTAGGAAATGCTACAAATCAGGGCTTGATGTATCATTTTGTGGATTGTCTAATGTAGACTTAAAAGAGAGAGAGAAAATGTTTAAAATGTTAATAACAACTTAAAAGTTTGTTGTGGTAAGTTTTTTTCCCCAGATAACTAGTTATTAAAAATCTACTAGTATCTCCCTGTCATTGGCCTTACTGGTTACTGAAGAACTATTCTAGTCAGAGATGGTGTAATTAGATGGACAGATGATATTTGATTAAGAAATTTTTTAAAATGCATTTTCAAGACCTCATTTAAAGTAATGGGATGTTTGGAAACCATCTTTCAAAGACTTGGCAAGACTTACAAAGACAAATATTTACCTTGCTTGGAAACTTTAAGGGGTGAAGGGAGAACCAATTTAAATTCTTAAATTCAGGATTAATTTTATATATAGCTATAAATATTAAAGTTCTTTAGTAGATAGATAGAATTGCGGAATATTAGAGCTAGAAGAGACCTTGCATATCATCTAAGACCAATCTTTTCATCTTCATACATGAGGAAATAAAGGCCAAGGGAATCAAAGATGAATTTACTGTTTTTACAGAATAGAAAATATGATACTTGGTCTTTTCCATGGCATTTAATTAAAACAAACTATTCTTATTAAAATGGAAGACATTTAGAAAAGTTTTGCTGGAATGGTTTTGATAGACATATTTAATTTCCATTAATTAAAATATCATAATTTAATTTTGGTTTGGATAGTACTTTGGTGCCCTTAGCAATGTTTAGATTTTGATTCCCCAATCTGATTTTATGACACATTTTTATGTATCTTGAAATTTTAAATATAGTATTAAAATAACACTTAGAATCTAAATTTAAACATAACTCTAATTAAATAACACTTAAAATATCACATTAATTTAAAAATTAGTGAAATCCTTACATAAATTTTAGGGAAAGTAGTCTGGCAAAAATCACACAATATGGTATATCTTAAAAAAATAATTAATTCTTGCACATGAGCACATTATTAACAGAATCTAGTATAATTATGTTTTTATAATTATACTTTTATAATTTATACTTTTATGGTTTTATAATTTTATAATTTATACATTCATAGTTTTATAGTTTACTTTGCATTAGTAAATATTTCTCTGAATTTGATCATTTACCTTGATATCTTATTCTACCCCAGCCAGCAATAAAACAGTTCATTCCTGGAGGAAAGACTTGACTTGCTTCAGGTAAGCAAATGGGTTGTATGTAATCTGTCAAAATAATTAAAGATGTAAATTTTGAAAAAGATATTTATATTTCTAGTTCACATTTTCACAGTCCTAAATGAGTACATAGTTTTTAGAGATCAATTATTTCAATTTTAATGAAAAGAGCTTTTGATTTTGTCCTTTTAAACCAGCACATATATCTATTTAAATTATGGCACAAAAACAAAAGGAATTTAAAGTGATTACACAGAATTTGGAATTGGAATATTGGATCTTGTTCTGGTCAACCATACTCTGCCTTCCCCCCTCCCCCTAGTCACCAGTTTATAAGCAACAAGTATGATGGAGCAATATTAGAAAGTAAGATTGCAAAGGAGAATCTAAAAGTCATGCATAGATCATCACAAAGATCAAAGGAGCATAGTTTACAAATTATATCACATATTAACCAAAATTCACATCCTGGTAATGTGCTAAATTAGCAGAAGCCATCTAGGCACTACTGTCAGGGCCCTTTGTAAATCTCAGATAAATTCTAGATATCCTTAGTAAGACCAGCAGCACACTAAATGGTATTGATGAAATGATTTGGATATGTTAATCAACTAATCCCAAGGTGGCACAGATAAAAGTTAGTATTTTTTCCCCCCAAAATCCCATAAAAATGAGACCTCAGGGGCGGCCAGGTGGCTCAGCGAGTAAGAGCACCGGCTCCAGTGTTGGGATGACCTGGAGATCGAATCCCGGGCTCAGACACTCAGCACCCACCCAGAAATAACTGGCCTTGTAACCTTGAGCAAGTTACTTAACCCCGATTGCTTAAAAAAAAAAATGAGACCTCAGTCTCCTGCCTCCTGAGCATTGTTCCTTCTCCTAAGTGTCTTTTCTGCTTGAGGACTCCCAATGCCAATCCACAGTTATGGTAAGTGATTCATGCCCTCCCCATTCTCTTCCTCACACTGTCTGCCTTCACCCCTCCATTCCCTGTTCTCATGCCGTCTGCCTCTGTACCTTTCTCTATGCCTTTGGATGCTTTTGCCCCATATACTTTATGTCTAATTAGGCATACATTTCACAAATTAACGATCTACTCCCTGAATAAGAAGTCCCTCCACAACATGCCTGAGAAGTGGCCATTCCGTCTTTTCTCAAAGAATTTCAGAGGGAAACGCTCTACTTCACCAAGCAGACTTGCCCCGTTAGATGGCTCTCATGGGTAGGAAGTTTTCATAGTTAAGTCTGATTGTGAAATCCATGAGAATGAGACTGCTTTTGCTTTTCTTTGTGTTCACCGTGCTTTCACCCAAAAAATGCTGCTTAACTTGTTTGACCAACTCATGGATAGAACACGGGCCTGGGATCAGGAAGACCTGAGTTCAAAAGTGGCCAGACACTAGCTACGTGCCCTTGGGCAAATCACTTAGCCTCTGTTTGCCTCAGTTTCCTTGACTGTAAAATGAGAATAACTGAAACCTATTTGCCTCAGTTGCCCATCTGTAAAATGAGCTGGAAAAAAGGAAATGGCAAACCACTCTAATATCTTTGCCAAGAAAACCCCAAATGGGGTCTTGAAGAGTTCGACACATCTGAAACATATGAACAACAAGGGTTGTTGTTAGCAGGGTTGTTTTGAAACTCAAATGAGATATTTGCAAAGGGTTTAGCTTAATGCCTGGCACATAGTGAATGCTATACGAATGCTAATTATTATTTATTGGCTAATACCAGGAGCTAGTTATCATGCCACCCTTGCATCCAGTCTTCTCTTCTTCAGAATAAAGATTTGCAATTCTTTCCACACTTAGTTCCTTCCATCTCATGGTGGAGATGTAGTGGAAAGGATGCTGGATTTGGAAGAAGCTTCACCTGGGTAAGAACCCCAGCTTTCCCCACTTAGTGTCTTTATGACTTTTCATAAGTCACTTAATCTCTTTGTGCCTCAATTTCCTCATCTGAAAAATGATGGGTTTGGGTTTGATAAGATCTAAGGTCCCTTCAGGTTAAAAATCTAAGATCCTATGAAATGGTCTCAAAGGCCTTTCATCTTTCCCTGGAGACTCATGACTTTATCACCATGTCATTAAAATATGGTTCTCAAGACTGAACACAATATTCCATATATGATCTGAGAAGGGAAGAATATATTGGGACTACCCCCTCCTTAGTCCTGGATACTATGCCTCAATGTAGCATTAGCCTTTTGGATTGACATAACACTTTTTTGATTCAAACTGAACTTGTAGTCTAGTAAAACTCCCAGAACTTTTTCAGGTGCACAACTGTCCATTCATTAGTTGTCCATCTTGTGCTTTGTTGAATCCAAGTTGAAGACATTTATTTCTATTACTTATTCTAGTCTAGTCTATTGTATGCTATTCCCTATTCTATTATTTATTGTATTAGATGTTAGACATATTTTGGGTTCTAATGCTTTGATTCACCATATTAGATATCCCTCCTAGCTTTGTCTTCTGTAAATATGACACACAGTTATTATTTAACATATTTTTCAATATTTTGGATCAATAGCACAGTTGAACAGTCTAGCCATTCTGAATTGATCTTACTACATACTTAGTACTATACTTGCCCTTATTTTCCTATCTCTTCCACAAGAATAGCCTGAAAGATACTGTCAAATATTTTAAAAATCTAGGTATATTATGCTATAGCATTTCCTTGATACTTTTAAAAATAATATCAGTCTGATGTAAGAAAGGGTACCCAGGGAGAGTCCAGCATAAACTTAAGTTTTAGGGGCTGAAAGACTTTAAAATATAAAGAGGAAAACTTCTGGATATAAATCATATATTCCTTATCCTAGGAAAGGTATAAAGCTTGCATACCTCAATTGCATGTGAAGAGGCCAGAGAGACAATGACCTTGCCCCCAGAACACAGACTGTGTTCATACTTTCATCCCTGGTCAGTCATCTACATAAAATTCCCAAAGGAGTTTGAGAAGCAAAACAGACTGAGCTGAAACTAGCCGCTAACTGAGAGCAGGGGCTTTTTATTTAGGTAGAATTTGCCCATCAGAGAAGCAAACCTTTTCCCACTTCTGGTTTCAAATGGAAGCTCTGAGGAAGAAAAGGGGAGTTCTGCCAACTGTGCTTTATTGATTGCTGCTTATATAGTGAGAGAGCTGAAAGGTGCATGGTAACACTTCATCTAAAAAGATTGCATCACCACACAAGACAAGCCAGTTGCTGAAGGTAGAAAAAGAATCTTCCCTTCTCTCCTCTGATACTGCCATCACCTGGTACAGTCCCTCATCTCCTCACATCTGGACTGACAGAATAGTCTGCTGTTTAGTCTTCCTGCTGCAAAGTCTCTCCCGTCCCCAGTCCAAACTCCGTTCAGCCACCAAAGTGATTTTCCTAAAGCCCAGGTCCCACCATGTCACCCTGTCTCCCCACTCGCTAAACTCCAGGAGCCCTCTGTCCCCTCCAGGTTAAAATGTGCAACCTTCTGTTTGATCTTCAAAGACCTTCATATTCTACCTCCTTACCACCACCCTCTAATCTTTTTATACACATTACACCCTGCCATATACTCTTCAGTCCAGTGACACATCCCTTTGCTGTTCTCAGAATAAGACACTCCATCTCTTGGTTCTGGGCATTTTGGCTAGTTGTCCCCCATTTCTGAAATGTTCTTTATCCTCATCTCTACCTCCTGGCTTCCCTGGCTTCATTCAAGTCCCAGTTAAAATCCTACCCCTATGTATAAAAAGGCTTTCCTAACCCTAGCCCTCTTAATTCTAGTGCCTTTGTTCTGTTGATTATTTCCTATTCATCCCATATAGAGCATATTTGTATGTAGCTGTTTACATATTGTCTCCCATGTTAAACTGTAAGCTCTTTGAGGGCAGGCATTATCTTTTGCCTTTCATTGTATATCCCTGGTACTTATCATGGTATCTGGCACATAGTTAGGCATTTAATAAATACTTACTGACTGATAGACTGATGGCTTTGGAATGTCCAATAGGAAGTTGATGATATGAGCCTGGAACTTAGGAGAGTAACTAGGGCTGACATCCAGGATAACTGAGGTTCCCAAAGGAGAGGAAGGAAAGGGTCCAGTACAGAGGCTTGGGTTTTTGTTTCTCTCTGTTTGTCCCTCTTGTCTCTTTCCATTTTTATCCCTGCTTGTGTGTTTATATTTCTTTTTATGTTTGTCTGTTTCTGTATGTCTCTTTTTGGGTGCTGTCTCTCTCTGTACTGTCTCTATGTATGAATCTGGCATCTGTGTATCTGTCTCTTCTCTGTCTTCTTGTCTGTTTCTGCCTTTTTTTTCAGCCTACTTGTCTTTCTGTAATAAGCAGGTGTTAATCTTTAGGGTCCACCTAAATTATCCAAAATCTATTGTAATTCTGAGATTCTTATATGTTCTTTTAAAATTATTAATTCATATTAGCAGATCTTAACATCTGTCCTCATTTCTTTTTCAGGTGATTCTCTTTTTAATACTCATATGAAGAATCTTGGATTTTTGGAATATATTTTAATTTAAACCAATAGCTCATATTGAAATTGCATATTTAAAATGCTTCCCACACATTACAGTGAATGTGTTATTTCCATTTTGCAGATGAAAAAACCAAGGCTCTGAGGTATCAAATAATCAAGGTTTCCTGACCCCAAGTTCAATATTCTACCACACATACCTCAATCAACACAAAGTAAGCCTCCTTCTAATCAAACCTATAATTCTACATATTTTGAAAAGTCACCACAATGTGAAAATCTTCTAGTACTTTGTATCAATTACATATTACATGCCTAGTTGTACCTTTGGTATTTTGAGCTTTTTAGCATATGATCTAGGATTTCTATATATTAACTTCTGTAAAGGTTCTAACATAGCTAGAGGTAGGTAAGTCACATATAAGTATTTGGTTCCTTTCTTTTTAGTATTTTGTTCATTTGATTTCACTGCTATATAAAGCTCAAAATTTACTCTATTTGATCACTTTTTGGAAAATTACTTAGTTGTCTTAGTTGAACTAATCAAATTATTTTATTTTCTTTACCCAGTTATATTTGTCATAATGTCAATGATTAATTTTCACATTTTTGAATATCAAATTAATTAACTTTGTTAAGTTGTTTAAATAAATTCAAACAGACTAGATTTACATAATGATTTACATAATCATTATAATGATTTTATTTTCTTTTACCTGTGTAATTCACCTTGGATGCAAGATGCGCCAGGGCAATGTCGCTGTTTCTTGTCTGCCTATTATAATGTGGATTTGTGATAATTTGATCAATCGGCTGAATTACTGTTCGAGAATTTGTCAGATTCAATGTACTGTGAAGGCCTAGGACTGCTTTCCACCGAGATACTGAATTCCTCCTAGAAGGGTAAAATAAAAAAAAAATACAATTACAGTCCACCGTGCTTCAGGCATCTCTCTATCATGCTCTCCAAAGATCTCCATTTATCAATGTTCTTTCATTCCATTTGATTCTCTTAAATGCCTGGTAGCTTCTGAATGCCCCCAATATGAAATTCTGCTACTCCTTTCAATAAGGAATGTGGGCCCCAGATTTAAAACATCTACAAATTGCAACAACAGCAAATAGTTGAAAAGAACTAGGCGAGGGATCACAAGGAAAATTTTGCAAATATGTGACAGCATATTTGGGTACATAGTGAATATCTGCATTATAAGATTTAAATATGTTAACCTAGGAGTTTTTGTATTTATAACTTCATGACATAAATTATTTGTTATGTACCACTTAAATACATCCTTAACGTTCTAAAAATGCAGATTAAATACACTAGCATATTATAATTTGGACATTCATAGGAATTCCTAACAGTATTTTTTTCTTTTTTTTTTCTTTCTGGAGGGGGAAGGCAGGGCAACTGGGGTTAAGTGACTTGCCCAAGGTCACACAGCTACCTAACAGTATTTTTAATGTAATTAAAGTAATTTTAATTTTAATAGCTTCATGGCAAAGAATCATCAGTGGACTTTTGGAATTAAGCAGACTTAGAGTTATGTACATACACACACCACACAAAGACTTGCTTGGAATGGATGAGATCATGATAATTAACAACTGAAAGAAGGCACAACCTCTTAATTCCTATTTTGTTTTCTGTGCAAAAGAGTATGACTCTTATATAAATGATGAACTAAAAATGATGAATAGGGACTTGATGCCCAAGATAATTAAGGTGCTAAGAGTGCCTTTAATGAATTCAAGTCACCTGGACAAGATATATGGTCAGGTCTTGAAAGAAATACCAGATGTGATTGTGGAACCACTGTCAGTGGTCTTTGAAAGATTATAGAAAACAGGAGAAATATAAAAAAAATCAGTGAAGGGTAAATGTTTCCCTGATTTAGAAGAAAAAAAAGTATTGACCAGTGAACCTGAGTTTGACTCATGGGAAAACATTAGAAAGGATCATTAAAGAGATGGCTGCAAAATATCTAGAAAAGGGAGCAGATATTAGAAAGAACCATCATAGCTTCATCAAGAACAAGTCATGCCATATTAGACTAATTTCCTTTTTTGATAGAATTACAAAACAAGTAGATGAAGGATGTTATAGATGCTTTTTACCTACATTTTAAAGATGCTTTTGATAAAGTATCTCATACTACTTTCATGCAGAAGATGAAGAGCTATAAACCAATTAATAATAGAATCCAATGAATTCAGAAATGGTTGGATGGTTGGAGTCAAAGAGTAGTTGTTAATAATTTAGTGTCAACATGGTAGTTCTTTAGTGGAGTACCTCAGGAATTTGTACTTGGCCCTATGCTTTTTAATAGTTTTAGCAGCGACCTAAATAATGGGATACATGATATACTTATAAAATCTCTAGATGACACGAGGCTGGTATTAATGCACTGATTGATACACTGTTTGATAATCAGGATCTAACTAAAATTAACAAACTTATACAGACATAAAAGCCTCAGACTTACCGATAAAAACAATGTGCTGCTGAGACCAGCCACTCATCATTAATAAGAGAAGCGCCACATAGAGGGCGTCCATCAAAAAACAGAGAAACCATCCAGGGCCATGCCCCTTCCTTGGCATTATTTCCACCAACAATTCTAGGGTTGATTTCTTGAGCTATTGGTTGTATCCCACAAGCTATTACAAATAAAATGGGATGAAGGAAATAGGCAATATAGTTAAATTGCTTGGATTTCCTTTAATAAACATTTAATTATTAAACTGTTCTTTCAGGTAGTATAAGCCAAATTAAATCTTTGAGAAAACTGAAAAAATACTTACGTTTAAGATTGCAGGATAAGTGAATCAGTAAATCATTAGAACATTTTTCACTGTAACAGAATAATAGTTATTACATTTCAAAAATTTGAACATTGTATAGATGTATAGAGTGAATGTTCAGTCTTTTCAGTTGTGTCCGACTCTTTGTGACTCGATTTAGGGTTTTCTTGGTAAAGTTACTAAAGTGGTTTCCTATTTCCTTATTCAGCATATTTCATAGATGAGGAAACTGAGGCAAAGAGGGTTAAGTGACTTGCCCAATTAATAAATGTCTGAGGTTATATTTGAACTAAATTTTTCCTGACTCCAGACCCAGTACTCTATCTACTACTACTGTACCACCTAGTTGCCCTTGGGATGTAGATGCATACAAAAATTTTAAAGTAAAACACATTAACTGCTATCTTTTCCTTATAGAAATGATTACATTGTATAAAGATTACCACAATGAAATATAAGCAACATGATTGAACTCATTTATTCTATAAAAATATCTCTGTATGCCAAAATAATTTCAAAAAAGTAAAATATGATAGCAATTAAAATTAGGAAAATAGGGGTGGCCAGGTAGCACAGCGAGTAAGAGCACCAGCTCCAGTGTCGGGATGACCTGGGGATCGAATCCCGGGCTCAGACACTTAGCACCCACCCAGAAACACCTGGCCATGTAACCTTGAGCAAGTTACTTAACCCCAATTGCTAAAAAAAAAATTAGGAAAATAAATAGAACAAATGAAATTTTAAGTGTCAAATCTATCCACCATGAGAGAGATCAGCATATCATAAAGAACTGACAATACTAAGATGTAATGAGGTATTGCTGTACTGTTAATCCCCCCATTTCACCTGTAATTTCCATTATATTAATATGAGTGACCATACCCACTTACTTATAGGCTGGTGATCTCACATACTACTCGGATACAGTAATTTTCTTAATTTTTTTGTTAAATTAATTGCTTAATTAATTTTTAGTTTTCAACATTCACTTTTATAAGATTTTGAGTTCTAAATTTCCCCCCCTTCCCTCCCTCCTCCCCAAGACAGCATGCAATCTTATATAGGCCATACATGTACAATCATACTAAACATATTTCCACATTAGTCATGTTGCAAAAGAAGAATCAGAACAAAATGGAAAAACCCTGAGAAAGAAAAAAACAAAAAGAAAGAAAGAAAAAAATAGTATGCTGTGATCTACATTCAGATTCCATCGTTCTTTCTCTTGATGTGGATAGCATTTTCTATCATGAATCCTTTGGAACTGGCTTGGATCATTGGATTGCTGAGAAGAGCTAAGTCTATCAAAGTTGGTCATCACACAGTGTTGCTGTTACTGTGTACAATGTTCTCCTGCTTCTTCTTCCTTCATTTAGCATTAGTTCATGTAAGTCTTTCCAGGCTTTTCTGAAATCTGCATGCTCATCATGTCTTATAGCACAATAGTATTCCATTACATTCATTTGCCCCAACTTGTTCAATCATTCCCCAATTGATGGGCATCCCCTTAATTTACAATTCTTTGCTACCAAAACCAAATGTAATCCTAAAGTGTGTGTATGTGTGTGTGTGTGTGTGTGTGTGTGTGTTTATTGGGGGTAGGGGGGAGATGGATACTTAATGATCCTTAAAGAGGACTTGCAAACTTTCCTGGTAAAAAGACCAGAGCTTCAGTGAAACTTTGAAGTTAAAATCTAGGAGTGAAGAAGGGTACATATGAATAAACAATGATAAAGTACTAAATAAGGATAATTCTAATATAAAAAGATGATGTATGTGCTCCACTGAACTCTATTATCATCAAGGGTCATAGAAGGAGAAGGCATGGTTATGGTCCTGTTGTGTATGATTTGATGATCTTAAGAGAAGAATTGAGTGGAGTGGAAAAAAGGAATACACAGGGTAGTGGGGAAGTAGAAGGGGAAGTAAGACTAGGGAAAATTGTCCCACATAATCAGATTGTGCATGTAGACATCTATAGAAACAAGGAGGAGGAGGTAATGGGAGTAGTGGTTGATTCTTGAACCTTTCATCTGAACTGGTCAAAGGAGGGGAAAGTACACGCATACACTCACAAACACAACTAAGTACAAAAAACATATTTAATTTAACAGGAAAATGTGAGAAAGAATAAGGGGGAATTAGTGGGAGAGTAGTTTAAGGGAGGCATTAATCTTAAGCAAAAAACTCTGAAGATGTATATAAAAATATGGCTCTTTTTGAGGTAGCAAAGCATGGGAATTTGAGAGGGTGCCTATAAATTGGGGAAGAACTAAACAAGTTATAGTATATAAACATGATGGAATATTGAATATAAATATACTGGATGGAATACTATCGTGCTATAAGAAATGATGAAATAATTGTTTTTCATAGAAACTTGAAAAGACTTAAATGAATTGGTGCAAAGTGAAGCAAACAGAATAGGAGAACAATTTATACAGTAACTGAAATTTGGTATATAAAAAAAGCAACTTCAAAAGCATTAGGAGCTCTCATCAGCCAACCACAATTCCAGAGTACTAATGATTAAACATGTAACCTCTCTCCAGATAGAGAGGTGAAGGACTTAGTACAGAATGAAACATTTTGGGGGGCCATGGTCAATGTGGAAATTTGTTTTGCTTGACTATACATATTTGTAATAATTATCTTGTTTTTCTTTTGAGAAAATCAAATTGGTTCTGATTCCATTTTGTAATTGATTCTATTCTGTATCACACCCAATATGTTGTAAAATTCCCAAGTCATGTTGCTTTTTCTCTGAGCTAAGTTCAGAAGTTCAGCTCTCCTCTCTGAGCCAAGTTGTCCCATAAATCATTTTAATTAAAGGAATATATTGTCCCTACACATCTTGCTGCCAATGTACAATTAAGAGAGAACTGTTATCTCACTAACAAGCCTCACAAGATACAGATGGGTGCCAGGAAGTTGTCTTTCTCTGCAACATTGTCTGTCCTTAAAGAAAGTCTGGACTGTTATTGCTGTGACTCTAACTAACAATGCTGCTGGGTACCACCAATGAGCTTTCCATAGCAACTAGATGAAAGGAATGATTGTTGCCAGCCTGCTTTCCAAACTTCCATATAATCATATTGTCTTTCATCATCTATGATATTTCAGACTTTGGAACCATTCATATTGTTTTATGTTCTCTGTTCTTTGTTCTCTTGTACTTCCACAAACTATATGATGACTAAAAAGCCCTACCTCATAGTCTTTTTACTTACCAAGGAGTTGAGAGATCCCTTTTATTGGTAATTGCTAGCTTTACCAATAAACTGAATATGCTCAGAACTTTGTGCCTCAGTTTACTTAATTTCACTCCCAACACTTTCATTCTCAACTGAATGGGGGAAGGAGAAAAGGCAGATTTTTGCTACTTTAAAAATATGATAAAAATTAAAAGATTTGGAATAACTGCTGTGTTGAGTGGGATAATGAATTCATTATTGAGGTGTAAAAGTATTGCCTCGTTACTGTGAGGGCCCAGTTAAATTTATATAACATTAATCTCTAATGGACTCAATCAGCATGGTTTCATGACTTTCTCCAACTCTGTTCAGAATTATGAGAACAGAATCATAGCCAGCAGATAATGGGAAAATCCAAGGTTGAGGCTTGTCAGGACATGATCCCTGGTAGGATAAGAAATCAAGAGCCTCAAGAGAAGAGAACAGTTGAACTAGTTTACTAGGACATCAAGATAGGGGAAGGAACAAAATTATAGCTATTGTAAAGGTGATGACCTAAGAAAGAACTGATGTGTGTAGTAGTCATTGGAGGTCATAGTGAATATGAAGAACAGGGTTTATAACACAGAGGGAAAGACTGAATGATAAAAGATTATAATCAGACAAAGGAATTTCAGAGTTCATGAGCCTAGAAGTGGGACATTTGTGGGTGACAGGAAGATCAAGGTTATGACTATCTCTGAGGTAATGTGGAATAGTAGGTAATGGGAAATGAGTAAATTGTGGAAATGGGAAATTAGAAAATTGGATGGAATATCAATATGTATGGTGAGTGTACCAGTATGAGGGCAGGATATGGGAAGGAAAGAAAGACCCTGAGCCAGACACTAAATTCAATGAGGACAAAAGGATAGGGGTAGGCCAGACAAAGGACCACATGATTCTTCTCACTAAGGACAAGATGGCTATTCCTTACCCAAGTAGTCCTCAGTCTGTTCACACCTGGTAAAATGGAACTCCCCCACCTCAGAGTGAGTAGTTTGCCCCTACTGAAGAACAGTTGTATTATTATGCACCTGACTGCCCAGGTCAAATATCCAACCTCCCAGAAACTAAATCCATAATGAATAGATGCTACCCTGGAAAGGGGAAGGGCTCCCATGGCTAGAGGTTTCTTGGATCCTGTCTCTAGGAAGGCTTAATTGATGAGAATATGCTATTTTTGGACAGAGTTCTGACTGATCCTTTCCAGTCTTTCCTCAGCCTCAAGATTCCTGCCCTCTCAGAGAGCTCCATATACCCTGGAGAAATATCTAGGGTCCCTTTCAATTGGCACACCTCTTTTCCTTTTTCTGGGAAATCCTTTCCAGAAAGGTTTTGGGGAACCAAGGGCTGGTATTGTTAGGAGGCATCTTTCGTTGTTTGGAAAGGTCTTATTTTCTAATAGTACAGGGAAAGTGAAATTGTTACTATATGATGGTATATGATTACTTCGAAGAAAAGAGACCCCCTATTTGACTTATTAGGTAATTCTGAGTTATTGGAGCCTTATTTAGCCACTTGTGGAAGAAGGGGGAAGGCCCTGCGCAGAGTCCTGTAGGGAGACAAAGATTTTGTATCATTCTTAGGATGTAGGTTTCAGGGAGGGATAGGTTTTGGCAAGTGGACCAGGTAATACTGAGTGAGTGGTGTGGTACAGGGAAACTTAGACCCGAGAGAGATTGTGCGCAAGAAGCTTATGACCTCTTTGCCTCTTTACTACCAATGACCCTCATGTGGGATGAAGAATTGTGGACTATCAGAAGTGTCCATTCGGGGATCTTGATGTTCCTGTAGCTGCTCCTGCTCACCATTACCACCTCACATCAGGAGAAGAAATCTGACCATACTGGGATGTCAGCATCTGTTGCTATGGCTCTGATGTTCTCTTTGCTACTCTGGTTCATCACCACTTTGCATTAGGAGATCCACTGTGAACTTCAAACATAGAGCATTACCCATCATATGGGCCAAACTGTGAGATTTTGAAACTTAGTCTTTCTGAAGGATAATGGAAAGGCTTGGGGTTTCTCAGTTTTGTATTCCTTCACGTTTTTGGGTTTTGTTTGTTTTTGGTTTTTCCCTTTTTCCTCTTCTTTCTATCTTAGTATTAACCATGATAGGAGGACTATCTAGTCATTTAAATGGTGGAAGGTCCTTTAGGAAAGGATTAGGACCTTGCCAGCAAGGGACAGTATGTAGTAGGCAGCAGTTTCCTGACACTTCTCCCCTTACCTTGACACAGCTTTCTCACCACACAGCTTCTTTTTGCCCCAGCTTTCCTAAGCCACCTCCCTGGTGAAGCCTCCTCCATTCACTAAAGCTGACTTGCCTAAGTTTCTCTGACAAAGCTTACAGAGTGCCAGTGATTCTGATCTATAGTCATTTAAAGTCTCATCCAATCTAAACCAAGGACATCACCACTAACATCCAATGCTAGATTTCGCTATGCTCTTGCCTTAGCCTGGAACCTTGTACCCTCTCCCCTCTTAATTGGGTGGATAAGAAAGGAAAACTCTATGATTCAGTAATGTTGACCTCCATTAGACACTCCATCTTCAGACTCTGGGCATTTTTTCTGGCTGTTTGTTTTCCATGCCTTGAATTCTGTTCCTCCTCATTTCTACCTCTTGGTTTCTTTCAAGTCCCAGATAAAATCCCACCTTCTACAGGAAGTCTTTCTTGCCCTTCCTTAATTGTAGTGTCTTCTCTCTTATATAATTCATCCTATATATAGCTTGTTTATAAATGTTTGTTTTCATGCCAATTAGACTATGAGCACAGCTCCTGATTGCAGGGATAGTCTTTTGCCTCTCTTTGTAACTTTAAGGAATTAGCACAGTGCCTGTCACATAGTGGGCATTTAAATGCTTACTGACTGACCATGGAGGATGGCCATAGTACCTGGTGTCTACCACCTTTACTGGGTCCTAGGATCCTCCCAAGGTTGGTGGGGTGAAAGGGTTTACAGTTGCACCTGGATCACTTTTCCCTGAGACTGGAGAGTTGTAAGGGGCAGGGCAAAGTGCAGCCTCAGTAAGTACCACTCACCTTCTGTGACAGACTCTTGCATCCCACCTGAGCCGGGGAGACCTGCCCATCTGTTGATACCAATCTTCTGACCTCAGCACAACAATCAGGAGCCTTGCCCACCCATTGAAGCAGACCTAAGACCGTATAGCAGCTATTCTTTTCAGACTGTCTTACTACCTCAAATCATGTCCAAACAGACTTGAGTCCTCTCAGAACAACTTGAAGCTCCATTCACCCCTTCTCAGTAGAACTGAGTCATGCTCACCCACTGATAGGAACCCACAAAGGCCAACTCAAGAAAGAAATGGGCACTTCAACAACCTCTCTTTAAATTATCTTCCTCTCCCATCCATCACTTAAGAAAACTGCCCCCAACTCCTGAATAGGACTCCTACACCCCAAACTCCCCTGTACCAGCAATGATGTAGTATTATCCAGAACACAAAGAGTTAGAAAAGGTAATGGAATAGACATGTAGCAGGAATTAGAGCTAAAAGTGCTATACTGATACTTATGAAATATTAAAACATCTAGAGGAAGACCTCTGGTCTATTTTGTGGATCAACAAATCTAGGATGTATTTACATAAGGACATAACCCCAAATCACAAAGTATAAGAAGGCATGGCTGGTTTGTTATATATCCCACTGGAGTGAGCACACACATCAATGAAATATTTTACTCATTCCCTTTTAGTGATATTTAACTACTTATTCTTAATAAATTCTGATCCACTTCTCCCAGATCTCATTATTTTCATATGAGATTGATTTGCATATCTATGTGAGGTAATGAACACATTTGTATAACCTACCTGGGTGTCAGGATTAAACTGCCATTAAAATTTATACTTAGTTTGACAAATGGTCCACCACCAGTTGAAAAGAGTTGCGATGATGTATTCACATTCCTGAAAAAAAATGCATAATCAGTTTATATATTAATTTCCTTGAATGGTAAGTGAACATTGTCAAAGAAGTCTCTCTAGTAATAAAAAAGGAAATAGTGATTTTTCATGCAAGAAAAGGATTTAGTATTTTTTGACACACTCCCTTTTAATTTCTTCAATAAAATTCTACTCTAATAACTCATCAGGGCATAGAGTTGACCCTAGGCTGTTGAATACCAGCTTTGATAGCTCTTACTATGAAAGATATTCTTTGAATATGGGTTTGGTTTGATAATGAATTGTGTGAGTCTATCTCAATAAATAACTTAGCTAAATTTAGGGAAGCTCATTGCCAGAAATGTGGCTACTTTGGTCCTTGGATGTGGCCTTTTGACTGAATCCAAGTTTTACAGAACAAGTCCTTTTATGAAGGAGATTTGTTCTGTGAAGTTTGGATTCAGTCAAAGGGCTGTAGTTGAGGACCTAGAAGGCCACGTGTGGCCTTGAGGCTCCAGGTTTCCCTGTCCCTGGTCTAGGGGCTAATGCTTTTCCCATGGTAAATGGACCTGTCAGTCTCTTGGGCTTTCTCCACTGAGAACTGAGAGAAGGTATGGATGAGGTGTTTTGACCTGCTCAGCACATGCTGCTTCCTGTCTCTCCCTGAGGTTCCCCTGTTGCTTCAGAAAGGCACTTATTCCCTTTTGGTGCCTGTCTGTTTGTTGGCAGTGGGTAAGGAAAACTGGCTTTCTTTACCTTTCTCTTTACCCTTAATCTGATCTTTTCTTCTGATCATAATTCCTGCCTTGTGTGATTCTTAAAAATCTGACTTGACTTTCTGATCCAAATCTGGCAACTGGACCCCAATTACTTCTTACTCTTTTTAGATTTAATTTCTGTCTATCTAGGCCATGTTTGCAGCAGAAGTAGATTCACTTCTTTTCCTGTTCTTTGTTGGCACTGTCCTCACATAAGGCTGTCATGACTTCTGGTCCCCTGGCTCCTGAATTTTTATGGTATACCTGTCTTGTATACAGTCCTATTTCTTATTAGGTTGTTAGGAGTTATTAGTACAGGGGAAAGTTATGCACGGTAAGAATAGGTCCCTGACATATCCTAGGTGACTGTGACCTTCTGCAGTTTGGGAGAGTAAGTGCCAAATGGCGGCTCTATATGCTTGATAGTCCAAGTTCCCATTTATAGATATGCAGAGTTCATACAAATAGGGCACATTCAGGAACTTGCAGAGCTTGTATAAATAGGGCAGTTTATCTGACTTTTCAGATGAGATAATTTTGGGTGCACTGAAAGCTTATAGCTCCTCAGCCTGAGCTATCACTGAAATCCTGGAATAACACAACATTCAATACCAAAGGTATTGGCAAGGACAAAAGGTCAACCGAGACATTCCCCTTCACCCCAAGAAGTGCACAGTGCTTGTATCTAGCATAAAATCTGAAGTAGTTCACAGCACTTCTTAAAAAGTTTTCTGAAAGTGCAACAGCTAAAAATTAATTAAAAATCAAATATGTAATGAATGTGAGGTGTGTCTGGGCATGCTTGCCCACATTGCATTACACAACTTCACTGAAGCCTAGGTTCTGAAAACAAAACATGCATACTTTCAATTGTGCATGCCCTCAGGCTGTGCAATGCCAACCAACACTGCCTAAAAGCTTTAAGAGTATAAAAAGTTTAAGAATCCCTGCTCTAGAAGAATGAGCAAACAACACTAAAAAAAGAATCCTATCATAAAAAAGCTATGATGGTGATAGGGATACTCAAGAGACAAATCCAGAAGAAGAGAATGATTCTAAAACATCTACAAGTAAAGCCTCAAAGAAAAAACCCAGCTTGGATACAAGAATATTAGAATTCCTGGAAGAGATAGAAAAAAAAAAGAACTAAAAATAATTTTAAAAACAAAATAAAGAAGCAGAGTCAAGATGGCAGAATGAAGGAAAACATTTTTACCTTAGTTCATTCACCTAACATATCTCTACAACAATATAGAAAATGCACAAAACTTAATACTAATTGAGAAGGCCAAGGAAAGGTCACAGTGAGGCACTTTTCTAGCTTAGGAAGATAAACACATCTGCTGACACTAAGAATGGGGGCTGACCAGCACAGTGGTGCAGCAGTAGAGCAGGGGGCATTCTTGAATCCACGAATGGAAAGAGGGGTGAGAAAGACCACCAAGGCAGGAAGTCTTGAGTCAGAAAGAGAACCCAGGGGAACCCTTATTTAGTAATAGGTACAGGAATGGATGTCATCTAATAGTCCTGTCACCCATTTCCCAGATCCAGGGTGGAAAAAAGCAAAAGTCACAAGGGAGCATAGGTCCATAGTAGCTGGGTATTGAGCAGGGAACATGTTCAGAAATATAATTGTGTGGTTCTGAGCCTAGTAGCAGGGACTCAGTTGTAGCCTTTAGTACTGTGTCTAAGTCTGCAATGGAACAACCAGGGAAGAAATACTATAACACAAGGGAACCAGTAATTTAGTCATTCTGAACCTGCAGAGCCTCCCAGCAGCCTAACAGTGACCGAGTCCAGTCTATAGAAACCCAAACACATACAAGACTCAGACCTGGGTCAGGAAATTGCAAAGCTCAGGCCACAAAGGCAATAAACAGACCTTTCTCCAGATCATATCAATTTGGAAGTTCTAAAAATTTGTAGGTCCCAAAAGTGAACTGTGAAAGGAGCAGAAGAATGTAAAAGAACTGAAGCACAGATCAGACAATCCCTGAACCCCCCCCCCCCGCCAGCCCCCAAAGCGCACGGAGTCCAGCACTAGCATAAAGTCCAAAGTCAAGAAGCATGCTGGAAGATTGAGCAAACAAGCACAGAAACAGAAAGAAACTAACCATAAAGAACTACTCTGGTGACACAGAGGCTCAAGACATAAACACAGAAGAGAATGACTTAAAAACGTCTATAAGAAAAGCCCCAAAGGATATAAAACAAACTCACATAAGTTATCAACATTTCTATATCTTACCAAAAAAACCCATCAGGAAGAGATAGAAAGAGAAATTCCATTTAAAATAACTTCAGACAATATGAAATACTTGGGACTCTAGCTGCTAAGACACCCACAGGGACATAGTCAAACACAATTTAAAAATAGTCTTTAAATAGTAAAGCTAGATTTAAATAATTGGAGAAATTCATTGTTTATGGGCAGGTTGAACCAATACAAAAATGACAATAGTACCTAAATTAATTTATTTATTCAATGCCATACCAATCACATTACTTTATAGAGCTAGAGAATGTAATAAAATTTATCTCATCAAGAATATCAAGGGAATCAATTAAAAACAACAACAACAAAAAAAACCAAGAGGAAAGAAGATGGTCTAGCAGTACCAGATTTCAAATTATGTGACCTAGTCAGTAATCACCAAAATAGCTTTGTAGTGGGTAAGAAAAAGAGAAGTTGATCAGTAAAACAGATTAGGTATAGAATATACAGAAACAAACAAACTCAGCAACCTAGTGTTTGATAAATCCAAAGATCCCAGCTATTGGGGTAAGAGCTTACTATTCAGCAAAAACCTTGGAAAACATTAAAGTAGTCTAGAAGAAACTAGGTATATGAGACCAGCCTTGAATACTGTATTATACACATATGCTTAAAATGGGTACATTATACATCATATAAAAGGTGATATCATAAGCAAATTATTGGAACACTGAAGAAATTAACAGTCATGTCCATGGACAGGGATGTTCATGACAAAACAAAGTTCATAGGAGATAAAATGAATAATTTTGATTTTTTAAAGTTAAAAAGTTTTTGCACAAAAAACCAAGGCAGCTAAAATGAGAACAAAAGCAGGAAGCTGACGGAAAAAATCTTTGCAGCAAATTTCTTTGATAAAGGTCTCATTTCTAATATAAAAAGGTACTGAGTCAAATTTACAAGGAAAAGAAACATTCCCCAGTTGATAAATGATCAAAGGATAATAATAATAACAGGAGAACTATTCTTGATCCCACCAAACTGAGGATGCTTGTCCCAGAGCTTTGTTTTAGGTGAGAGCAACTTTGATTCAGGAATGTACTTGAATATCTTAAACAAACAACTTTTGTTTCCAGATCCACAATCTAGGGAGAGTGTCTTATACACACAGTAGGCTCTTGTTTAAATATCAACTTTCCTGCTATAAGATCTTTCTGTAAGGATTTGTAGTTTAATTTTCTGTCCTGGTAGAAACTAGGAAGAATATATATGTACATTAAAAGAGTTATAAGCTTCAAATGACAAGAAACACATAGTAATAGTTTTGTCCATTTACCTGGATATAACAAAGATACGCACCGTAAGTTCAAAGAAAGAAAGAAGCTCAGTACTTGGATAAAGATGTGGGCTACAATTTTATTCTAATCTGTTTTTCTGTCCCTAGTGAAAAGACTAAAAGCCAAATTGAAAGTCCAAGAAAAGACTTGATCCTAGGATGACAATAATACTGCACTGATGTACAGAAAGAATAAGGATATTGTTTTCTTTCATAGCACTCCTGGAATTGCCACCAGACAAATTAGAGCTTTTGGAAACAGCAAATCATTTCAAAACCTATCTTCAATGAAAATATCAGGATACTTTCATTTAAGAAAGCAGGGGTTCTCAAGCTGGAGCATATAACTTTTTTAATATTTTGATAATACTAATTCTAATACAATTAGTTTGCTTTGAAATTCTATATATTGTGCTTTTAAAAACATTTTTCTGAGAAGGGATCCGCTGGCTTCACCAGACTGACAAAGGGTTCCATGATATAAATTGGTTAAGAATTCAGGTTTTGGAATCAAAAAGAAAGGGAAATTACACACATATAATGTTTAGATGACAGACTGCAAGTTGCACATGGATGTCCTTAAATTCAGGGCAACAATAACAACCATTTTAAAAATATTCGCATTTTACCACTTTCATATACTTGATTAACAACCCAAAAAAGTAGGGAGGGCAAATATCTCAACATTCTCAAATCCGAACATGGTTATCAATATCAGCAATGAATAACATTACTTACCCTAATCCTAACAAATGACAAACATCATTTGAAAGCTGGTTGTTCCAGTCATCTGCACAAGCCACATGCCATATGCTCTGAATCCTGAACTGTACCAAGCCATTGACACTTTGTGTGCCATTGACTAGCTGAACTAAAGAAAAATAGGCAAACATAGTATCATAATGACAGTAAATAATGTTCCCCAAACTAAAAATAGAACATTTGCAAACATATATAAATTAATGATTGAGTATATCTATTTGAACTCAACATGTGTGTGAGTTGAAGATATTCAACAAAAAACTGTTGTGTTAGCTCTTTGCATATGATTCTCAGAATGAGATAGAACAGAGAAAGCCAAAAGTGCCAGACATCAGTGTGCAGGTTATCTGGGGCAAATAACTACAAAAGTGATAAACAAAAATTATCAAATGACACATATAGAATCTTTTTATTTATTTTTAAGCAATTGGGGTTAAGTAACTTGCTCAAGGTTACACAGCCAGCTATTTCTGGGTGTGGTGCTAAGTATCTGAGCCCAGATTGGATCCTAGGTCACCCCAAAACTCTGGTGCTCTTACTCACTGCGCCACGTGGCTGACCCTAAGCAATTGGGGTTAAGTAACTTACTCAAGGTTTCACTGCCAGGTGTTTCTGGGTGGGTGCTAAGTGTCTGAGCCTGGGATTTGATCCCAGGTTATCCTGACTTTGGGGCCAGTGCTCGTACTCACTGCACCACCTGGCTGCCCCCACATATAGAATCTTAATCTCCAAAAGGAGGAAAACTGAAACTCAGAGACATCCTTAAGCATTTCTATTAAAGTTAAGTCTTCCCTAATGATAATCTTAACTCACATAAACTCTGACCTCTGCTCTTCCACACTTTGAATTTCTCAGTATCCTCTCTTCTAATTCCCTTAGGTGTTAGTGTTCTCTGCCTCAATGAATTATCTTGCATTTACTTATTGATGTTAGGAGTGTATTGCCCCTGCAGGATTTTTAGCTTCACGAGAATAGGGCCGATTTTTAATTTTGTCTTTGTGTGACAATCTCTGGCAAAGGATTGGCTGGCCAAAAAAACCCCCTAGGATTCATAGTTTGGTAACAAATGATAGATCAAGGTGGCAGTATTCATATAGGGGCTATGTCTAGAGTTGAGGAAACGTCTAAGGACATGGAAGATGTACTACAGCAGCAATGCTACCATGGCAACATCTGCAGTTCCCTTCTTTTTTTTCCTTAGTATGTAATAGCTCTACTTTTTTTCCTTTTTATTGTTTTCTTTTTAATTTTCAACATTCACTTCCACAAGATATTGAATTCCAAATTTTCTCCCCATTTCTCCCCTCCCCCACCCTGACAGTGTGCATTACTCTTTCCCCCAATCTGCCCTCCCTTCTATCCCCCCCTTTTTCTTATCTCCTCCCCTTCTATTTTCCTTTCCTCTCTATTTCTATAGGGCAAGATGGATTTCTATACCCCATTGCCTGTATATCTTTTTTCCTGGTTGCATGTAAAAACATTTTTAGCATTCATTTTTAAAACTTTGAGTTCCAAATTCTCTCCATTCTTTCCTCCTCATCCAATTTGACATAGGTTATACATGTGTATTCATGTAAAACACTTCTATAATAGTCATGTTGTAGAAGACTATATTACTCTCCATTCTATCCTGCCCCCCCTTATTATGTTCCCTCCTTTGAGCCTGTCTGTCCTCAAAAGTGTTTGCTTCTGATTACCCCTTCCCCCAACCTTCCCTCCCTTCTATCATTCTGCCTATCCCCTTCCCCCCTACTTTCCTGTAGGGTAAGATAGATTTCCATACCCAGTTGAGTGTGTATGTTATTCCCTCCTTAAGCCAAATCCAATGAGAGTAAGGTTCATTCATTCCCTTTTACCTCCCCATTCTTCCCCTCCAATGTAAAAGCTTTTTCTTGACTCTTTTATGTGAGATTTTTACCCCATTCTACCTCTCCCTTTCTCCTTCCCCAAGTACATTCCTCTCTCACCCTTTAATTTTATTTGTTTACATATCATCCCTTCATATTTAACTCACCTTGTGCCCTCTGTCTATATATATATATATGTATATGTGTGTACATCTATGTATGTATGTATCCGTCCATCTATCTATCTATCTATCTATCTATCTATCTATCTATCTATCTATCTATCTATCTATCTATCTATCTATCTATCTATCTATGGTTCACTTGAGTCTTGTATTTGAAAGTCAAATTTTCTATTCAGCTCTGGTCTTTTCATGAAGAATGCTTGAAAGTCCTCTGTTTTACTGAATATCCATTTTTTGCTGGGTAGGTGAGTCTTAGTCTTAATCCTAGCTCCTTTGAACTCTGGAATATCATATTCCAAGCAGAAGCTGATAGATCTTGTGTTATCCTGATTGTGTTTCCACAATACTCAAATTGTTTCTTCCTGACAGCTTGTAATATTTTTCTCCTTGACCTGGGGACTTTGGAATTCAGCTACAATATTCCTAGGAGTTTTCCTTTTGGGATCTTTTTCAAGAGGCGATTGGTGAATTCTTTCAATTTCTCTTTTTCCCTCTGGTTCTAGAATATAGGGCAGTTTTCCTTGATAACTTCTTGGAAGATGTCTAGGTTCTTTTTTTGATCATGGCTTTCAGGTAGCCCAATAATTTTTAACTTATCTCTCCTGGATCTATTTTCCAGGTCAGTTGTTTTTTTCAATGAGATATTTCATATTGTCTTATGTTTTTCATTCTTTTGGTTTTGTTTTATAATTTTTTTATTTCTTATATATTCATTAGCTTCTATTTGTTCCATTCTAATTTTTAAGGAATTATTTTCTTCAGTGAGCTTTTGGATCTCCTTTTCCATTATGTCAATTTTGCTTTTTATGGAATTCTTCTCCTTATTGCCTTTTTGGACTTCTTTCACCATTTGGGTTAGTCTATTTTTTAAGGCGTCATTTTCTTCAGTATTTTTTTGGGTCTCCTTTAGCAAACTCTTGACTTGGTTTTAAAGATTTTCTTGAATCACTCTCATTCCTCTACACAATTTTTCCTCTACTTCTCTTACTTGATTTTCAAAATATTTTTTGAGCTCTTCCATGGCCTGCAACCAATTCATATTTTTCTTGGAGCCTTTGGATGTAAGAGCTTTGACTTTGTTGTCTTCTTCTGGTTGTATATTTTGATCTTCTTTGTCACCAAAGTAAGATTCTATAGTCTTGAGGGTTTTTTTTCCTGTTGTTTGCTCATTTTCCCAGCCAATTACTTGACTTTTTAATTCTTTGTGAAATTAGGACTGCCTCCAGGGTGGAAAGTGTACTGTCCCAAGCTTCAGGTGTTTTGTGTAGCTATTTTCAGAGATAATTCTAGAGGACTGTAAATTTTCAGTTCTTCCAATGTGGTATGATCAAAAGAGAGGTATTTACTCCTCTCCTGGCCTATACTCTGGTCTGTGAATAACCAAAAGCACCCTTTTCTGCCTTAGAATTGTGAAGAGGATTTCCTCTCCACCACTGCTACAAGCTCTACCACACCAGTGCTCCAACTTTCTCCAGGACTTCTACCCAGGACTGCAACCCAGATCCAAGCACAGGCAAAGCAAGAGAATCCTGCCTCAGTGCCAGCAAAGAGATCCCTGTAATCCCTTTCTGATAAGTTGCTTGATTTCCCCACTGACTGTAGGCCAAGAACTCTGGGATCAGTTGCTGCTGCCACCACCACCACTACCCCAGGGCTAGGGCTTGACCATGCTCCTCTCTCACCCAGGTCCGATAGACCTTTCCTATGGACCTTCTAAGTTGTCTTTGGCATTTGTGGGTTGAGAAATCTGGAAACCTCCATAGCTGCTATTCAGTCACCTGACTCAGGGTTTGACTTCAGTCAGCCAGCTCTGGGTTTGCTGGGGCCAGTCTGTGCCCATATGGTTTGTACTGGATTATGCTTCTCTCCCAACCAGGTGCAATAGAGCTTTCCTGTAGACCTTCCAGGTTGTCTTGGACTGGAGATTTGTTTCACTCTGTCATTTTGTGGGTTCTGCTGCTCTAGAATTAATTTAGAGTCATTTTTTTACAGGTATTTATAAGGGTTTGAAGGAAGAACTCACTCAAGACCCTGCTTTTCCTCTGCCATCTTGGCTCTGCCTCTCCCCCTCAAAGTTTCCTTCTTTAAAAGGAATTTTAAATTGGAAAAGCTGGGAGGTATGTGACCTGTTATCATGACAGATACTTGTTCCAAAGAATACATTTTTCAGATTTAATATTATTTCTCATAACCACCTGTGGTCAATTCTTTCTGTATGTTGTCTGGTGTCCATGGCTTAAGAGTACAATATGAGTTACACAGGAGAGATGAACCTTTACATGACCAGGAGCTCAAAACCCAGCCCATTGTTTGAGTTGCATGAAGTATATGTAGCCATTTCATAACTATACTTTTAAATGCCTCTACTTTCTCTCCTCTCATACTCATCTTAACCCCTTATGATTCGGCTTCCCACCTTATCATTCTATCAAAACTGCTCTCTCTAAAGTTACCAATGGTTTCTGAGTTGCTTAATCTAATGGCCTTTTCAAGACTCATCTTCTTCGACCTCTCTGAAATCCTGGACATTGCTGATGTCAAACAGGTCTCCTCCTTTAACACTGCTGATGTCTCATACTTTTCATGCTTGAGAACTCTCTTCTCTCTAGGTTTTGGGGCTTCACTTTTTCCTGGTTTGACCACTTCTTTCCAGTATCCTTTGCCTCAATCTACATTTAAATAATGCCCTCTAATTGTAGATGTCCCTCAGGGTTCTGTCCTAGCCCTCTTTTCTTCTCCCTCTATACTACTTCACTTGATCTCATTAGCTTCCAAGGATTTAATTACCATCTCTATGCTGACTCAAATCTACCTATCTTGCCCTTGAGTCTCTGCTGACCTCCAATCTCACATTTCTAAGTGCCTTTTAGACATTTCAAATGGGATATCCAATAGACATCTTTTAAAAAGCATGCCCAATACATAACTCAGTATCTTCTTCCCCTTCCAGATTTCTCTATTGATATCCAGGGCACCGCCATTCTCATTCCCTCAGGCTTACAATGTAGGAGTCATCCTGGATTCTTCACTATCTCTTCCTCCTCATATCCAATCTATTGCCAATGCCAGTTGATTTGACCTTTGCAACATCTCTCAGATATGCCACCTTTTCTCCTCTGACACTGCTGCCACTCTGGTATACACCCTCATCAGCTCCCCCCTTGACTATTGCATGGCCTGCTGAGGGGTCCACCTGTCACAAGGTACTCCCTATCCCACTCCTATCCCAACTCCATTTAGCTATCAAAATGATTTTCCTAAAGCACAGATCTGATCATGTCATACCTCTACTCACTCAACTCCAGTGGTTCCCTCTTGTCTTTGATCAAATAAAAAATTCTCTGTATAGCCTTCAAAGCCCTTCATAACCTAGCTCCGTTGTACCATTCCAGTCTTCTTACACCTTACTCTTCACCATTATTCTTGGATCCAGTAAAACAGGCATTCTTACTTTCCCACAAATGAAGCATTCCATTACTTAAGTCCTCTGGCTGCCCTCTTATAGCACCAACACAATATTCACAGTGCTGACAGCAACGGTAAATATGCTAGCATAGTTCTCAAATGTAACAGACTCTCCATATAGAAGACAGAAGCAAAACATTTATTCAAACACCAGAAAACCAAATCCCAACACCATGAAGTCAAATCCATCATAGTAGCAAAGAAGTTAATACACCATAATACAGCATGAAGCCCACACCATCCTTTAGCCTTCCCCAAAACAAACATTCACAAGCCTAGCTGTCTCCCTGGGTGTCTCTCCCACTATGTAGTTGCTCTGACTTACAGCTTCCTTTGGGCTCTGCTTCACCCTTCAGAAAACTCCTCCCACCACAGGCTCCATGTAAAGATCTTCAAATTCCCTTAGGCTTATTAGGGGGAAGGGAGGATCTTCAAATTCCCATTCCCATTACACCTCTATGCCTGGCATGATCTCCCTCCTCATTTCTGCCTCCTCTTTTTATTGGCTTCCTTTATGTCTCGATTAAAATACCATCTTCTACAGGAAGCCTTTTCCAATCCATCTTAATTATAGTGCTTTTTCTGTTATTTCCTATTCATCCTGTATATATCTTGTTTGTACTTATTTGTTTGTTGAATTCCCCATTAGATTGTAATTTCCTTGAAGGCAGGGATTGTCTTTTGCCTCTTTTTTATCCTTAGAGTTTAGCACAGAACCTGGTACATAGTAGATGCTTAATAAATGCTAATTGATTGATATTGGCTAATTCCGGATTATATTGGTATGTTACTTAATTTTTTAATGACATTCACATTTCATGAAGAAGAGAAGATTAAGAGGAGATATCAGAGTTGTTTTCTAGGAATTTTATGCCTGTTACATGTAGCACAGTGATTTACATGTAGTAGATACTTAATAAATGCTTGTTGGATTGAACTGGATTAGTGAATGAATTTGATGGCAAACTGATTCTAGGACAGAGACACTCTATTCCTGTTTTCCATTGCAGGTTCTGGGTAATTTGGGACCTGTGAATGTTAGCTGTAACCAAAAGGTCAGAAGATTGTAGATCTTCACAGACAGCATTCTGTCAGGGGAAAGCACTAGATCTGGCAGAAAATCTGGGTTTGAATCCTGAATCTGCTACCTAATAGTGTAAATCTAGGAAAATCATTTGGAAAAGTCTCTGGGTCTCAGTGACCTCATGTTTAAAGTAAGGAGAGACTTTTCTTCTACTTCAAAATACTGTCACTTCAAGAAGTAAAAAGAGCAGCTTGGAGAAGGCCTTGGAATTAAAAACGAAGGCAATGAATATGAGAGAGAACCATGGTGAGGCTTTCTCTGACACACAGGAAAGACAAAAAGCTGAATTCTCTCTCTGGTTGATAGAGGTACACAGACTGATCACTGAGATCCTCATACACAGGAAAACATGAAACAATATCCCAACACTCACTCCCCATCCTCCCAATATTATCATTGCAAATCAATAGAAGATTTGCATTTATTTACAAGGGTAGTTATGTTGCACAGTGGATAGAGCACTGCCAGGCCTGAAGTCAGAAAGACCTTAATTCAAATCTGGCCTCAGACACTTATTCGTTGAGTGACTGTGGGCAAGTTAGACAACTTCTGTCTGCTTCAGTTTTTTCAACTGTAAAATGGGAGAGAAAAATAGCACTTAACTCCTAGGGTTGACATGAAGATCAAATGAGATAATATTTTTAAAAGGTTGTAATGGCAAGCAAAGAAGTACTTAGCACCTTGTTTCAGTTACTTAAGTATTTAGCACCTTGTTTGAGCCCCTTGTGATCTGAAGGTGGGAGGAAGTTGCTGATGAAACAGGCAGGGTGGGACAGGAATGAGAACCATCATGTAAAGGGAGGACCACAAACTGGGACTGAGCAGAACTGAGAAGGAGAACACTTGTTGTGGCTGGTACTATATTTGTCTGTTCTGTCTGTGTTAATTTGTGCTTGTTACTTTGTCAGACAGAAAGATTCTGTCTGTTGTTTGTGTTACTTTGTCAGATCTGTCTGCTGATAGAGGAAGTTACTGTTGTCACAGAAGCCCTGGGACCTTACTACTGGTTCAGAAGCCCTGAAAGAGGATTTCCTTGTTGTCTGTTTACAGAAGTTCTGGAGGAGGGATTTAATGAAATTTTAAGTACTGATAATTTGTGTTGATTTATCAGATCTTGTTTGTGGGTCTGTGTTGATTTCATAGGCAGAAAGTGAATTGATGATGGTGTGAGCAATGTGTATGAATGTTGTGGCTCTGTTAAGTTTTCTCTTCCTATAAACAGAAACTGAGAAGGGCTTGAGGTGGGCTGGTTACTGTGAGTTTCAATATGGAATGGGAGCTGGACGAGGAGCTGAATGAAGAGGCTAGACAAGGAGTTGAGAACTGCTTGCCTGTGAATCCAGGTGACGTTTGGGTGAATTCAGGCAAGAGCTGAGGAACCATGGAATTTGGGATCCAACCTCAAGCCAGGATGAAAGGACCTCTCCTTAGGTATTTAGATCTGACTGACAAGATCATGATTTACTGTGACTAGGGGTGGGAGAACTTTGTATTTTGTACCTTGTACCCCTTAAGGATGACTGAATTAAGGATGATTGAAAACTAGTCTCCAATCAAGAAGAAAGAAGACTTTCTGACTGACTAGATTAAGACAATGTGACCCAGGGGTGGGATACCTTTGTACTTTGTATCCTGAATGATATCTTTTAAGAATATGTGGCCACTTTAGTGATAAGTTGTCATGTTATATCATTTTGAATGCTGTACTTTGGTTTTAATGAGTGTTTTGCTTTAGTTTACTGCTGAATAAATAGAGAGTTCATTATACTATGTGATCTTAGTGACCTTAGACCTATTCACAGCAGCAGTCCTCTGGAAGGCTGCTCCTGCTTGACTTTACAAAAGTTTTTAGCACAGTGCCTGGCACACAGTAAGTTATATATAAATGTCAGCTATCTTTATACAGTATTATTACAGGGCCTTTTAAGAGGTTTTTCTCCTCTTCCCCAATAAAAATACATACCACAATTCATTTCATCTGAAGCATCAGCACAATTTTGATAATTATCACAAACATGAACAGTTGGAATGCACTCTCCATTCATGCACTGAAACTCATTTTGTTTGCAGGGTTCTGTGAAAGAAAAAAATATTTAGTCAATAATTTTATCTGAAAACAGCAAAAATATAAATAAAAATACAAAATGATCTTTTATGACATTAAAAATCAGAGAATGCAAGAACATGTAGATTTGGGACAATGATGGTTATTGGTTGAAGTAATGTCATAGTGATTTGAAAGAATTCTTAAAAGTGGATTTCTTTTATTTTCTTTTTCAAATTAACTTCTGATTTACATCATTCATTTCCACCAGATTTTGAGTTACAAATTTTTCTCCCTATTTTTCCCCTATCCACTGCCCCAAAATAGCAGTCCCACAGGATAATCCCCTCCTCCAATCTGCTCTCTCCCACATTTTCTCCCATACCCCTTTCAACTTTTCCAGTGGATCTCTATGCCCCATTGCCTGTATATCTTATTTCCCAATTACATGTAAAATAGTATTAATAATAGTACACACACACACACACACACACATATATATATTTGAATATTTGATTTTAAAACTTTGAATTCCAGATTCATTCCCTTCCTCCCTTGTCACCCATCCTTACTGGGAAGATAAGCAATTCAGTATAGGTTGTACATGTGTGGCTAATGCAAAACAATAACATAGTAGATATATTATTGTAAAAGACTGACTATATTTCCCTCCTTCCTATCCCACCTCCCACTTTCTATTCTCTACTTTGATCCCATCCCTTTTCAAAAGCGGATGCTTCCAACTTCCTTCCCCCCCAGTCTGCCCTCCCTCCCATCATACCCCCTCTCATCCCCTACCCCCCTACTCTCCTGTAGGGTGAGATACCCTATTTAGTGTGTATTTCATTGCCTTGTTAAGCCAAATTCAATGGGAATAAGGTTGACCCATTCCCTTTTGCCTTCCTATTCTTCCCCTCCATTGTAACCAATTCCCCTTGCCTCTTCTATATGAGATAGTTTACCCCATTCTGTCTCTCCCCATCTCCTCTCATTATATTCCTCTCTCATCTCTTAATTTCACCTTTTAAGTATCATCCTTTCCTGTTAAATTGGGCCTGTGCCCTCTATCTATGCATACCTATAAACATATATACACATATTCACATATGTATTCATATGCCCATATACCCTCATATATAGACGCACATATATGTATATATATATATGTATATGTATATGTATATGTATATGTATATTTCTATTTCCTTCAACTACTGAGAAAAGTTCCATAAGTTACAATTATTCTTTTTCTATGTAGGAATGTTAATAGTTCAACTTTGATAAGTTCCTTATGATTTCTTTTCCCTCTTTACCTTCTCATGCTTCTCTTGCTTCTTGTATCTCAATGTCAAATTTTCTATTCAACTCTGGTTTTTTCATTAAGAATGCTCGAAAGTACTCTATTCCACTGAATGACCATATTTTCCCCTGAAACGTGATACTCAGTTTTGCTGGGTAGATGACTCTTGGTTTCAATCCCAGCTCCTTTGACCTCCAGAATATCATATTCCAAGCCCTTCGATCCCTCAGTGTAGAAGTTGCTAGATCCTGGGTTATCCTGATTGTGTTTCCACAATATTCAAATTGTTTCTTCCTGGCTGCTTGTAATATTCTCTCCTTAATCTGGGAATTCCAGAACCTGTCTATAATATTCCTAGGAGTTTTCTTTTTGGGATCTTTTTCAGGAGGTGATCAATGGATTCTTTCAACCTCTATTTTGCCTTCTGGTTCTAAAACATCAGAGCTATTTTCCTTGAGAATTTCTTGGAGGATGATTTCCAGGTTCTTTCTTTGATCATGGCTTTCAGGTAGTCCAATAATTTTTCAGTTATCTCTCCTGGATCTATTTTCCAGGTCAGTAGTTTTTCCTATGAGATATTTCATATTACCTTCTATTCTTTCATTTGTTTGGATCTGTTTGACAGCATCTTAATTTCTCATAAAGTCATTAGCTTCCATTTGCTCCAATCTAATTCTGAAGAAATGATTCTCCTTGGTGAGCTTTTGAGATTCTTTTTCCATCTGGCAAATTCAGCTTTTTAAGGCATTCTTCTCCTCATTGCCTTTTTGAGCCTCTTTTGCCATTTGAGTTAGTCTATTTTTTAAGGTGTGATTTTCCTCAGCCAGGATGTTGACTCTCATTTTGTAATTTTCTTGTATTGTTCTCATTTCTCTTCCCAATTTTTCCTCCACTTCTCTTATCTGCTTCTTAAGATCCTCTATGGCCTGTAACCAGTTTGCATTTTCCTTTGAAGCTTTTGGTGCAGGAGTTCTGACTTCATTGTCTTCCTCCTGTTCCATGCTTTGCTCCTTTTTGTCCCCAAAATAGGAGTGTAATGTTGGAATCTTCTGTCTGCTTTGTTTACTTTGCCTGGTCATGTCTCCCCTCAGTCACTTGACCCCTGGGCTTTTTGCCACAGTAGGACTCTGCCACCAGACAGGGGAGCTTTCATTCCAAACGCTGGGGTTTTCTCAGCTGCCAGAAGTATTAGATGGGTGCCCTCTCTGAGGTCTCCACATCCTCTGGCAAGCTGGACACACACCCCAGGACCTCCACCCTAGACTGCAATGCAGATCCAAAAAGGTTAAAGCAAGAGCAATTACCCCTCAGACTGGTGCTTGGTCTCCCTACACTCTGCAGGCCAGGAGCTGAAGCTGCCACGTGGTACTGGCTGGCTGTGCTGGCATCTCAGTGGCTTCTCACCCTGGGGGCAAAAGCCATGTGCTCCCACTTGCTGGGTCCCAAAGTCCAGACTGCACTGACCTCTCACTTTGTCCTTTGCATCTATATGTTGATAAGTCTGGAAATGGCCACAGCTGCTGCTGAAGTGGAGTACCTCTGGGAGGTGGCTGGTCAGGCCTGCCCTGGGGCTAAAGCCTTGGGGTTGGGCTGGGCTCAGCTCCCAGGGAACTGTGCTGGCTGATTCCTGCTGGCCTGCTGGGCTGTCCTCAGCGGGAGGTTAGTTTCTCTGTGTCATTTTGTGGGTTCTGCAGCTCCAAAGTTTGTTTAGAGTCCCCTTTTTACATGGATTGGGGAAGGTGGAAACTAGAGCCTTGGGGAAGTCCTGCTTCTACTCCACTATCTTGACTCTGCCCCCCAAAAGTGGATTTCTTGGAAAACATTATTGACTCTATTTTCTCTGTATTATCAATTTTGTTGTATGTGACCTCCCATGGAATGCAAAACCATACCTTCATTTTCTTCTTTATACCCTGTATCTATATAAAAGACTTAGTTGCTAAAGATGGAAAATTATAAAACCTTAAGAATTTTAGGGCTTCTTCCTCTGATGATGGAATATACTACACTCTGAGTGCAATAAAATCTTTTTTTTTGATTCATCCTGGCTTATCAGTGTTAGCTAGGCAAAGTGATAAATAAATTCATGGGACAAATCTGGCAACCTTGAATGGGAGTGGATGACTCAACCCCTGCAGATCGCCATCTCTAGGAACTTTCCAAGGATGCACTGATGACTTCAGCAATTCAGGACCTTCTAGAGAGAGGGACCTAGGAGAGCTGGTAAGTACTTTTAATTTTCTTTGGCAAGGCAATTTGGGTTAAGTGACTTCCAAGGTCGCACAGCTAGTAAGTGTGAAATGTCTGAGGATGGATTTGAACTCAGGTCCTCCTGACTCCAGAGTCATTGCTGTATTCACTGTGCCTGCCACCTAGCTGCCCGTCCCCCATAAGTACTTTTCAGTTCCAAATGGAGAGATCTAAAGCAACAAAGTGATTCATGTATTTTTTTGTTCTCTAGGGTCTGTCAGTCTTTTTCATCTGAGTAATTTATTAGACATAAACTGTTGTCCAGAACTGAGACATAGATCAGTCAAGAAGATGCACCAGTTGCCTGAGGAGCACAGCACTAGGATTCAGTATTTGAAAGCAATGACTTATGTAAGAAGCCTTGTGCTCCCACAGGAGTATCTCTTCTCATTCTAGGTGAACATCTGAGTTAAGACTAGCATTTTTTCCCAAACCAAGTGCCCTTTCTCCTTAGCTCGTACAGGCATACACACACCACACACAGACACAGACACAGACACACACACACATACAAGAGATTTGTCTTGTCTATTTATCTATCTATTGTTTGTGTTCATTGAGTATTCTGACCAACCTCTCTGTTTAAAGTTCCAGTTAAAATTGTGGTGTAATCTAGTTGGGTACTAAAATATTGAGAAGCTTCAGCAACAAACTGTTTTTGGCATAAAACTCTGCTGAAGGTCTGAGTGGCTACTTGGATACTGGGGAAAGGGACAGCTGGTTCTTCTGTCTAATCTTTAAGTCAGGGATCCCTATCACTAATGATATAAAGCTGACATATGCTTCAATATTGCCACAAGTAGTCTGTCATCACTATGGGATCCAGTATTTTTGTTCCAGAACAGTGTCCTTTCAAAATTCCATTTTCATCAACTGGAAAAAAAAATCCTAGGCAGTGTTGGTCTAGTCTGTACTTGTTGAACTATATCAGACTAAATGGCCACCCTGTACTTATTCTATTGAACAGCCCTAGCCAATATTTGGTCCTTTTATCATAAAACTTTACACATTTTAAAGGGCAAAATAGAAGTTCAATTATTGAAAAAATGGATAGTTCATTGGGATAGACCAGGAAGTGAATAAATTTGCCAACTAAATTTTAATAATTATTTAATTTAATTTAAAATTTAATAATAATAAAAATAATCTTAATAAAAAGAAAAAGCCAACTCATTCTGAGGTTTCTCTAGAGGCTGAGGGCTGGTACTTTGCCATATTGTCTACCCTGTGGCCCACCATTAGTCTCAGGCAGCCCTGATTTGGGAATATTAGCAGCCCATCAGCAGCATTTTATTCATTTAAGAAACAATAATATTGCTCTACACATCTTTTCCTTTGAGTGGCAAGAAAACCCCCTCTATGAAATCTTCTTGTTGGTAACTTTTATCTTTAATGACAGAGATAAAAATACAGAAAAGGAAAGAAGGATAGAGACTCTGAGGCAGAAATGTCAACAGATACAACTGTTAGCTACCTTGCAGCAAGATTTTGGTTGAGTCCAGGACCTTGGCAGAAGAAATACCCTTTTCATTTCAGGTACCTGGCAAATTCTAATGTTAAACTATCTCCTTTAATTTCACCAGAACATAAGGAAAAGAATGATAATTTTTCTATCAAAAAAATTTCAATAGCTTTCAAAAGATATAGTCTCATTTCTATCTTCACAATTCTGACCAAGATGAGATTGCAGAGAGAAAGATAGATAAGAGAGAAGGCAATCTTTCTCCCCATTTGCAGAAATTTATGGCACCATGAACTATTTAGAGACTACATTTGTGAAGTCTTCTCATAAGATTATGGGTTAAGCAAGGACATCCATTTTCGCCACTATTATTCAGTATTGTATTAGAAATGATAGCTATACAAGTAAGACAAGAAAAAGAAACTGAAGGAATAAGAATAAGCAATGAGGAGACAAAACTATTACTCTTTGCAGACAATATGATGGTATACTTAGAGAACCCTAGAGAATTAACTAAAAACTAGTTGAAAACTGGTTTAAAAATTTTCAACTTTAGTAAAGTTGCAGAATACAAAATAAACCCACATAAACCATCAGCACTTCTATATATCACCAATAAGGTCCAGCAGGAAGAGTAAAAAAAGAAATTCCATCTAAAATAACTGCAGATAATATAAAGTACTTGGGAATCTACATGCCAAAACAAACCCAGGAATCATGAACACAACTGCAAAAACACTTTTCACACAAATAAAGACAACTCTAAACAACTGGAGAAATATTAATTGCTCATCAGTAGAGAGAGCCAATATCATAAAATGACAATTCTACCTAAATTAATTTACTTATTCAGTGCCATTCCAATCAAATTGCCAAAGAATTATTTTGTAGATCTAGAAAAAATAATAACAAATTTCATATGGAAGAATTCTGGTCAAGATTATCAAGGGACTCAATGAAAAACAATGTGAAGGAAGGTGGCCTAGGGGTGCCAGATTTCAAAATATATTATGCAATGGAAATCACCATGACAATCTGGCACTGGCTTAGAAATTAAGTGGCAGATTAGTGGAATAAATTGGATACATAATACATAAAAATCTATTTTTTGATAAAGACAAAGATCCAAGCTTTTGGGGAAAGAACTCACTATTTGACAAAAATTGCTGGGGAAAATGGAAAGTAGTTTGGCAGAAATTGGGCATAGGGCAGTATTTCCCACCATACACAAGGTAAGGTCAAAATGGGTACATGATTTAGACATAAAGGGTGATATCATAAGCATTAAGGGATTGTGGAAATTTTTGCCTGTCATATTTATGAATAAGGAAAGAATTTATGACCAAATAAAAGATAGCAAGGATCATGGGAAGTAAAAGGGATAGTTTTGATTACATGAAATTTAAAAAAAAATTGCACAAACAAAACCAATGCAGTCAAAATTAGAATGAAAGTAAAAAAATGGGGGAAATTGTTTTGCAGCATGTTTCTCTGATAAAGGCATTCTCAAATATATAGGGAGCAGAGTCAAATTTATGAAAAAATAAGAGCTATTCCCCAATTGATAAATGATTGAAGAATATGAACAAGCAGTTTTCAGAAGAAGAAATCAAAACTATCAATAGCCATATAAAAAGCTCTAAATCACTAATAATTAGAGAAATATAAATTAAAACAACTCTGAAGTACCCCTTTACACCTATTGGATTGGCTAACATGATAGAAAAATAAAATGACAAATGATGGAGGGGTTGTAGAAAAGCAAGGAAATCAATACACTATTGGTGGAGTTGTGAACTGATTCACATGGACCTATTCCAAAAAAGCTATAAAATTGTGCATAGCCATATTGACCCGGCAATACTACTACTATGTCCATAAAACTAAAGAGATCAAAGAAAAGATAAAAGGACCTCTATGTACAAACATTTATAGCAGTTCTTTTTGTAGTGGCAAAGACTTGGGAATTGAAGACATGCTTATTAATTGGGGAATAATAGAGCAAGTTATAGTACATGATTGTGATGGAATACTATTATGCCATAAGAAATGGGGAGGGTTCCTCAGAAGACCTATTTGAATTGATTCAGAGGGAAGCAGAACCAGGAAATCATTGTACACAGTTACAGCAATATTGTGATGATGATCAACTGAAAAGACTTAGATGCTCTGATCAATATAATAATCCGAGACAATTCCAAAGTACTCATAATAAACATAGAGAGAACTGATAAACTCTGAATGTAAAATGAAGCATATTTTTTACTTCTTTTATTTTTCTTGCCTTTCTGTGTAACATGGTTAATATGGAAATATATTTTCCATTATTCCAACATATAATTGATATTATATTGCTTGTCTTCTCAATGAGTGGGGGAGGGACTAACAAGAGGGAGAAAATTTGGAACTCAAAATTTTTTAAAATATTAAGAGTGAAAAGCAATAAATATTTTTAAAAGAGACTAAATTTATGAAGGAAATATAATTTCCTTACTGTGAATTTCCAAATTGTGGATTTAATGTTTTTTAAAGGCAGAAATGAAATGAAAGAAATCAGTTATGAAGACAGGCTTGGGACATGATTGAAAAAAAATGAATATAGATTTAACTAGTTAACCTCAATAAGCCAAGACAAATTAGGAATAGATTTTATTACTGGCATCTCTCTCTCTCTCTCTCTCTCTCTCTCTCTCTTCCTCAACCCCTACACCCCATTTCCCCCTCTCTCTTCCCCCTTTTCTCCTTACCTCTCCCTTCTGCTCTCGTTCTCTCTCTTTACAAAGAGCCCACTGATCACTCTCTTAGCCCAGTCTTTCAT
>NW_027187374.1:13866148-13967670 GCF_028583685.1 Petaurus breviceps papuanus
TCTCTCTCTCTCTCTCTCTCTCTCTCTCTCTCTCTCTTTCTCTCTCTTTGTCCCGTCATAAACTGCAAAACCAGATGTGGCAGTAGGTGTTCTTCAGTGTCTCCTTTCTACTCATAACTGTACAAAAAGACTTAGTTGCTACAGGTGGAAGCAGTCTTAAGAATATCTTCTTCCCTTGTGTGACCTAATGGGTAGTTTCCTTGGACTTGGTGAAGCTAGTTTTATTAAAAAGATAGCTCTCTTATCCATCTCCTGCAGCAAATGGTATTCTTTTTAAAACAAGTATACAATTTTTCTTTGTACTGCCATCTTCATTTTAATAAATAAATAGCCATCTTTCTTTTCGTTGTTTCACAAGATATATAAATAATGCTTGCCAAATTATGAATGACACATTCCCAACAACTGCTAGTCAGGTATGCCACACACTGAGTGTAATAAAATCTATTTCTAATTTGTTTTGGCTTATTGAGCTTGTTAAACTGATAGCAAATTCATGTGAAAGAGTTAATACAGGTGAATTTTTTCCTGATTTAGGGAATGATATACATTTGTTCAATAAACATAACAGGAAAATTTGAATTTAAAAATACTAGAGACTATAATACATGTAGCAATGTCCATTATAAAATAAATATAATGCTCTAAATCATTATTGATTAGAGAAGTGAAAATTCAAAAAAACTTTGAGATATCATCTCATATCTAACCTGATTGACTAAAACAATAAAAGGAAGAAATGAAAAATATTGGAGGTGATGGGGAAAAATTGGGACATTAATACACTGTTGGTAGAACTGTGAACTGATACAACCATTTTGGAGAGCAATTTGGAATTTTTTCCAAAGAGTTATAAAACTGTGTCTGACTCAGTTTCCTCATCTATAAAATGAGGACAATGATAGTACTTACCTCGTAGTGTTGTGAATATCAAATGAGATATTATAAAGTGTTTTGCAAACTTTAAAACACTATATAAATGCTAGTTATCATTATTACTCTTCTTTTGACCTCATCATGAACTTTCAATTTCAAGGAAGTGAAAGGTATATTGATCAATGAAAAAGATTGGGGATCATTGCTACATACTGGGGGATAAAGGTTGAAAGGAGTTTGGAGGAAAAAAAATCCTTTTAAATAGGATAAGATGGAACTTAGTATCTTTTTTTATTTTGATTTCTTTTTTCAATTAAAACAATTTTGCCTTTCTTTTTATTACATTAATATATATTTATGGAATAAAACAGCATTCCATAACATAGTACAATAAAAAAGATGATTGTATGTGAAACTGCAAATTTACTATGGACAATTGCTATTGCTTTCAAATAGATAACAAAATTACAGTGTAAATTTCTTTTTTTTCTCCTCTCCCCCCCCGCCCCAGAAATGGCTACCATTAGACACAAATAGGTACACACACACACACACACACACACACACACACACACACACGTACTTTTATTTATTAGTTCTTTCTCTGGTTACAGATAGTGTCTTTCTTCCTATGTCCTTTATTGTTAATTTGGGTATTTGTAAAAGTCAAAATAACTTATTCACTCAAAGTCATTCCTAAAACAATATTGCTATTATTGTATACCATATTCTCTTGGCCTTTGCACATTTTGTTCTTCATTATTTCATGCAAGTCTTTCCATGTTTTTCTAAGATTACTGAGTTTATTTCTTATAGCACAGTAGTATCCCATCACAATCATATACCACAACTTGTTCTGCCATTTTCCAATGGCATCCCTGCAATTTCCAGTTCTTTGTCACCATAGAGGGCTGCTATAAACATTTTAGTATATATAGGTTCTTTTCCTTTTTGCCTAATCATCTTCGGAAATTGGTATTGCTGGGTCAAAGGACATAGGTAGTTTAGTAGCTCTTTGGGCATAATTTCAGATTGCTCTGCAAAATGGTTGGATCAGTTCACAATTCTACAAACAATGAATTAGTGTCCCCACTTTTCCACATCCCCTCCAATATTTGTCACTTTCCCCTTTAATAATTTTAGCCAATCTGGTAGTTATAAATTGATATGTCAAGGTTGTTATAATTTGCATTTCTCTGATCAATAATGATTTAGAGCATTTTTATATGACTATAAATTATTTTGATTTCTTCATAAGAATGCTACTTGTTTATGTCCTTTGACCATTTATCATTTGGAGAATGACTCCTTTTCTTATAGATTTGACAAAGTTCTTTATATATTTTGCTATGAAATCTTTATCTGATAAACTGTCTATAAAATTATTCTCCCCAATTTTCTTCTTTCTTTCTGATCTTAGCTACATTTGTTTTATTTGTACAAAACAATTTTAAATTAATGTAATCAAAATTATACCTAACTTTGCTTTCCATCTCTTGTTTACTCATAAATTTTGTCTATCTATAAGTCTGATAAGTAGTATGTTCCATGTTCTTCTAATTTTCTTAAATCTCTATATCTAAGTCATGTATCCACTTTTGACCTTATTTTGGTAAATGGTGTAAGTATTGGTCTATGCCCAGCTTTTGCCACACCATTTTCCAAATAATTTTTACCAAATAATGAATTCTTATCCTAAAATCATAAGTTTGACACTTGTCAAATACAAGGTTATTATATTTATTTGCTGCCACAAATTGTATGTCTACTCTATTCCATTGATCTATCTTTCTGTTTCTTAGCCAGTACCAGATGATTTTGATAATTAATGCATTGTAATACAGGTTAAAAACTAATACTTGGGGCAGCTAGATGGTACAGTGAGTAAAGCGCCGGCCCCAGAGTTGGGAGGACCCGAGCTTGGTTATGGCATCAGACACTTAACACAAAAATACTAGCTGTGTAACCGTGGGCAAGTTACTTAATCCCAAATGCCCTCCAAAAGGCAAAAAAGAAAAGAAAAGAAAAGATCTAGTACTGCTAAACCTCTTTTCTATATGTAGTTTTTCATTTTTTCCTTTTATTCTTCAAATGAATTTTGTCATTTTCCCCTAATTCAGTAAAATAATTTTGGTAATGTAATTGGGATGGCATTGAATATATAAATTAGTTTAGATAAAATTGTCATTTTTACTATATTGACTCTGCCAGCCCAGAAACAATGACTACATCTTCAATTATTTAAATCTGATTTTATTTGTATTAAAAAGCTTATAGTTCCTGGGTTTGTTCTGGCAGGTGTACTCCTAGGTATTTTATACTGCCTAGAATTATTTTCAATGGGATATCTTTTACTCTCCCTTCTTGCAGGATTTTGTTTGTGACATGTGGGAATATTGATGTTCTATGTGGATTTACTTTATATCTTGCTACTTTGCTAAAACTATGAATTTTCAACTAACTTTTTAGTTGGGATTTTTCAAATATATTATCATATTGTCTGATGTGATACTGGGAAGGCTTCTAGTTTTCTCCATTACAAATAATGCCTGTTTATAGTTTTAGGTAATTTTTTTTATCAATTTAAGGAAAAATCCATTTATATTAATACTTTCAAGTATTTTTAATAGAAGTTATGTGGAACTTTACCAAAAGCTTTTTCTGCATCTGTTGATATAATCATGTTAAAACAATTTTTTATTGATGTAATCAATTATGTTAACAGTTTTCCTTATGTTAAACCATCCCTGCATTCCTGGTATAAATCCCACTTGATCATTACATATAATCTTTGTGATATATTGTAACATTTAAACTAGTATTTAATTTAATCCTATTTCAAATTCAAAAATTTAAAAACCTTTAGTACAAAATATATTTAATGTATCACAAGTATACTTACCTGACATTCCTAAGTGATATCCAGTAGTGAAGTTAGCTAAAAACCCTCTTCTGTTTACTGTTTTGTCAGTGATGAAGAACACAGTCATCTGGTTGGAAGTTGAGTATATGTCCTTTACAGGGCCTAATCCTGTGTATGCAGCTGTTCCCAAGGAAAAGTAAAGTCTTGGTAAATGTATTCAATATAGTTTGAAGAAACTATAATACCTATTTGGTACTATGTCTGTGCAACTCTAACAACTACAAAGAAGCTGGTCCATTTAAGTAAATGGGCAAATTAATTCTCTGATCTTTTAGAAGATCAACTTTTATTGGTTTTATGGGAGAGTATAATATGGTGAAAAAAACAAATGATTTGAACCAGTGGTTTAAAATCTCACTTATCAGCTGCATGGCTTTAGGCAAACCACTTAACCTATCTTAATGTATTAGGATGAATGATTAAGGTCAAAGTAGAGGCTGTTTTTGGCCTCAATATCTATTGGTGAGTACCACTGTTAAGAAATCTCTTTTAGGATTCCTAAAAACACTTGCTTTATCCTGCAATTTAAGAAAAAAAAATTCCTGATTCAGCCAAAGGGCGAGATTCCTTCACTCTCCTACAACAGTCATCTCTGGAAAAGAAATATGTACACATATGTATACATACAGTTTTATGTGGCGACATTCTGGACACTTTTTAATAAGCCTCAAGGAGATAAATTTTTCCAGGGTTAGTCAAGTCTATGCTATTTGCCAAAAGGTCTAGGTTTGCAGTGGATAGAGCACTGGGCTTGGAGTCAGGAAGATCTGAGTTCAAATGTGGCCTCATATACTTCCTAGCTGTTTGACCCTGGACAAGTCACTTAACTTGCTTGCTTCAGTTTCCTTATCTGTAAAATGGGGATAACAATAGCTCCCAGGCTTGTTGTGAGGAGCAAATAAGAATAATTGTAAAATGCTTAACCACAGTGCCTGACATTTAGTAAGACTCTGCTAGGTCTACCTTTCTTTCTTCCTTTCTTCCTTCCTTCCTTCCTTCCTTCCTTCCTTCCTTCCTTTCTTTCTTTCTTTCTTTCTTTCTTTCTTTCTTTCTTTCTTTCTTTCTTTCTTTCTTTCTTTCTTTCTTTCTTTCTTTCTTTCTTTCTTCCTTCCTTTCTTCCTTTCCTTCTTTCTTCCTTTCCTTCTTTCTTTCTGCTTTTTGGAGGACAATTGGGGTTAAGTGACTTGCCCAAGGTCACACAGCTAGTTTTTGTGTTAAGTGTCTGAGGCTGGATTTGAACTCAGGTCCTCCTGACTCCAGGGCCAGTGCTCTATTCTCTGTACCAACTAGCAGCCCCTGTGCTAGGTCTTTCTACCAATGTGGAGCTTGATGTCAGTTTGTGACTACACAGGATAGGAAACTGTAAATTAGCACCAATTGGAGGACAAAAGCATGCACATTTTACTCTTCCTAGGAACAGCTGGCTGTGGAAAGTATCTTGCAGCTACCACTGAATTAAAACAGAAGCTAGTACACTTAAGAGGATTTTCTCATAAAAAGGATAACAGTGTACTAATGTACTAACAGTGTAATAGTGTCCTAATGGAAATGGAGGTTCTTCTTGTGGTGCTGAGCTTGAAAATGGGAAGAACTCATTACACCACTCACCTTGGCACTGAAATAGCATTTGACTTTCATCTATATGCTGAAACTAGACTCTTATTTTCTTGAAACATTGGACTTCAGCATTTCTCATCTGCAAAATGAGGAATCTGAGGTAGATGGCTTCTAAGGTGCCTTTGTCACCAAATCTATGATCCAATGAACCCCTGAAGCGATCTAATCATATTCCTTATGACTTTATAAGCTGTAGATTTTAATGACAATTTTAGCTTTAAATTTCTCCAGAAATCATTCAATTCAGTTAGATCCTTATTAAGTGCCTACTATGTGCAAAGTGCTGAGATACGAAGATTGATGAGACATAGGTCTTGTCATCAAAAAGATTATATTGTATTGGGAGGTGTTGATGGTATTTGGAATATAGGTGAGTGTTGTGGACAATGGAAAGTATAATATAAGCTGCTTGAGTTCTGGGATGGTTTTTGGTTTTGTTTTTGAAAACTTAGCCCATCTTAGTGTCTTTCACAGAATAATACATGTAATAAATATTTATTGGATTGAACTCAATCTAGATAAAGTACCTAAGAAAATTTGAGAAATGAACATTTTTAGGAAGGTGATCAGAAAAAAAAACTATATAGAAGTCTTGAAAGAAGATAAAGATTCTGAAAAGTGTTACTAAGAGGTAATAAATTCTAGTCATGGAGAGTGGAAAGAGACTGTGTAAATTTATGGAAGCAGGAAAAATATGTAGAATTCAGGGAATAACTGGAAGTTCAGTGCAACTAGATTGTAGGATTGTGATGGGAAGCAATGTTAAATTCATCAGAAAGCTAGTTTAGAGTCAGATTGAGAAGAATCTTAAATGTCAGACTAAGAAGTTTGAATTTTGTCCTGTAAGTAATAAATAAGGAGCCATGGAAAAGGGCAGGGGGATGCCATACTCAAGTAAGCCTGTGTCTTAAGAAAATTACTTTGGAATCAAGTTGAGGTTTATATTGATGAGAGGAAATTGGAAGTGGGAACATCAATTAGGAAGTTTTAAAAATACTCCACACTAGAGACGATGAAGACCTAGGAATAGTGTCTATGTGAAGCAGAGAGAAGGGAACATAAAATCATAGGTAACTAGGTAAAAGGGACATTAAGATCTCATCTAGTCTAATCTCCTCATTTTAAAGATAAAGAAACTGGGGCACTGTGAGCTGAGCTGACTTGCCCAAGATGGCACAGCTAGTAGTTGGCAGAGCCAGGATCAGAAGCAAGTCATCAAACTTCAAATCCAGCTTTATATCTATTTTACTATGCTGCCTCTCAGGGATCAGATGTAAGAAATAATGAGGTGAAATTGATAGGATTTGGCCACTGAGAGCATTTGGGGGATCAGGGAGAGGAAAGAGTCAAAGATGACTAAGGATTTGAACTTGAGTTACCAGGAGAGAGGTGCAATCAATAGACAGATTGGGAAGTCTAGAGGAGTGGAGAGTTCCCTCAACGAGAAAGATCATGAGCTGAGTTTGGGAACTTTAGTTATGACTTTTTTGGTGGAGATATCTATCAGATGGTTGAAGTTGTGACTTGGAGATAGGTATGGATATCTAGATTTGGGAGACATATCATCTGTACCAGTCATCTGCCCATTCTTAAATATCTCCAGGACTACATGGAAATCACACCATCTCTTTTGGTAACTTTTTTCATTATTCAAAATCTTTTCTGGGAGATGTACTAGTAATATGTCAATTAAATCCATACAGTGGAAAAAAAATAAGATAGATGATAGGTATGATGAGATATGCTGAGTTTCTTCAATTATATATCTGCAAACATAAGAGAAAAGTGGAGGGAGGCATAGTGGATAGAGTGCTCAGACTGGAATCAGGAAGATATGAGCTCAAATCTGGTCTCAGACAATTACTAGCTCTGTGACCTTGGGCAAGTAACTTAACCTCTGTTTGCCTTAATCTACTGGTGAAGGAAATGGCAAACCATTTCAGTATCTTTGCCAAAAAACCCCCATGGACATCCTATTGTCTTACTGGTGTGCTATTGCCCACGGGGTCACAAAGAGACAGACTCAAATGAGTGAGCAACAATAACCAAAAGGAGGACATAATGAATAGCACATAAGATCCAGCATTTCCCTGATCTTTCACCTTCCTAAAAAAAATTCTGTATGGAATGATGTGTTTTTGGTTTTAAGTATAATTGCATTTAATCTGAGATATTCTGCATGAGGTAATCGGATGGTCTGAATTCTGTGCTAAAATCTGTGCCAAAATGATTCAATGAATAACACTTACCCAAAAATAAGGAGTTGTCATCTCTGCCATCTCTGACTTCAACCACATCCTCAATATCTTGTAAGTCAAATACTTCAAAATGAAGTTGGATGTTCTTCCCTTTTTCAGCATTTAAGTACCAGATACCTAAAATAGAGTAATTAAACATGATACTTAATTTAGAAGTACAATTAATATTTTTAGCATGTCCCAGAGAAGTAGCTTTGCTTGCAGAGGATTTCAGAACTCTTTTAGGGTCACTTTTGATTCCATGGACAGCTACCTTCCTAACAACTTTGATTATAGGTAACATAATGGCTTAATAACATTTTTGCCAGTAAAAACATAAAATGAATTTGAAACAGTTTGCTATAATTTAACTATCACATTAAATATGAAAATTCTTTTTTCTTCTATTTTTCTTTTTACTATGAACTTAAGAAACACCACATAAAATAACTTTCTCAATATATATTGTAGAAAAAGAGAGGAATGTACATGAAACTGCAAGTACATATGATGTTTGTTATAAAGTATGTCAGACTCCAAAACCAACTTTAATTCTAGTATATCACACTGTCTCTCAGGAAATAGATATGACAGATGATATAGAGGTGACAGGACATGGTAAATTATATGTGAGTAATCAGGGAAGAATGTGGAGTCAAAGATGACTCTCAAGTTTTGAAACTTAGTGACTGAGATGTCAGTGGTGTCAGTGGTATTATATAACTTTCAAAGCTGACCTGCTTGTATGTGATTCTTTTCCTCAGTTCTCATATCATTTAGTGGGGGTGGGGGACAGGCACTTAGCACCTTATTCCTATCTCCCCCCTCCCTCCGAGGCTCCTACTCTCTAACTGAAAAAAAAAAGAGAGACATTCTTATAACAAGCTCAAAAAGTCAAACAAAACAAATTACTGCACTAGCTATGTCTGAAAACATATATCTTATCTCCATCATAAAATTCTGGCCTTTGGTTTTAAATAAATACTATTTATCACATTAAGGAAAGATGCATTTGTTTCCATGCTTTCCAGTGGTTTTTTTTATTGTGTTTTGTTTTGTTAAACAGATATGGATGTAAGATTTTGTCAAAAGCTTTTCTGCATCTTGATTTGGTCGTGTAGTGGTTATTTTTCTTATTATTAACATGGTGTATTTTATTTATAGTTTTTCTAATATTGAAACAATCCTGAATATTTGGTATAAGTCCAACCTGGTTATACTCATAAACCTGGTGTATATTTATTTTAAAATATGTGCTATACCCCTTTAGTACTATTTTATTTAATATTCTTGCATTTATGTAATTAGGAATATTGATCTATAGTATATAGATATATAATCAGGGGTATTGATCTATAGTTTCCCTTGTTTTGTCTTTCTAGGGTTAAGGCATAAATGTTACATTTGTATCATGGAAAGAATTCAACAGAATCTACTCTTTTCTTGTTTTTCCAAACATTTCATATAATATCGGAATTAATTTTTCTTCAAATTTTTGACAGGATTGTAAATCAATCAGATTTGGGGTTGTTATTCTTTTGGGAATTAAAATATGGCTTATCTCATTTCTTATCCTATAAATTCTCTATTTCTTTTTATTTTGATCATAGCTTTTTAATGTTTTTGAAGAATTAACCCATTGCATTAAATTTGTCAATTTTTTGGCATGTAGCTGGGCAAAATAGTATATATTAATTTTCTATATTATTCTTCATTTGTTATTAATTCTCCTCTGTCATATTTATATTGGTAATTTACTTTTTCCTTAAAAATAAATTAGTATTTAATTTTTAAAAAGACTAGCTTTAATTAATTCAATTGCCTCTTTTGCTTTTAATTTTGGTCATCTCTTCTGTGATTTTTGGAATTTCTATTTTGATGTTTAATTTGTGCTTTTTAATTTATTGGTTTTCTGGGATTTTTTTTTAGTTCAATGTCCAATTAATTGATCTGATTTTTTTGCCTCTTTTGTTTATGAAAGTGTAAAAAATATACATTTTGGCATCAAGATTGTTTTGGTTTTATCCTAAAATTGCATTAAACATAGGTCACTGGTGTGGAGCATAGTCTTTTCTCTCACTATCTTCTTCCTTTGTAAAATTGACATGTTGTCTCATTGTTATTTCCTCTGATTAAATTGACTCTTATATTTATGATTTGTTCTTTTACTAATCAATTCTTTGAAATTTAGACATTTTGGAATTTAATCTTCACAATTTAAGCCTTTTCTTCAAATGCCCTTACCTGAATATAATTTTTATTCTACTGTGGTCAAAAAAGGATATATTTAATATGTCTTGCTATATTTTTACAAAGTTCGTATGCCCCAATATATTTACAGTTTTTAAAAAAGTATTATGTAGAGCTGACATAAATGTATGCTCCTTTCTATTCCCTTTCAGCTGTCACTAGAACTCTACCATATCTAAACTTTCTAAAATTCTATTTAGGTCCTTAACTTCTTTCTTTTTTATTTTTGTTATATTTATCTAGGTCTGAAATGGAGTATATAATTAGGTCCCCCATATGAGAGTTTAATGGTCCATTTCTCTTTACAATTCATTCAACTTTTCCTCTAAGATTTTAGATCATATGCCATTATGTGCATATATAAGTATATATAGTGCCTTTAAGGATAATTTATTTTTCCTATTTTTCTCTTTTCATCATATTTATTTTGCTCTTGTCTGAGGTCCAGATTGTTATCCTTGACTTTTTTAGTTCAGTGGAATTAGAATAAATTTTGTCACAGTCTGTTATTTTAATTATATTTGAATTTTTATGTTTCTAGCAGACTGAGTTGAATGTATTTCTATACCAACATATTGCCTGTTTCTACTTTCTAATTTAATTTGTTACCCTCTTGCATTTTACAAGTGAGTTCATTCCATTCACAATTATGACTATTATGTTTATTCATCTACCCATTATCATTTCTTTTTTCATCTCTTTACCATTTGTCTTCCTCTTTACAAAGTAGAGGATAGTGAGAGAAAAGATTATGCTCCACGCTAGTGACCTATGCTTAATGCAATCTGTTTTCTCTCCCCTGCCCTTCTTCTCCTTATCTCAAACTCCAATCACAAGTTATTACAATTTTTTCTTTCCTTTTAAACTCCATCACCCCCTCCTCTTTTCATAATCCAACCTCTGTAGCTGGAGTTTGCTTTGTTTATTATTAATTCCTGAATTTATATTCTTTCTTATTCTCTACTCCCTCTTTTCCTAGTTCCATCCTTTTCCTGAGTTGAATTGAATATATTCTTATGTCAACCTTTGTGTGTTCTACTCTTTTTGGCCTTCTTTCTCTCTCCTTCTCTTTCCTTCCTTCCTTCCTTTCTTCCTTCCTTCCTTCCTTCCTTCCTTCCTTCCTTCCTTCCTTCCTTCCTTCCTTCCTTCCTTCCTTCCTTCCTCCCTTCCTCCCTCCCTCCCTCCCTCCCTCCCTCCCTCCCTTCCTTCTTTCTTCTCTTACTTCCTTTCCTTCTTTCTTCCTCTCTCTTTCTTTTTTCCATTCCCTTCCTTCCAAAAGGCTCCAAAACCTTTTGCTTTTGGTCTTAAATTTGGGAACCTTAGTTTCAAAGCAAAATTTTCTTCACCTGAGAATAGCTACATAGTACCTTGTGCTATGTAGTACCTTTAGCATAATAAATGCTAAATAAATATTTGTTGAATGAATGATCAATTACAAGTTTTACATAGAAATCATCTTCTGATCCATTTAACTGAGGTATTTTTCATAGCAAACAATATTCATCACCCTGGACTTTTGCATAGCAAACCTTGGTCCATTTCTTTTCTTTAGGTAGATTTGGCATATTTGGTATCTTTCTAAGGTTGTTGGTAATGTTTCTCATTGTCCTGTTGTTCTTTTTCCCTGAACAAATATATATATATATATATATATATATATATATATATATATGTATATATATATAGTTACATTTAATTATTTCTAGTTGATTGTGATGTTGATTCTTTGATGATAAACCTACATCTGCTAAGTCTACAACTGATTTTTAAAATTTGAAATAACAATTTTAAAACATACAATTCTCTGATGATAATAAGAAATCATGACTCACAGGAAGCTTGATTGGGGTAATTATTTGGATAATTCATAGAAGAAAATGTTGTATTTGGTTCCCAAAGTTCCAGAGGTCCTCCACAGTCAGCTAAAAGAGCAAACATTAAAGATATATTAATAAATAGCTGCTGGTTGATAATGACGGATAGAATAGATCCTCTTTAAGGGGCTGTCAAACTTTAATAACAAAAGAAGCACAAGAATGTCTAAGCCAAAAGAGATTCTGAAGTATCTACATCTGGATTTTTTAAAAAAGGGATAATTAATAAAATTAAATTGTTAGGTAAAACGAATTCAGAATGTTTTTATTCTTAATAAAGAAATAATACTTGGAGGTTAAATACTTTCTTCAAGAGTCTTTAAATTAGACACTATTAACAACACTTTCCAAATAAGGCCAAACTTACCTGCAGATAACATGGGTAGTTGCTTTTGTAGCCCATTTTGAGAGATGCTATAAAGTATCCTTATTTCTTCTCAAACCACAACCATCAACCCAATTTTATTTATTTTTGACACCTGAGATTATTCTTATTAGAAATTAATTTGTTCACACTAAACTTCACTCTTTCCTGTTGGGATTCTTTAAAAAAATGAAAATTATGCTGAAAGATGTAGCAACTTAAAATTATAACTTTACTGTGAATGAATTTTATCAGCGAACTTTCCTATAGATCATGGACACCTAAGGTACGGGATTTTTTTTTTCATTTTTCAAATGCTTTATTAACTTCTGATTTACATCATTAATTTCTGCCATATTTTGAGTTACAAATTTTCTCCCCGTTTTTCCCCTACCCACCACCCCAAAAATAGCAATCCCAAAGGATATTCCCTCCTCCAATCTGCTCTCTCCCATATCTTCTCCCATACCCCCTTTAACTTTTCCAGTAGGGTATGGTGGATCTCTATGCCCCAGTGCCTGTATATCCTATTTCCCAATTACATGAAGAAAGTATTAACAATAGTATATATATATATATATATATATATATATATGTATATAATTTTAAACATTTGACTTTAAAACTTTGAATTCCAGATTCATTCCCTTCCTCCCTTGTCACCCACTCTTACTGGGAAGACAAGCAGTTCAGTATCAGTTGTACATGTGTAGCTAATGCAAAACATTACCATAGAAGGTATATTGTAAAAGACTGACTATATTTCTCTCCCTCCTATCCCACCACCCACTTGTTCCATTCTCTACTTTGATCCCATCTCTTTTCAAAAGTGTGTGTTTCCAACTTCCCTCCCCCTCCTTTCCATCATCCTCCCTCTCTTATCCCCTTGCCCCCTAATTCTCCTGTAGGGTGAGATACCCTATTTAGTGTGTATGTCATTCCCTCCCTAAGCCAAGTTCAAAGAGAATAAGGTTGACCCATTCCCTTTTGCCTTCCTATTCTTCCCCTCCATTGTAACTATTTTCCCTTGCCTCTTCTATATGAGATAATTTACCCCATTCTGTCTCTCCCCAACTCCTCTCATTATATTCCTCTCTCACCTTTTAATTTCACCTTTTAAGTATCATTCCTTCCTATAAACTTGGCCCTGTGCCCTCTATCTATGTATACCTGTAAACATATATACACACATTCACATATGTATTCATATACCCATATACCCTCCAATACAGACATATATATGTATATATACATATATAGACATATATGTATATTCCCTTCAAGTATTTTCATACTGAGAAAAGTTTCATCAGTTACAATTATCGTTTTTCTATGTAGGAATGTTAATAGTTCAACTTTGATAAGTTCCTTATGATTTCTTTTCCCTGTTTACCTTCTTAAGCTTCTCTTGCTTCTTGTATCTGGATGTCAAATTTTCTATTCAACTCTGGTTTTTTCATTAAGAATGCTTGAAGGTACTCTATTCCACTGAATGACCATATTTTCCCCTGAAAGATGATACTCAGTTTTGCTGGGTAGGTGATTCTTGGTTTTAATCCCAGCTCCTCTGCCCTCCAGAATATCATATTCCAGGCCCTTTGATCCCTCAGTGTAGAAGCTGTCAGATTCTGGGTTATCCTGATTGTGTTTCCACAATATTCAAATTGTTTCTTCCTGGCTACTTGTAATACTCTCTCCTTAATCTGGGAATTCTGGAACCTGGCTATAATATTCCTAGGAGTTTTCTTGTTGGGATATTTTTCATCAGGTGATCAATGGATTCTTTCAACCTCTATTTTGCCTTCTGGTTCTAAAACATCAGAGCTATTTTCCTTGAGAATTTCTTGGAGGATGATTTCCAGGTTCTTTCTTTGATCATGGTTTTCAGGTAGTCCAATAATTTTTAAATTATCTGTCCTGGATCTATTTTCCAGGTCAGTGGTTTTTCCCATGAGATATTTCAAATTTCCTTCTATTCTTTAATTTGTTTGGATCTGTTTAACATCATCTCGATTTCTCATAAAGTCACTAGCTTCCCTTTGCTTCATTCTAAATCTGAGGGAATGATTCTCCTCACTGAGCTTTTGAGATTCTTTTTCCATCTGGCAAATTCGGCTTTTTAAGGCATTCTTCTCTTCATTGCCCTTTTGAGCCTCTTTTGCCAATTGAATTAGTATGTTTTTAAGGTGTGATTTTCCTCAGTGAGGCTGTTGACTATCATTTCGTAATTTTCTTGCATCGTTTTCATTTCTCTTCCCAATTTTTCCTCCACTTCTCTTATCTGCTTCTTAAGGTCTTCTATGGCCTGTAACCAGCTCGTACTTTTCTTTGAAGCTTTTGGTACAGGAGTTCTGACTTCATTGTCTTCCTCCTGTTCCATGCTTTGATCCTTTTTTGTCCCCCAAAAAGGAGTCTAATGTTGGATTGCTCTGCTTGGTTTGCTTCCTCTTCCTGGTCATGTCGCACCTCAGTCACTTGACTCCTGGGCTTTTTGCCACAGTAGGATTCTGCCACCTGACAGGGAAGCTTCATTCCAAATGCTGGGGTTTTCTCAGCTACCAGAAGTTTTAGTTAGGTGCCCTCTCTGAAGCTTTCATATGCTCTGGCAACTGATCACACACCCCAAGACCTCCACCCTAGTCCGCAATCTAGATCTAAGCAGGTTAAAGCAAGAGTGATCAGCCCTCAGACTGGTGGCTTGATCCCTCTACACTCTGCAGGCCAGGAGCTGAAGTTGCAACATGACAGCCCTCAGCGGCTTCTCCCCTGGGGGCAAAAGCTGAGGCACTCCCAACTACTGGGTCCCAAAGTCCAGACTGCACTGACCTCTCACTTTGTCCTTAGCATATATGTGTTGATAAATCTGGAAATGGCCACAGCTGCTAGTGATCTGGAGTCCCTCCAGCCAAACAGCTGGTGAGGCCCACCCTGAGCCTAAAACCTCGGGGTGGAGCTGGGCTTGGCTCCCAGAGATGCTGCAGATTCCTGCCAGGCTGTCTTCAGCAGGAGGTTAGCTTCCCTGTGTCATTTTGTGGGTTCTGCAGCTCCATAGTTTGTTCAGAGTCCCTTTTTACATGGATTTGGGAAGGTGGAAGCCAGAGCCGCCTGGAGGTCCTGCTTCTACTCGGCCATCTGCCTCTGGTAGGGGATTTTCAAAAGCTAAATTCACCTATTCCCTAAGTCTGTCTAAATTTGGGCCCAGTTCTGGTATTCTTCTGATCCTAGGCTGAAACCTAGATCATCTTTGTCTTACTTTGTCTTACTAGGAAAACTAAAAATAACTGTTCTGGGTCAGTCCTACAAATGCATTAGATATAATCATAAACTTTATTAAATCTATTTCAATTCAGTTACCCTACTACCATTTTAAAAATTTGTCCTCTTAATAATGAGAATATGAAAATAAAATCAAGTCACAGCTTACTAGTTTGCTATTATCTTTAAATCATGAAACTGCTATTTGGGTCTTCTGCCATTTTATATCACATAATTTCCACTAGGTTCTGAGGGCAACAAGGCAATTCTTTTACATGTCCCTAATCACCTCACTTTCCTACTCATCACAGTAGTGCTTCCAGACCTTTAAGATCCCTCCTCAAGTCTCCCATGTTTCTAGGATAATTCCTCTACATGCACAAGTGATCCCATTCCATTCTGTCTCCTTCAGAAGATTCCTGGTGGAATTGTACACACACACACACATATGTACATATACATATATATATGTACACACACACAAAGAAGGCCACATGCTGGCTCCACTGCAGTTTTGTTCTGATCTCAATGTCCTTAGCACGTTTATCAGGATGTGATCGAAATGTTCAGGTTGTGGATCCACTTGATGGTGGGAAAAAGTTGTTCTAGACTTTTCAACACCTCCTCAGTACCCTTAGCTGCCTCTCCCCTCTGACTGGAAGGTTACAGGCTAAATTAATAAACTCTTCCAAAAACCCTTCATAGAGAGCTCAGAATTTTCCAACTGGCTTCATTTCTCATCAGTTGCTCTGCTTGGTTTTGGCTTTATGGACATCATGTTCCTATGCTGGGCCTCTATCCCCTTTTCAGCTTCCTTTTGCATATTCTTCTCCCCCATTAGATTGTAAGCTTCTTGAGGGCAGAGGGTCTTTTTCTTATTTGTATCTCCAGTGCTTAGCATAGTGCCTGGTTTGCAGAAGGTGGTTAATAAACGTTTATTACTATTAATATTCCTTTGGGCCATGTACTTTCCAAGTCTCCTTAGTTCTGAATAAGTCCTTACAAGAAGTACATTCACTTAGAAATACTCTTCTCATATTTTTCTCTTTAAAGTCTATGGCAATTGTTCTCATGGATTCGCTTTCATCCTCCCTGCCTCCTGCATTGTCCACTCCTTTATATGGAGCATTCACTCAGAATGCAATAAAATTTAGCTAATCTTTATTTGGAGACAAAACCCATTATAAAGTATAGACAACAACTAAACAAGGTTTAAAGAGAGCAGCTAACTCCTGAGGATTACTGATACTGGTTCAACAGGCAGAGATGAAGAGGAAGGAATGGAGAGGAAATGCAGAGTAGATAAATTTACCAGGTCCTACAGAAGAGCAAGGTAGCTATATTCAAGAAAACAAGAAATTCTGTCTGGGCAGGTCACTGTCCAAGTAGATCCAGTGAGTTAAACAAGGATCCAACTGTTCATGATTATATTCAGTTCTGAGTAGCAGCACACTTCACTAGAAATTGTATCAGCCCCCCAGGTTCCTCTACACTTTGCAAAACTCAAAAGTTCCTGGGGCTTCCTGAAGCCTATGAGGCTCTTGCCTTCCATGATCCTTGACAGTCTTGTTTCATCTGGAAAAAAGATCTATACTTGACAATCAGTCCCTGTGCAGATAAGGGATGAAATATGTATGCATACCTGTTATGCCTTCCAGTAAAAATATAAGGTCCTTGAGGGCAGGTAAAAGACATATATACTATACTAATGCCAAATGAAGGATGAAAATGTCCATCTTATAAATGTGATTCTTAAGAACTATTGCCACTCACACAAACTCACACAATGTAGTATACAACCATGCTTTTATCATTATCTGAGAGTATGCAGCAAAAGAGGAATGCATCTTGTTTTATAGCTGAAGAGTTACTAGGAGTTACATATTTACAATATTTATTTATCACATATATAGAGTTAAGTAGCTTGAGATACTAAAAATCCAGAGTGAGATAATATAGTATTAATGAATTTATCAAGGAAGCCAATCACACAAGTTGTGCAGGTGGCTTTCCAGAAACAAATCACTGGAAAAAATTGGCAAAAATCACTTGTCTACAATTTTAATTATGATGATAATGATTTATTTTAATGGTGGTCTAGTCACAGAGGAAGACTTTGGTTTGCTTTATTAAGGAGCACATGTTAAGCTCATAAAATACCATTTAGGATACTTTAGTTATTCATTATTTTAGATAGGCTTCTGGTAGCTGGAGGAAGAGTTAAATTAAGGTCCAGGAGATTGCTGGAGTTTACTAATGCTAAATGTCAACATTTGACTTTTCCCTGGAGCTATTTTCTTTAACATTTATGTTATAATTAATTGCTTACTGTGCTGATAGGCACAAGATAATGCAGATGATCTTTTGCCAGGAAGTTATGGAAATTTTGCTTCCAGTATACTGCTTGTATTGTTTGTATGACTGTGCACATTCTGATATCACTGCATTTACTGTACCATCTTGATAAATGTAATAGACTTTTTTTGAGATGGAAAAGTTTTAAAGTAGTTCAACTTTAACAAAAAGAAATCCCTTTTAAGCACTCCCTTTTAGAATTTAAATCTTAATTTTTTCCTAGGGTATATGAAGTAATTAAAGGCATAAGAAATTAATAGCTTGAGCTTTGGAAGGAATGAAAGAGATTCCTTGATTTTTCTTTACTAAGGTGAAAATTACTTAACAGGGATAAATAGAAAATTTTGCACTTAGTTTAAAAAAATAACTTTCACAAGTACAAGATGAAGAAGGTGTGGCTAGACAGAAATTAACCTGAAAAGGATCTGAGGGCTTTAGAGGTCTGCAAGTTTAATAATGTGATTCAGAAATACTTTAAGAATGTATGATTTTAAGGATGTAGAGATTCTTTACATTAATGCAAATCACTATCTAAGACAGGGAGCTAGCAGTCTGAGAAATTATGGGACTTGCTCGGGGTCACATCAGAGATGGAACCTGAATATTGACTCCAAGCCCAGAACTTTATATATATTACCTTACGCCTCCTGAAAAATGGCAAGCAAATAAGCTAACCTGATTTTAGCTTCATTAAGAGAAGCATGAATTGCAGGTCATTTTAATCTATCCTCAATTGTGTCTACATCTTATATCCCCTTTTATTTCTACAAATTATTAGCTAGTTTAAGATGGAAAATATATAACTCAAACTCAGGATCTAATATAAAAATGTCAACATTGGAAACATGGGGAAAAGTATATTCATCAGGGATACTTACTAGGAAGTTCTGGAGGCTCAGTTGGTACCAGGGTTGGCTCCAGATACAGACTGTCATTGCAAGTCCCACTTGCTAGGCTAATGTCATCCAATGCTATGTCACTCAGTGGTCCATTTTTATAAGCATCAAAAAAAACCTAGGTAATAGGTCAGAAGGTAGAGAAGACATTTATAGATTTAATAACAAATGGTTCAATCTGCACTAGAACCATTCCAGTCTAGGGACAGTCAAGAATGGCTTTATTCACAGATTGAACAGTCAACTAGTCATAGAGTGTGTGAAGTTATTATAAGATTCCACTTGCCTGACGAAGCTACCCTACTAACCTGCTACATTGCCACTCACTCCTACTACTTGGCCTGAAAATCCCAACATTAAAGAGAAAAGGCAGGGACATTATCTCTGAGAAGCTAGAGTTATACTGCTAAATATACACATATTATCTGGGTGGGGAGAAAGGTACTTCAGTTCTCTCCCATTAGAACATGAAGACAGATTTATTTATCTATTTAGTTAAAAATCAATAAGTAGGGGCGTCCAGGTAGCACAGAGAGTAAGAGCACTGGCCCCAGTGTCGGGATGACCTGGGGATCGAGTCCAGGCTCAGACACTTAGTACCCACCCAGAAACACGTGGCCATTTTACCTTGAGCAAGTTACTTAACCCCAATTGCTTTAAAAAAAAATCAATAAGGATCCAATATGTATCATCAGGGATGCAGATGACCCCGTGACAAAGCATTATGTAATCAAACACTTTGGTCCACAATGTGTTTTTCAGAGTTTTTCGGTTAGCATAGCAAGATTCTTCCAAAGAACATACACAGAATAGGGGAACACAATATATACACACTAGGAAAGACATTCAGGTAATCAATGGCCTGGGAGCTACACTGTTCTGCCACACCCAATCTCAGCTGGTCAATAGACTCTAGCTCTTACTTCTGATAGGCTTGCCAGATCTGTGGTATGAGGCACAATGTGCAAATAATGGCCCAGAAGTCTAGATATGCTCTGCTTTTGTAGGCTTACTACAAGGTTAGAGAGAGAGAAGCGAGAGTCCTTATCAGGATTATTGGAAACAACTATGGTCTTTTCTCTCTTTCCTGAAAGGGATAAAAATATCCTTTGATCACTTTTCCATTTAAGATTGGGTTTTATGCAGAATAGATTTTTCATGCTTTATAAAATTTAACCAATAAATTTACAATTGATATTTTCATAAGTATTTGTCTCTAGACTGTTATTTTCACATTTAAATTCTATTACATTCTCATGCCCTAGAAAGTTAAAAAAGGAAGGGAAGAGATTCACATAATCGTGGTACACTTCTTGTTGTAACAAAGAACTGGAAACTAAGTTGTGCTCATCAATTGAGGAACAGGGATACAAATTATGATATATGAATGCGATGGGAAATGATTGTACCATAAAATACAATGAAAGCAATAGACTCAGAAAAAAAAAGAAAAATGAAAGGATTTGGGAGTTTTAACTGATACAAAATGAAAAGTGAAAGAGAACAATTTACATAAATTATTATAAAATATGTTATAACAAACTATTATAATATTGTATTATACTATATAAAATTGTCATTACATAATGACAACAAAAATATACATTAAAAAACTTTGAAAGGTTTTGTAACTGTTTAATACAAAGATTAACCATGATTCTAAAGGACAGAAGATGAAATATGCTTCTCACCTCTTGGCAGACTGGTGATGGATTAAAGGTGAAGAATAAGACATACCTTTTTGGACATGTGCAATGTACTATTTATTTTGTTTGCTTGATTGGGTTTATTGAATTAAGGAGACTTTTTTGTTTTGTTGTTAGTCTTTAGAGGAGAATCAAGGGAAGAGGAGGATGATAATAAGAAGACAGGAAAAAAACTAGGAGCATCATGAAGCATTTCAAAGAAGCACAGAATCAAGTAGGAGGTTCAGAGGGAAACAGTAACAGGACTTGGCAATGAACATGCTAATGTATTGTATACTTTTAAAAAGAATAAAGTATACATAATAGAGATTCACAGCTTCGTGTATGATCCCCTTTTTCTATTCTTCCCTGTAAATGAAGATGCTCACATTTGTTTATGTTTTTCGAGTTTGAAATAACAACAGAAATATTAACACCATTGACATTGAGATCTATATTGCATTTCTTTGAACAGAGCTTTGAAATTTTATGGAACCAAATATCTAGCTAATTATTTAATGTGACTTAAATTGTACTTCAAAATCTGACCTAAATTTGGGATCTGGTTTCTTTCAAGAGAAGGGAAATTTGCTGTGTATCATACCTCTTGGAGAAAGAAGATCATTGCCTATTTTTCCTACTCAAAACTGGTTCCTGGAACATGTTAAGAAGAGAAAAGGGTCTACAGTCACAATATAAAGGAGCAAGGGACCTTCACTTTGCATTCCACTGTAACAGTGGTGTGAAAGGACTACTAATTTCCAGTGTTTCCCTAACTTAATTTCTTTTCCCACAACATGGAGTATGCCCAGGTCCCTTCTTTTTATCTCCTGAATTAGATTTCCCTAAAAAGGAGACAAAACTTTTCCTGATACCTAATTAGTAAGGACTACTCTAATGTAGCTTCCTGACCATCTAAAGGTATCATAAATCCCAGCCACATGTAGCCTAGGGCTCTCAAACTTGAAGTATTCCTGAAGACCATGTGAACCACCACCATACCCTTTATTATATCTGATTTTTAGTATATCTAATATTTAGTATATCTGATAATATTTTTAGTATACCTGATATTTAGTATATCTGATGACCAGATACTTTCTATAGGGAGATGTGGGAAGCTGAGTCCAGAAAAGCTAAGTGTCATTGTATCCTTGCCCATTCAATGACTTGTGAGTGCCTCATTTAATCTCAATATCAAAGCTGAACTAAAAGAGTACTGATGTTAGAGTCACTTCCAATTTGTGCATTATTTATAGAATGAGAATGTGATGGACTAGCAGGTGCCTGTCAGGCAGCACCAAATATATTCCCCTTTTTTGGAAGTCCAAGTCTAGAGTTATACCAAAAACCTGAATGGTTTTTTATGGGTTTCTGATTGAACAAATCTCCCATCATTGATAAGTAACAATTTGTCTTTGACCTTTATCCCTAAAATGATCAATATATGTTTATTTACATTTCATATATATGCATATATATATCCCTCTTTTCAAGTATTTTACTAATTTTTAAAATAAAAGATGGCAGTATCTGCAAATTGTAGGAAAACAATTTTCACTGCTTATTGGAAAGAAATAGCAGATCATATTATTTAAAAATAGTTTATTTTTTTGTTTTTGTTTTTGGAGGGCAACTGGGGTCAAGTGACTTGCCCAAGGTCACATGGCTAGTTTTTGTGTTAAGAGTCTGAGGCCAGATTTGGACTCAGGTCCTCCTGTCTCCAGGGTCTGTGCTGTATTCACTGCACCACCTAGCCACCCCTAAAAAGTAGTTTATAAAAGGAAAATGATCATTAAGAGTCAGAATAACTTCAGCAAGAACAAGTCATGCCAGATTATTTTAGTTTTCTTTTTTTGATGGAGTTACTGGATTATTGGAATAGGGGAATGCTATAGATATAGCTTGCTTATATTTTAGATTGTACATAGATTTATATTTGACAATGTAATCCTTATTATTATTTTTTGGCTTTTTAGAGGGAGGAAGGAGGGCATTTGGTGTTAGGTGACTTGCACAAGGTCACACAGCTAGTAAGTGTTAAGTGTCTGAGGCCGAATTTGAACTGAACTCCTCCTGACTCCAGGGCTGGTGCTCTATTCACTGCGACGACTAGCTGCCCCCAATGTAATCCTTATTAACAAGATGGAGAGACATGAGCTAGATAACTGTAAAGTTAGATGGAACAGCTGAAACCAAAGTCAGCTTGGAGGGAGGTCTCTGATGGATTCCATTCCCTTCCTCTCCTAAAAAACAGAGATTGGCCCTTAGCTGTGTACAGTTCTACATTTTTAGCAATGACTTAGATAAAATCATAGACATGTAACCAAAAAAAATTAATACTATCTTAAAATTGCATTAAGAAAACTATAGGGGGGGGGCAGAGTCAAGATGGCGGAGTAGAAGCAGGACCTCTCCACTGCTCCAGTTTCCACCTTCCCCAATCAATGTAAAAAGGGGACTCTAAACAAACTTTGGAGATGCAGAACCCACAAAATGACACAGAGAAGCTAACCTCCCGCTGAGGAGAGACTGCCGACAGGAATTGGCCAGCACAGCACCCTGGGAGCCGAGCACAGCCCCACACCAAGGCTTTAGCCCCAGGGCAGGCCTGACCAGCCATAGGCAGGAGGGACTCCAGATCAGCAGCAGCTGTGGCCATTTCCAGATTTATCAACACATAGAAGCGCAGGACAAAGTGAGAGGTCAGTGCCGTCTGGACTTTGGGACCCAGTAAGTGGGAGTGCATGGCTTTTGCCCCCAGGGCAAGAAGCTGCTGAGATGCAAGCACAGCCAGCCAGTGCCAAGTGGCAGCTTCAGCTCCTGGCCTGCAGAGTGTAGGGGGACCAAGCACCAGTCTGAGGGGTAATCGCTCTTGCTTTAACCTTCCTGGATCTGGATTGCAGTCTAGGGTGGAGGTCCTGGGGTGTGTGTCCAGCTTGCCAGAGGATGTGGAGACCTCAGAGGGCACCCATCTAATACTTCTGGCAGCTGAGAAAACCCCAGCGTTTGGGATGAAATCTCCCCTGTCTGGTGGCAGAGTCCTACTGTGGCAAAAAGCCCAGGGGTCAAGTGACTGAGGGGCGGCATGACCAGGCAAAGGAAACAAAGCAGACAAAAGATTCCAACATTACACTCCTATTATGGGGACAAAAAGGAGCAAAGCATGGAACAGGAGGAAGACAGTGAAGTCAGAACTCCTGCACCAAAAGCTTCAAAGGAAAATACAAGCTGCTTATAGGCCATAGAGAACCTTAAGAAGCAGATAAGAGAAGTGGAGGAAAAATTGGGGAAAGAAATGAGAACAATGCAAGAAAATTATGAAATGAGAGTCAACAGCCTGATTGAGGGAAACAACACCTTAAAGAATAGAGTAACTCAAATGGCAAAAGAGGCTCAAAAAGAATGGCTTAAAAAGCTGAATTTGCCAGATGGAAAAAGAATCTCAAAAGCTCCCTGGGGAGAATCATTCCTTCAGAATTATATTGGAGCAAATGGAAGCTAATGACTTTATGAGAAATCAAGATGCTGTTAAACAGATCCAGACAAATGAAAGAATAGAAGGCAATATGAAATATCTCATGCGAAAAACCACTGACCTGGAAAATAGATCCAGGAGAGATAATTTAAAAATTATTGGACTACCTGAAAGCCATGATCAAAGTAAGAACCTAGAAATCATCCTACAGGAAGTTTTCAAAGAAAACTGCCCTGATGTTCTAGAACCAGAGGGCAAAATAGAGGTTGGAAGAATCCATTGATCACCTCCTGAAAAAGATCCCAAAAAGAAAACTCTTAGGAATATTATAGACAGGTTCTGGAATTCCCAGATTAAGGAGAGAATATTACAAGCAGCCAGGAACAATTTGAATATTGTGGAAACCATCAGGATAACCCAGGATCTAGCGGCTTCTACACTGAGGGATCAAAGGGCTTTGAATATGATATTCAAAGGAGCTGGGCTTAAAATCAAGAGCCACCTACCTCAGCAAAACTGAGTATCATGTTTCAGGGGAAAATATGGTCATTCAGTGGAATAGAGGACTATCAAGCATTCTTGCTGAAAAAACCAGAGTTGAATAGAAAATTTGATATTCAGATACAAGAAGCAAGAGAAGCATGAGAAAGTAAACAGGGAAAAGAAATCATAAGGAACTTATCAAAGTTGAACTATTAACATTCCTACATGGAAAAACAATAATTGTAACTGATGAAACTTTTCTCAGTAGTTGAAGGGAATATGTATATATATATATATATATATATACATATATATATATATGTCTATATATGAGGGTATATGGGCATATGAATACATATGTAAATGTGTATATATGTTTAGAGGGTATACATAGATAGAGGGCACAGGACCAATTTAACAGGAAGGGATAATATTTAAAAGGTGAAATTAAGAGGTGAGAGAGGAATATAATGAGAGGAGATGGGGAGAGACAAAAGGGAATGGGTCAACCTTATTCCCATTGAATTTGGCTTGATGAGGGAATGAAATACATACTAAATAGGGTATCTCACCCTCCAGGCGAGTGAAGGGGAGAGGGGATGAGAGGGGGAATGATCGAAGATAGGGTAGGCTGGGGGGAGGGAAGTTGGAAGCACCCACTTTTGAAAAGGGACAGGATCAAAGTAGAGAATAGAAAGTGGGAGGTGGGATAGGAGGGAGGGAAATATAGTCAGTCTTTTACAATATATCTACTATGTTATTGTTTCGCATTAGCCACACATATACCACCTATGCTGAACTGCTTGTCTTCCCAGTAAGGGTTGGTGACAAGGGAGGAAGGGAATGAATCTGGAATTCAAAGTTTTAAAATCAAATATTCAAATATACATATATATATTATTAATACTATTTTACATGTAATTGGGAAATAAGATATACAGGCCCTGGGGCATAGAGATCCACTGGAAAAGTCGAAAGGGGTATGGGAGAAAATATCGGAGAGAGCAGATTGGAGGAGGGAATATCCTGTGGGTCTGCTATTTTGGGATGGTGGGTAGGGGAAAAACAGGGAGAAAATTTGTAACTCAAATTCTGGTGGAAATGAATGATGTAAATCATAAGTTCATAAAGCATTTGAAAAAAAAAAAAGAGAGAAAAAAAGAAAACTATAGTTTCCAGAACATAGGATGTGATTATCCCACTGTAATTGACCTTGGATAGACTTCATCAGGAGTATTATGTTCACTTCTGTGTACCAAATTTAACAAAAAATGTTGACAAGCTGGAACACATTCAGAAGTGTTAATCAATAAGTCAGTAGATATATAAAATCCTCATTCTAACATTGTACTGGAGATTGGGGATACAAGGATGACAGAATGACAAGGAGCCTCAAGATGATGCTGACTAAGGACTGGCTGAAGGAACTGGAGATTGTTGGCCTAAAGAAGATACTACTTGGTGGGGTCATGATAGCTATCTCCAATACAGGAAGTACAGTCATGTAGAAAAGGATTTAAATTTCTTCTTGGTCCCATGGGAGAAACACGGACAATGAGTATAAAAGAAGATTTAGATTCAATGTACAGAAACACTTTCCAACAATTAGAAGCATCCCAAATAAAGAGTGAAATAATATTTGAACTGGTTAAACAGCACTCCTAGGGGTGGCTAGGTGGTGCAGTGAATAGAGCACTGGCCCTGGAGTCAGGAGGACCTGAGTTCAAATTCGGCCTCAGACACTTAACACAAAAATCTAGCCATGTGACCTTGGACAAGTCACAACCCCAATTGCCCTCCAAAAAGCAAAAAAGAAAGAAGAAAAAAAGAAAGATAAATAACCAGTACTCCTAGAGGAAAAGATGAACAAGTGTTCATTCTAATTGTAGATCATATTTCAAGGTTTCCTTTGCTCTCCCTTTTGTGACAAAGTGAATTTTTCTTGGGAGATATTGGGGCCTCCTCATTAGAGGTTTTCCTCTTATTGGAGATGTTGTGGAGATACAGACCAGACTGGTGTTCTCTAAGCTTCCATTTATCTAAGAAATTCAATGATTCTGTGATTTCTCAGTAAAGCTTCCCTCCTACTAGGGGACTACACTACATATATGGACTCTCCCTCAAACACTTAACTACTTAACTACCTTAACTACTCAGTTCTTTAACATCACCTCCCATGAGCTATTCTTCTACTCTATCTACCTCAGTCGCATAGAAAGATGATCATATGACCATATGGTCATACTCTTGACCTTGCCATCACCCACAGATACAACACCTCCACATTTAAGAATTCCTAAACTCCCTTATCTGACCATAATCTATTGGCTTTTCACCTCTTCCTTTGTCTTCAGTTACAAAATCCTGCTCTTCAACCATACCTTGACCTCCAGTTCCTTGACCCCCTCAATCCTCTCCCATGCTATCTTCCCTACACTAGTTACTCTTTCCTTTTTTCTCTATCTTGGCCACATAGTGAATTGATTATGTCCTCTCTTGATTCCCTCATACCCTTGTCATATTGCTGATTATGTTCAGTCAAGCCTCAGTCTTGGATCATTTCCACCATTCATTGTTTTTGCTCTAACAAATGTGCTGCTGAACAAAATTGGAAAAATCACACAACCATTCTGACTGGGTCCACTACAAATATATGTTAAACAACCTCAATTGGGCCCTTACTGTTGCCAAACAATCCCATCATACTTCTTATCAACTCACTGTCCCATTCTCCGTCCCATTGGAAGTATCTCTTCCAAACTTTTCCAACCCTACTCAAGCTTCCTATGGCTTCTTCTCCTCCACTCCACTCTCTCAGGTGAGAACTTTGCCTCATGTTTTGAGGCCATTCTCTGTGAACTGTCTCTTCTTGATGCTTCTTTATCTCCTGTCACTTCTGTCACTATCTTCTCCTTCACCCCTGTGTTACGTGATGAAGTGATTTTATTCCTTAGCAAGGCTAACCCCTTCACTTGTTCAAAAAATCTCATTCCATCCCATCTTCTCCAAGAGATTGCCCCCTCTGTCATTTACACTTTTTCACTTATTTTCAATCTTTCTGTCTACTGTTTCATCCCCCACTGCCTAAAATCATGCCCTTGTCTTCCCATACTGAAAAAAAACCTCTCATTTGATTCTTCTGTCCCAGTTAAGTATGGCCCTTTATCCCTTCTGCCTTTTGTGGCTAATCTCAAAAAGACCATTTACAAAACATGCTACAACTCTCTCTCTCTCTCTCTCTCTCTCTCTCTCTCTCTCTCTCTCTCTCTCTTTCTCTCTGTCTGTCTTTCTCTGTATGTCTCTGTCTCTCTCTGTCTCTCTCTCCCTCTCCCCTTACATTTTGGCTTCTGACTTCATCAGTCCACTGAAACTGCTCTCTCCAAAGTTACCAATGATCTTTTAGCTGTCAAATCCAATGACCTATCTTCATCCTCTCTATCTCCAAGACTTTATCTTCATTACCCTTGACTTCTCTGCAGCTTTTTGACACTGATAATCATTCTTTCCTTGATATTCTCTTCTCTCTAGTTTTTCAAGACACTATTCTCTCTGGATTCTCCTCCTACCTATTTGATATCTCCTTTGTTCAATCCTCATCCAGATCATGCCTTCAGACTAAAAGAGTCCCTCAGGGGTTCTGTCCTGGGCCCTCTTCTCCTCTCCTTCTATACTACTTCAATTGGTGATTTCTTCAGCTTCCATGGATTTAATTACCATGTCTATGTTGATGGTTCTAAAATCTACCTATCCTGCTCTAACGTCTCTGTTGAGCTCCAGTCTTACATTTCCAACTCTCTTTCAGACATATCAAACTAGATACCCAGTAAATATTTTAAACTCAACATGTTCAAAATGGAACTTATGATTTTTCCCTCTTGACACTATCCATAGCTTTTCATCTTCTCTATTACTGTAGAAGACAACACAGTCCTCCCATCCCTCAGGCTCACAACTAGGAGTTGTCCTGCATACTTCACTATCTCCCATATTATCTCCCATATAAAATCTATTGTCAAGGCCTGTGGATTTCATCTTTGCGGTATTTCTAGAGTATAGGCACTCTCTCCTCTGATACTGCCACCATGCTAGTACAGGATCTTATCACCTCATACCTGGACTGCTATAACAGCCTGCTGGTGAGTCTGCCTGCCTAAAGTCTCTTCTCGTCCCAATCCATCCTTTACTTACTCACTAAAATGATAGTCCAAATGATTGTTCAAAAGATCAGATCTGATCATACCCCCCCCCCCCCCCCCCGACTTAAACTCTGGTGGCTCCCTCTTGCCTCTAGGGTCAAATACAAAATACTCTATTTGAGACTTGAAGGAACCTGGAGGACAGTGACAGAATAGTCAAAGTAGGAAATGGGAGAAAGAGTGAAGAAAGGCAAATACCAGATATACATAGTCATTGTGATTTTAGGGGTATTGGGGACATTCTTCTGCTTAAAAAAGAGATATTTACCCCTACTATCTTTGGTGACTGAATTTCTACCAGTAAAGACTAATGTATTTTCTTTAAGCATTGTTACTTTGTTTTAAATGTAAGTATTCTTGGGAGAGGAGCACATTAAAATCATGACATCTTAATGTGAATTCACTTATCATATTATTTCAAAACTAGCTACAAATGGAGGGGGAGGATAGAGTATGTACATACAAGCTAAATGTAAGGTTTATTTGTGGAAAAGCAGAACCAAGTGGGCACTTGGAGAGTAGTAGGGGTAGGCAGTTAGAAGACAGCTAGCTTCCTGACCCAGGACAATAGGGAAATAGGAACAAAGGAAGGTAAATTGAATGGAGAATTCAGTCAGTCAATAAGCATTTATTAAGCACTTACTATATGCCAGTCACTGGACTACTAAGGATACAAAGAAAGTCCCTACTGTCAAGCAGCTCACAAACTAATGGGAGAGACAAAAAGCAAACAAACATGTACAAATAAGATACATGTGTGATAAATAATTAATGTAGGGAAGGCACTAGGATTTCTTGTTGAAAAGCTTTCTGTAGAAGGTGGGATTTTATTTGGAATTTGAAGGAAGCCAAGAGTTATAAATGGGAAGGGGAAAAATTGCAGGCATAAGGAACAGCCAGAGAAAATGCCCAGAGCTGAGAGATAGAGCTTCTTGTCTGAGGAATAGTAAGGAAGCCAATGTCACTGGATCAAAGGAGGAGGTGGGTTATAAGGCATAAGAAGACTGGAACAGTGTGGGGAGTTAGGGGTGGGGAGGGCTAGGTTGTGAAAGGCTTTGAACATCAAACAGAGAATTTATTTGATCTTCCAGGTGATAGGGAGCCACTGAAGCTTACTGAGTATGTGGGGGACATGGTTGGATCCGAGAGGGACTCAAAGACAAAATTTGACTGCTTTAGTTTAATCCAGGGAATGCTGAAAATTATACCATATGAAGTTTTCTCAACTGAATATTTTCCCTTAGGGGTTGGCGAGTAATCAAGGGAGGCTGAAGGTAGGAGATGAGGCAACCAGGCAAATTTCTAATACTTTTCACTGATTTCATCAGTTAGTGACTTGAACAACTCTCTTCTTTTACTATCTTTGAAACAGATTTCTTGGAAGTATAATTTGCTACTATAAGAGTGAACGGTTGGATGGACTTCATATTCATAAATGAACATCAACAAGTAGAAGAATTTCAGATGATTAGCTCATCTTACGAGGTACAGAGGACTTTCTCTCCTCCCTCACACAACCCCGCCCAAAAAGCAGATTTTAGCCAATGGTTGCCTTAGATCTGAAACTTTGGAACAAATTTATAGGATATAAATATAGAGGATATAGAAGATGGCAGAGTAACTTGGCTCCAGCAAATAAGAAGTAAAAGAAGTCATAGTAAGGCTCTCCAGTAATTGAAAATGTAGACAGCATCTTCACTAACCTCAAATTCAACTGTTTCGTTTATTGTTACTTGTCCATAGTTCCAAGCATTGCCATAATTTCCTTCTTTATGAAAAATTGTCTTTTCCACATTTTTGCTGCTGATATTAATGCTTAAACGGTAGACATTTATACCATACATAAAATACCTAGATTAGAAACATAAAATTTTTGTTATCCTTAAAAAAGTGGAAATGGAACCAAGATGGCAGAGAAAAGGCAGGGAATCACCTGAGCTCTGCCAAATATCCCTCCAAAAAACTTTAAATCAAAATATCATGGATCCACAGTCAGGCTCACATGAAATTTAGCAGTTATCAGTTAAAGGAGCAGAGGCTTTGGAATATGATATTCTAGAAGGCAAAGAAGCTAGGATTACAACCAAGAATCACCTACCCAGCAAAACTGAATTTAATCTGATTGAATATGTTACTATGAGTTGTAGGATCATTGCTTGGCCCAGAGGTCCATACACTTAACTGTTGTGTAATTGACAAATATATACTATGGGTTTGGGTAGGGCAGTTAGATGGCACAGTAGACAAGAATGGGGCCTGGAGTGAGGAAGACCTGAGTTCAATCTGACCTCAGACACCAGTTGTGTGGTCCTGGGCAAGTCACTTAACCCAGTTTGTCTTAGTTTCCTCATCTGTAAAATAAACTGGAGAAGGAAATGGCAAACCGCTCCAGTATCTTTGCCAAGAAAACCCTAAATAAGGTCACAAAGAGTCAGATATGACTGAAAAGACTGAATAACAACCACAACAATGGGTTTAGGAGTTACAATTTGGAAAATATTCTTAGTGAAACCTTTGAATCAGAAAATGCAGAAGGCTTTCTTATTTGCTACAGTATGAATTAAACATTCACATTTTAAATAATGTAAGTTCAACTTACCAGAAGCTAAGGCAAACTGGATCTGAAGAGGGAGCTAAAGAGAGACTTGAAAGTCGAACTCTTTCTCTTCTAGTATCCCTCCATGTTATGGTAGAAATAAAAAATCCTGTTTTAAAAAAAGGTTAATTTTATTTCTAGACTTTTTTTTAAGCAGTTGGGGTTATTATTTTGTGTGGGTGCCAAGTATCTGAGGCCGGAACCAATCCCAGGTCTCCCGACACTGGGGCCAGTGCTCTTACTCACTGCGCCACCTGGCTGCCCCATTTCTAGACTTTTTTATCATTTAGAATACCAAGTAAGTGGTAAGTAGTACAAAGTAGGATATAAGAGTGCAGGTTAGGTAAAAATGGTATCAAGAATGCAAAAGTAATGGACAACCATTAACATTTTTATGATGTCAAGGTCTTCAGCACACTGGGATTCCCTTTGGTGAACTAGAGGGAGGACATGGAGGAGATATCAGATGGAACGGACAGACATGGATGAGTTGCAGTTTGCATAATTGGAGGGAATACTCACATCTATGAGATCACAAATCATTGGGGTCTTAAGTACTAGAGAGCAATAAAAAAAGAAAGAAAGAAAGAAAAAGCCCTTAAGCAGCCCCTGTCATCAGGAAGCTTTCATTGCAGTGGAGTGAAACAACATGAACAAATAAATAAATGCAACATAATTTCAGTCATTTAGGCTCACAAGTTAGATGTTATCCTCAACCTCTCATTCTCTCTCACCTCTCCATATCCAATCAGCTGTAAAGTCTTGACACTTCTACCTTTGTGACATCTCTTCTATATGCCCCCTCTCTCTATCACCACCCTATTGTAGGTCCTCAACACTTCACTCTTAGACTATTGAAACAGCCTTCTGGTTGATCTTACTGTCACAAGCCTCTTACCACTATAGTCCATACTTCACTTGGTTGTCAAATTAATCTTTTTAAAGCATAGATATGATCATATGTTTATGAGGCCATAAATTTCAGTGGCTCCCTATCACCTCCACAATCAAATATAATACCCTCTGATATTCAAAGCCTTTCATTACCTGCTCTCTACCATTCCAGTCTCTTTACACCTTACTCACCTCCACATGTTCTCTGATCATGTCACATAGCCAGTGACATTAGCCTCATTATATTTTCTTGGAGGAGACACTCTATCTTGCCACTCAGGCTATTTTCACTGGTCCTCTCCCTGCTTCCTTCTAACTTCATGGCTTCCTTCAAGTTTCAGTTAAAGTCCTGCCTTTCCTAGTCCTTCATTTTAATGCTTTTTCTCTGAAATTGTCTCCAAATTATTCTGTCTGTATGTTGTTTGAACGCATTTGCAAGTTGTTTCCCTCATTAAACTGTACTTGGCACATACTAGGCACTTGATACAAGTTTGCTGACTGACAACATTGTAGTTCTTAGGAGATGCTTACATTAAGCTCCTATGGCCCCATTAGAACACAAATTATATCCTTATAAAGTCTTTTCTGAATATGCATTCATATTTACCTTTTTATTTCCCTTTACTCTTATTTCTACTGAGCTTTAATCTTCATCAGGAATATGTCAAAATCATCTACTTCATTAAATGTTGTCATGGTAAGTTCTTGGTTTCAAGACTATATCTTCTGCCTTTTGGAATATTGTATTCCATGCTCTATGTTCCTTTATTATGGTAGCTGCTAAATCATGTGTGATTCTGATTGTGATTCCTCAGTATTTGAACTCTCTTTCTGGCTGTTTGCAGTATTTTTTTCTTTGACCTCAAAGCTCTGAATTTTATCTTTGACATTATTAGGAGTCTTCATTTTGGTTTTCTTTCAGGAAGTGATCAATTTATTCTATTTTCACTTTGCATTCTTTTTCTAGTGTGTCTGGATAGATTTCTTTCATGATTTGCTGAAATATAACACTCAGACTCTCTCTCTCTTTTTGGTTCTAGCTTTTGAGTAGTTCAATGATTCTTAAATCATGCTGCTTTCATTTCTTTCTATAGATCAGTTGTTTTTGATATAAAATAACTTAAGTTTTCTTCCTTTTTAATCTTTTGATTTTGTTTTAATATTTCTTCTTGTTTCATTTACTTTTGCTTGTTTCATTACATTTTTCATGTTTCTTAGGTAAGGTTTTGAAATTGTTATGCTATTAATTCTCTTTCTATGTCTTTCTTCCTAAAATTTCAAATTTTCCCCAGTTTCCAGTCATTTTCATTTCATTAATAACATTAAAAAAATTGCTACATTTCTTCTAAGAATATCTAAATGATCTTGTGACCAAGTTGTGTTTTCCACGGAGGCTTTGCTTGTAGGTATTTTAGTGTTATTCTCTTCATTTGTGTTGGGTATCCCTGAATTCATATTTTATCTTTTGTTTGCTTGTTTCTCATTCTTTCAGCTTTGCTTCTCAGAGTGTTAGGGCCAGGCCCTGTATATCTTTAGTGGCCTCTTGTGTCCTTGTATGTTCCTGACTGCCTTGTTTGGAGTCTAGCTGCTACATTCTTTGAGTATTGATTGCTTTTTTCTTTCAGGAAAGGGAGGCAACTTAAGAGGGAAGCTGCAGCCTTTTTACTGGGCTCTATGCAGTCAGAAGAGGAGCATGGCCTGCCCTGATTTGGGCATAGAGACCATAACTGTAGACTCACCCTTCTGTGGCACTCCAATAGGTAGTAGTTGACCTGAATTAGGGGCTCAGCAGGTTCAGAACAATGGTGCTGCTAGCCTAGCCCTGTTCAGGATCTATAACTAAGTCCTCAATATCCTCTTTGGGTGCTGCTTGTTAGCAATGTTCTGGCCAGTCAATAAACATTTATTAAACATCTAATATGTGCCAGGCATTGTAAATGATTTCTTTTCCATATTTGCTCTCTGTGCTTGAGTCCATATTCCATTGTACTTTTTCTGGGGGTAAAGTGTGTCACAGACTTTGGGAAGATTTTTTATAATAACTATACTATTATAATAAATATCTATTCCTAAAAGGCAACTTAGAAGTTTGGCTAATTTCAGAAAATAGTCAATTGGAGGATACATACCAGTGGAGGCTTGTGAGCTATATGATATTAAGATGAAATACCAATCCCACTATTCTAACCCCCAAGCCTCCTCAAGGGGATGTAGTAGCCATACTTACAGGCCTGGGCTCATCAACATGAGCAGGATTTGGGACAGCAGCTCCAGAATTTACATGTGAGTCAATCTTCTAAATGGCATCCTTGTCTCAAGTCTCTTTGCACTCCAATCTATACTTCACTCAGCTATCAAACTAATTTTATTAAAGTAAAGATACAATCATGTCATCTTCCTGATTAATTAGATCTGGTGGCTCTCTTATTACTTTCAGGATCAAATATAAAGTCATCAATTTGATATATAAAGCTTTTCATAACCTAGTCCTTTTCTAACTTTCCAGGCTTCTCACACCTCCAGTAGCACTGGGCCCATGCCTGGAATTCTCTGTTCCTTACCCCTGACTCTTAGTTTCCCAGGCTTCCTTGATGACTCAGCTCAAATGCCATCTTCCAAAGGAAGCCTTTGCTGACCCCTTCTCCCCTCCAGATGCTAGTGACTTCCCCTCTCATATTATCTTCCATCTACTCTGAATATATCATACCAATATCTAGTCATTTGCATCTTTTTATCCTCATTAGAAGGGAACTCCTTGGTGGAAGAATTATTTTTTGTTTTTTATTCCCAGAACTTAGCACAGTGCTTGGCACATAGTAAATGCTTAATAAATGTTTGTTGATTTGTTGAATAAATGATCGAATTCTTTCCCCACTTCAATCCATCTTAAGTATAGTTGGTAAAGTGAACAGATCTCTTCTATTCAACAAATTCACGTGGCTCCTCATTGCCTCTAAGATCAATAACAATAGCTAGCATTTATACAGTGTTATACAGGTCTACAAAACACTTTGTAGATATTTCATTTTATCCTTACAACAAACTTGAGAAATAGGTGCTTTTATTATCCCTATTTTACAGATGAGAAAACTAAGGCACACAGTGACTTATTCAGGATCCCATGGATAGGAAGTGTCTGAGGCCAGATTTGAATACTTCTTTATGATTACATGTTGACCATTCATTGTGTCATTTAGCTACCTCTAAGATCATATACATACTTCTCTGACATTTAAAGTCATTTAAAGGCCCCAAACTGTCTTTCTATAAGCTTGCTATATACGCACTTAATGCCCATGTCATTTTAGCCAAACTGAGTTTCTTCTTGTTCTTTACCTACCATACTTTTGTTTCCCGTCTCTGTGCCTTGTGTCTACCTACTGATAGAGTAGACTGCCCAGGTTTTTAATTATTTTTACAATGCTCTTACTTTTAGTTTACTCCTAAAATTAATAGACCCTTAAAAGTTTTTAGTCCAAAATCATCAAAATACATATTCCACTTATCTATATCCATATTTTAACAGTAGTAAGAACATATAATTTATATTTAGCAAACCAGTAAGATGATAATTGTAAATATACAAAGTTAAAGAAATCATTAAACTATCAAAAAAACTATCAAATGCTTTATATTTAGATTATATGAGAAAATATCTTTTGCAAAAGGAACTAAAAATACTCACAAAATCCCAGATAAGTCAGAATATGTACCAGGTAATAGAATACCAACTATAACATGTGGCAAGTTTATAAGGTGTGGGATCAGACAACATTCAATCACGTCACCCAATCTCAGCCTGCAAGTTGACTCATTCCTTTATTTACTGTTTTCTTCTAAAGTTTTATATTGATCTTAAGTTATATCTGATAATTTTTTTCTCATTAATAAAGCTGCTATCTAATTTTCTTTAACTACCTTGAGTAATTGCCAGTCAAATATTATTTACTGAAATTGAGAAACCTTCTTTCCCAATGTTAATTTCTCTTACTTTTCCACATTTACAAATAATTACTGTAAATGTACAGTTTATTTAGCAAATGAAATTTAAATTACTTTGGCTATACCTAATGGCATAGTCCAAGTTACCTCAAACTCTCAAAACAACAGTTGATTCTCCTTAATTTTTCTGGACACAGTCATTCAGTTCATTCCAGATACTAGTTAAAGTCTCTTAAGAATCTTCTTAATATTTCTCCTCAAAATTAGTCCTTTAATTATTTGTCTTTTGGACAGTAACCACTGAATCAAAGAAAATCTTTTAAAAATACATAATGCTTGCCAGTTCCTCACAGGATTATTTTTTATAAGGTTCTTTGTAACTGCCAAAGTTAAAAACAGTTCCAGCAAGAAGTTTCTCCTCACTTCCTTCCTCTTCATATTCTCCACAAATTCCTCATAGATCTCCATGGATCACAGAAAGAACAAAAAACAAAAAAACACACACTTTCTTCCTGACTTTGTAGGGAAAAAATACTTTACTATAAGCTGTTTTCTCAACTAACTTTTGAAATTGCCTACAAACATTTTTTCAACATGTTAATTTATTCATATCTTAATGTAAAGCTATAATAATAATATCCAATACTTCATAAGAGATATTTGAAATGGCATACATTTATATTTATTTTGTATGTATTTATATGTGTTCATATTGTTATCCTTAGTAGAATAGAAACTTGAGGGTAGAGATTTTTATTTTTGTCTTTGAATAACTGTGCATAGCACATAGTAGGCATTTAATATTGACTCAGTCACATAATAAAGCAAACTACAGTTTTTTTAAATTATGAAATATACTTGCTTAGCATGTATATTTCATAATATTATAAAAACACATTTTATGGTCAATTTCATGTTTTTAATAATAAATCCTGTGACTATTAACCTTACTTAATATATTGTTGTAACCTTTACGCAAGCGCACGCACACACACACACTCAGAAATTAGTTTCGACTATATTAGGAAGGAGGAAATCTGAAGAAGCTGCTGTGAATTCAGTGTTCCCATTTGAAACATTTATAAGAAAGCTTTTAAATTTATAAGAAATCTTTAGGAAAATCACTTTGGCAAACTGTGTTTATGATAGATTGACATGGGGAAAGAATTTGGTCCATCAGTCAACAAGCATTTATTGAATAGTTACTACTTAAGCTATAAAGACAATTTGTTTATTTTTTCTTTGGTTAAGGATCTTTCTTCTTCTTATGGTTAAGAGATACAGATCAATTATACCTGAAAAATTGCCCAGTGTATGGTCATAATCTGGTCCAGTCATAGGAGGATAAGAACTTCCTTGAATTCTTTCCCATTTTTCATCATCTTTTATATATTGACTCCAGTAACAAAATCCATCCTCAAAGTTGCAGTTAATTTTCTCATAATCTGTGAATAACAAAAATAGAGAAAATTTATTTCTGTAATAATGAATGATGTAATGAGTGGTTATAATAAGAGCACATTCTCAAAATTTAAACAACACTTTAGCATTCAAGGTTTTTCAACTGACTGTTCTATACTGCTCTGTTGTATTTCTTCTAATTCTAAATCACAGCATCTTGGCTACAGGGATTCTCAGAGGCTACATGAGAGGAGGAAGAATATTTTAGACAGGACAGACCATCTACTCAAAGGTACAGAGATGGGAAATAGAAAGTTGTATATAGGGAACAGTAAGCTCTGTGATTCTCTCCATTCCATTCCATGGGATCATCTACCAAGTCTACACAGATAAATCTCAGACCAATAACCTACTAAGACCTAATAAGACTATAACCTTACTCCTGAGCTACAGTTTTGCATCACCAAATCCCTGTTAGGTATTTCTGACTATTTCAAACTTAGGCATCTCAAAGTTAACATGTGCACATTAGAACTCATTATCTTTCCTCCAAAACTTACTTCATTATTTCTGTCAAGGGCACTCTCATCTTTCCCGTTACCTAGGTTTACGATTCAGTATCTTCCTCATTTTCTTACTCTACAGCATATTCTTAGCAGTTTTATATCCAACTTACAATGTATTGTTTTACACATTGATGTGCAGATTTGTAATTTTTCTGTTTTTTGAGTCTATGTTCCATCTTCAATTATGTTGTAAGCATGCATTTCATTCTACTTCCATGAATTTTCCCATAGTATCTAATGTGGTACTCTATACTAAGAAGATTCTCAATAAGAGCTTATTTGGCAATACCAATTAAAATCCTACTACAATTTTATTTTTTAAGTCTTTAATTCTATTGTTATATATTTTTTTTCTTTCCCTTCTTTCCTCCTCACCCATCCCCACTGGGAAGATAAGCAATTTAATATAGGTTGTACATGTGTAGTTATGCAAAATGTTTCCATAGTAGTTATATTGTGAAAGACTAACCACATTTCCCTCCATCCTATCCTGCCCCCCACCCATTCCATTCTCTACCTTGACCCTGTCACTTTTCAAATGTTATTTGCTTCTAACTACCCTCTCCCCTAATCTGCCCTCCCCTCTATCATCTCCACTCTTATCCCCTCCCCCCCCACTTTCCTATAGGGCAAGATACCTAAATGAGTGTAATTCTATTATTATTATTATTAGTTTTTTGGAGGGCAATTGGAGTTAAGTGACTTGCTCAAAGTCACATGGCTAGTAAATGTGTCAAGTGTCTGAGGCTGGATTTGAACTCAGGTCCTCCTGACTCCAGGGCTGGTGCTCTATTCACTGTACCACCTAGCTGCCCCTAATTCTATTATTTTTTTTTAAATAGTTACCAACTTAAAGATTTTGTGGCTTTGAAACTTCAAGTGGGAGAAAGAACTTACTGTTGAGTTCACTGCTGTTAAATTCAGTATATGTTGCATTAAAGCCAATATAATAATCTTCATCAGAATCTATGAGAAATTTTACCGTTGCTTGATTAGAAAAAATGTATATTGTTCCTATTGATCCTGAGAGGGAAGCTAAAAGAGAAAGCAAATAACTGTTTTTAAAAAAGAAAAAGTTTACAGTTTTTCCATATGAACTGAAGCATTGTGTACATAGTGACACTGTGCTATAATGGTATCCTATGATATATTATATATATATACACACACACACACACACACACACACACACATATTCTGGAACTTTCTTCTTTTTCTTTGTCCTTCCTTCCCTTTCCTGCTACTCCATCAATACCATCTAAAACCATATTAATAATGTTTTAATAGTTAATATTTTCTAAGTACAGAGGGTTGCTATGGCTGAAAAAATTAAATGCCAGTTGGCAAAACTTATAATTATAACTGTCTCCAAATTTAGTGGCTTAGTTGATAGGTGACAGGAATTGAAGGGCCTGTACTCAAAGCCATTTCAGCTGAAGACCTATGAGAACTTGCAGTTTGTTTGCATTGCTAGTCAAAAATTCATACCATCATGAAATATCAGAGTACACATTTTATGGAGGAGTAGTGGAGCAGGACAATAGTAATAATACTCATAATGCACTAGATTTATAAGCATCATTGTACTTAAGAACTCCACATTTTTCATTTATTTTGACTTTTTCAAAATCATATGGTTAATTAGGGGACTCTTCATTTCCACTTTTTCTTTCTATCATTTTTATTACCTCTGACCCTTTGTATCAACTCTGTATAGCAGTTTCATTAAATAGTCTTGTAATGTGGGTGACCTGGCTGATAGAGAAAGAAGAGGGAAAGGTCACTCCTTTCATTCATAGTTCAGGCTCAGTAGCTAATTAGGGAACTCTGTCATTTCTCATTGAAGATCCCTGAGTCTTTTCATCCTTACAGTATAAAGTTTGTATACATGGAGAGAAGTAGGTTCAGTGACATGGTGCAAGAGATAGCTGTTACAGGTCAGTCCACCCACATTACATTAATTTCCTTTAAAATATATTTGTGCATTGCTTTTAGCTCAAGAAATATCCTTTTAGCACTCATGTTCCAAATGTTTTTTATTTCATTATAGTTTATCTCTATAATCATACTACATTAAGCAGCAGTTCCAATTTACCTTGCTTTCAATGTGATATAGACTCTAACAATGTTTGAATCACATATTTCAGTGTTTAATCACAGTGTTTAGAGGTAGTGTGGAATAATAATGTACAAGCCACTATTGTGCCTCTGGTAAAATGGATCACTCAGAGCCTAAGAGTTGAAATAAACAAGGGTGTGTGTGTGTGTGGGGGGGGGGGTATTGTTTTTAATTTAAAAAATTCCAATATCCTCAGATAAAAGTACTTCCCAAAGCAACTAAAAATAGTTCATGAAACTAAAAAGGGATTAAAAATCACAAACAAGGAAGTTAAAAATAATTGACAAAGAGATTCATTAAGGCCTTAGTAGCTCCTGGCCATATTCCTAAAAAAAATAGGCTGAATTGCCCATAGTCAGGTTTCAGTTCAGAGATAACCTGTCCCAGGTATGCACTATTGTTCCTTGTTCATAACAGTCCTGACTAGTACAGTCATTGAACTTTATTCTTACTGAAGAAATAATTGGTCATTTCCATCTCCCCCCTCCCTTATTTTTCCTATTGCTCATTTTCTGACTCCCTCATCTTTGATAAAAGCTTTTTGGGGACTGATTCTCAAAGCCTCCTCCCACAATAGGCAATTCACAGTTTACCAACCTAAACGTTTACCCCAAGGGACTTTTGAATGGACAAAACCAGCCCCAACTAGGTTATGGGCTCTTTCAGGTTTAGTGGATTGCCACATAGTCCCCCACAAATGGTGTCCTGTCCTGTTTTATCTGTTGCAACATTCTCTCACCCAGCAGTACAGACAACACTGACACCTTGGTGCTATTATAGTTTGGGTTGATTTTTGTCATTTGGGGCTTGCATCTCCAAGGCTGGGGCTGTGAGGTTGAAATGTTGGGTTGAACTCTATTTCAAGCCCTGATACAAATCCTGCTCCTTTCCCTCTTTTCTTACGCTCTCCTGCAGATGATTTTTTTGTTTGTTTGTTTTAAGTACAGAATATTGCTGTAATAGTGGCTATTGAACCCTTTGCAAATTTGTGCAGTTTGTATCTTGGATCTCTGTAACACTGCAAAGAAGAAAAGGGAAACATGGTGTGAAATTGCTTTATGTCACAAGCCCATGGGATTGATTTGGTTAGTGCAAACTTGTTGCCAATAGCATGGTGAGCAGTGGGTTGCTGGGACAGGGGATGCTGAGTGAGCTCATTACTTGTCAATTTGAGGAGTTTTAAAAAATCTTCTTTTGGGCTCCTGGTGTCTTAGGCCATGAAGACATTTGAAGTTAATTTATCTTTGGCATATGTAAAATTTCTGTTTTGGAGAGATTTGAGAGGTTGTAGCATCAGAGAAAATGTGCAGTCCATCTTTTTAATCTAGAATTTCACTCAGTGATTCTTAAGGTATGGTTTAATTTCTTTTCAAATTCAGAACCACAGAATCTCAATCTCTCACTCAATGCTGAAATATCCTTGATAATACCTCTAAGGGCTAGTCATCCAACCTCTGTTTGAATACCACTAGTAGTAAAGAGCACATTAATTTCTAAGATAGCTTGTTCCATTGCTAACAACTCAAATAGATAATTCTTCCCATTGAAATTCATGTGTAGTAAATTTAAAAAAAAGAAACAGGGTTGGTAACAATCTTAGGAATAATTATGATTATTTTGTAAATTCTTCATAACTTCAAATATTTAATAATATTTTCTTTTGAGTAATAGGAATTCTCTGAATTAAATTAAAAGTGACTGTATAAAATTGATAGTTCAATTTTAAACTATAGACAAATTATTTTGTTCCTTTAAATGGCCAGAAGTACTATATAAATATGGAACTGAGTAAAAGGGTTAAAAGTAATAAAATAATATAAAAATGTTTTATTCACCTCAATAATATATTTGGATATAGTACCAACTTACCTCTTAAAATTTTGTTTGGTCCTGTGCCTTCATAAATATTTAATAAGTCTGCTTCATATGAAACAAAGTCACTGAAATTCAGCTTGATGGAAAAGCCTTGTTGCACACTAAATAAGAGAGAAGAATAGATTATTATGTTCTTTCAAGAATTTTCACAATTTATAATGTATGCTAGGTATGAATTTGTCATCTTATGTGAGATATTTGGGGTTAGATTTTGGAAATATGAATCTCAACATTGTGCTAATATTAGTATATTTTGAATAAAATGTTTTTTCAGCAACACAGTTTAAAATGTAAACATTATAGAGTTATACATATTTATATTTTACTTGAAAACATTCAAGCAATAGGCATTTATTAAGCATTTTCATAGTCTAGGCATTGTGTTAGACACCAGTGATATATAGACAAAAGTGAAATACTCTTGCAAGGAGATATCAAGAGAGACAACATATGGCTACAGATGTAGATATATATATGTATGTATATACATATATACATACACATGCATATATATATACACACACACATATATATATATATATATTTGTATGTATGTATTACTGATGGGGATTAGCAAAGGCTTTATACAGAAATCCTGAAGGAAACTCAGAATGATGGTAATGAGTATAAAGGCAAGTTTGGATGGACTGCAGAGTGAGTGAAAATGTCTAATGTTTTATAAGAGTAGGAAGATAGGGAGAGATCAGGTTGTACAGGGTTTTAAATACCAAAAAGAGGAGTTTACATTTGATCCCAGTAGTAATCCCTAGAGTTTATTAGTGAAGAATAATGTCATCACAACTACTTCAGGAAAATCAGTGTGATGGCTGATATAAAGAAGAGAGGCTTGGGGGAAGTGGCTAGTCTAGGAAAGGGATGTGGACCTAAGTTAGGTTGGTGGCTCCCTGAGTGGAAAAAATGGTATGAATATGAGACACGATATGGAGTCAGAAACATTAACATTTTGCCACTGATTGAGTATGTGAGATAAATGAGAATTAAGATTCAAGAATGACACTGAGTTGTGGATGAAGGTGGCTAGAAGGATAATATCTGCCCTATTTGCTGTGGGAAATTCTGGAAGAAAGGTGCATTTTTTAAGAAATGTGAGATCTATTTTGACATTTTGAGTTTGAGATGTCTATGAGACACTTAGTTTGAAATATCCATTAGGTAGTTTTTATATTAGATTAGAGGTCAGGTGAAAATTTAGAGTTGGATATATATTATAGCATCATATATTTAGAACTACATGGGACCTTAGACATCATCGAGTCCAATGCTCTTAATTTAAAAATGAGCAAACTGAAGCAAAGCGGTAAAAAGTGAGTGAAAGGAGAAGTGGAGGCAATAAGAATATATGGTCTTTTTTTTCCTAGGAGTTCGGATTGAGAAAAGTAGGAGAGATGTAGGATGACAAGTTGAAAGAATGGTAGGATTTACCTACCATGCATACCTTCAAAAATATATTGAAATTAGAAGCAAAGTAATACAGCAGATAGTGAAAGATAGAAGATTAGAAAAAGTGGAAATGGTTGTAGGAGCAAACTTTTGGAGAAAAAGGGAAGGGATGAGATTAAGGGTACATGGAAAGGAGAAAGACCGCCTCTTCATCAGAGACTATACTGAAGAAGAGAATGGGAGGTGATGTCAAGTAGTTTTAAGTTGTATGGAATGGAAGAAGGGGAGGTCATGGTGATACTAATTTTCTTAGTAAAGTCTGAGGTGAGGTCCTTAGTTTAAAGTGTGGTAGAAATGAGCTGTGTCACAGGCTTGAGGAGAAAAGAGAAGATTTGGATAACCACAATAGGGAATGGCAAAAGGAATCAGTTAGGAAGAAATAAAAGGAGTGCCCTGCTGCAGTGAGGACCCAGTTGAGATTAGATATCATAAAATTGTAATGTACCAACTTAGCATGTTTGCGTTACTTTCTACAGTTCTAATTCAGCAGAATATAAGTAGGAAGAGATATGTGAATGGTAGAATTAAACTAAGGTTGGAGTTTGGCAAGTCATCAGCCACTATATGACAAAGGAGCATAGAATTCAACAGTGGAAGGCAGTGACCTCGTTAATAATAAAATTAAGAGTGGGAAGGGAGTAAAAGTGAAACAAAAGCAAGGGTAATAATCCAGAAAGTACTGAGGAGTGAAGGGATTGGAGGATAAAAACAGGAAAATGAAAAATTAAATCAAGAAATATTTAGTAAATACCTACTATGTGTTAGGTACACAAGATACAAAGAACTAGAAGGGACACAAATATCCTTTTTATAAGTATATGAGTTATTCTCCACTGGAAGCAATATGGCATAATGGAGAGAGTGCTTGATTTGGAATTAGGAAAATCTGGGTTCTTTACTAGATCCTGAATGACTCACCTAAGGTTTCTTAGACTCAGTTTCTTCATTTGTAAAACAAGGGGAGAGTTGTAATCTAAGGTGTTTCCATTCTAAATCTATGGTTCTACTTTTTATGTATTATGAGAGATTTCAGTAACAGAGGAGGTATTAACCATCTATTTATCTATCTAATCACACACATATAGACCTATAGGTATATATGGATGCATGTATACATGTCCTGTTTGATATGTATAGATTTCTATATATTATTATGTTTTTATGCTGGGTATTGCATGTTTCTAAGATGAAGATAGAGAAAAAAATAGGAAAGGATGAAGTGACTTGCAAAATTCTTATGGGTAGATTTTACATTTATGATTTGTCTTTCCTTTCAATTCTCAGGTTTGAGGCAAAGAAAATTTATTTTTTTATTTTTCTGGCAAATCATCACATCATCATAGACATTTAGTGATCAAATTGATTGGTAAGAGAAAGTCATGAAAGAAAGAAAAATACAAAGTATTCCTCAATCTTCTACAGTCCCCTTCTGCTTCTAAAAATATGGCTGAAAAGGTATACTAAGAATTATACAGTTTTTAGACTGCCTATAAACATTATTGGTACTCTTAATATGAGATACATGTCTAGTGACCAGGTAAGGGACATAATACTAGAACCACTGAATCATCTTACGGTAATATTAACTTTCTAGCTATAAAGGAAATTAGAAGATCAAAGGAAGTTCTAACTAAATGGTATATTTCACAAGTTCTCGTTGAAGAGGTAAATGGAGTTGATGAAGTTGATTTTATTATATGTCCAAATATGACAAGTTACATCATTTTATGACTATTCATTTATATTAGATTATTGTGCTCATGATAAATATTTGCAAATAGATCATGATGTAAATAATCATAGTTAATGCACCAACATATATTACAGAGGAAAAAAATGATAGAGAAATGAATGGTTGTTCATTTGTTCCATGAACATGAGGTCTTGCAAAACTAATATTATGACTTGATTTGGTCACATGTGTGCCTCACCATTATACTCTAAATGTGTACTCACCTTCCCAGAGATACTGTGTGCACTAATGGGAAAGCATATCTCAGGTTTAAATAGGTATTTTGTCACTACTGTTCTTGCTCTACCATTTTAGCCAATGATTTTTTATTAGTTAGTCATATACTGGCTGGCTGATAATGGAAAGCATATCAGTTGAAGCTCATGATTAGGATTTCAGACTCCAAGACTACCCTAAAGCCCCTAAGAATAGATATTGAACTCTAGTGTGATAACCCAGAAGGTAGTGCTATAGAAGGGAAAAAAGAAAGCTTGGTAAGAAAAACCAGACTGAGCAAAGTTAACCTAAGGACATTTAAGGATGATATTTGGAAGGAGGACTATAATCTGATATAAGAAAGAAAAAAATCCAGAAAGATTTTTTCGACTTTTGACCATCAAGTAAACCATTAAGTAGACATAACACATTTGGAATCTCATATTATAATCCTGGATGTTATTCTTGAGGTAGTAAAAATATCATTGAAGGAAACACAGGAAAAATGAGCAACTAGATTAGACCAATTTAATAAAAAAGAAGTGTTCTGGAGGCAACACTATATGGGGGACATTGAGGAACAGATCCTCAAATTACCCAAAAGAAAAGAACAAAACGTGGACAAAAAACTGAAGAAAAAATATCTTGGATATTATTACTATCCAACCTCAAAGGGTGAACAAAAGAAAGCCACTATCTACTTAACCATCAGTGCAAAGACTTTATGAGAATAGTATACATGTGTATTAATGGAATCCTTGATGCGATTAGAATTATTATTATATATAGTATTAGAATAAAAGCTTCTTCTTTACCATCACTCAATTGACTGAAAGATATAGAGAAAACACTAAGCCTACCATGTTTACTCTTTTTAAGTATAAATTAAGAATTTGATTTGGTAAAGCATTGTCTCCTAGATACTCACTATTATATGAGATTCCTTGAAAGAATTTACAATAGAGATAAATTTGTTCAATTGCCTTTTGATATGTTCACTGAAAATATTTGTTGCTATCATGAAGATTCAGAGTAGAGTCCGAACGGAATAAAGTTTCCCTGTTGATAATGTATCTTCATGATGTTCCTGATAGTATCAAGGTCCAGAACATGGCACTACTACACTATAAAAGTGATCAGAAGTCACTCAAAATTTAAACAGTAAAAAAAACCCAACTAAGTGAATGAAGAACATTTATTGTATAGACTCAAATGCAGTTGGATAAATAACCTGTCAAGCCCATTGATCAATTTATATTGTCTTGGAAAGATACTATAAGTGTTCCTTGATCTGGGCCCAGAATTCAACATGAGGAGGATTAAAGCAGGTTATTTTGCCTTTGAGAAATTGTACATTTCTGCTAATGAAACAACAACAACCTATCTTTTTTTTCTTTTAATGCCAAATGTTCTTCTTGAGATTCATGCAACACTACAGTTTCTAAATTATTTTAGCTGAGGACCACCCAAAGGTCAATGGAGGGGAAACTGGTAGACAGGTACATTATAAACAAGAACTACATGGAAGTATTGGTGTAAAGAATGTAACCAAAGAAATAGATATTAAAAAAAAATAATCTAGTCATATAGAAAGACTGAGAGGTAACTAAGGACAGACTACATAATCCATCTGAATATTTCTGATGTCAAAAGAATGTGAGAAATACCTGCAGTGATTGGGTGGATGACCTGTTTTAGAACTATGGGAGGACATATTACAGGAGTATTACAGTATAGAGAGGTTTGAATGGGTTGCAAATCTACATCACTGAAAACATATCGACATTGATGAGATTCTACATCACTTAGAGTATTTCTGCTGACAATCTGAAAAAAAGAATAATAGGGTACTATTTTCTCCACTGAAACTGCAATAGCCATTTACAAACAATAATTAATTCAAGTTCATTGTATATATGTAGCACCTGTTAAGACTATATATAATGTATATGTGCATATATATATACATATGAATGAACCAGTTCTATGTGTATTCATCCAGTTACATATCATAGCCTGGACAATATACATTTTATTCGTTAGATTTTTTTCCTGTTTGTATAGATTGGCTGAACTCTTCTAAGTTATTATGTACCTCATTGAGGAAGCTCTGCAATATTATGGAGCTTAGTATAATCAATAGAATGTAATCTGCAAATAATCAGTTGTCGTCAACTGGACATTCAGAATCCATAGTGAATTCCTCTACCATCTGAATTTGATTATACTTCATCTTACTGGCAAACACTTTTTGCAAACTTGTCTCCCTGTTTTATACTCATCTGATATTAATAATCAGGGGGCCATTGAACAAAACCACTTATATCTTTCAAGAAATTTTAAATTATTTTGACATATGCTTAGGAGATAACATTGTTGGAAGAAAGCTTATAAAGTAGCATGTTGCTGTACTGAATCCATTTTTAATAGGCAAAGAAGATAAACATGCTAATATCTTTTATTTTTACCACCTCAGTCAATTGTGTGACTATAAAGAAGAAAATTTTCACAGAATATCATCTGTGAATATATCTATACTTTTCTCATATTTTCATCAAGGATGCACTCCTTATGTACATAGATTATTCTTAGATTAGGTTGGAGTTTTTCAACCATATGCTATATCTTCTTATTTCTATTCTTTCTAATTTGGTATTGATTTTTATTTTTGCCCTGAAAACTTTATGGCCTTGACCCTATATAGACAGCTGATTCAGAAATAAATCATCTTTTTAACCAGCCATCTCCTGTTAGTTAAAATATAATTTAAGGAAAAGTTCCTAGCAATTGGTCTTCCTAACAATTAAAATTATCTAAAAACAGAATGGCCTTCCTCAAGAGGTCCTAGCTTCGCCTTCACATGAGGCCTTCAAGAACAAGAAGATGACAAGAAGATATGCTGTAGAGAGGATTCTTGATCAGTTCAAGGTACTAACCAGTCTCTGAGGTTCTTTCCTACTATGTGATCCTGTGATAAGCAATTGATTTTTTATGATGTTAGTCAGTGCTCACCAGGACCTTCTCACTTTCTTTATTAGGAGAGATAAGGAAATGAGACAGTCACAAGGCTTTCAAATAGGTAGGTAATATTTGGTTTCTCGTATTTCATTTCTTACTTTTTTTTGAGACTATGTCTCTCCACTTTGTATCTGCTGCCCTACCTGGTTTCAACTCCACAGAACAAGATGCTCCCATGTTGGCACCCCTTAGTGTCCTGTCCTGGGTCTTCCCACTCTCTTCTGCCTTTTTTAGCCCTTTAGGTTATAAGCTTGTTGAGGGCAGAGATTGTCTTTCTTTTGATTAATCGTATCCCCAGAGTTTAGCATTGTGCCTGGCATGTTGTGGGTACTTAATAAATGTTTATTGGATTATTGAATTGCTCTCCCTATTTTAGAGAGATAGGCTGCAAGTACAATGGTCTAATTCCAGTGCTGACTGGCATGGAAACTGTGTCCTGTTTCTGACACGAGTCAGTTTGCCCCTCTGTAGACAGACTGATGGCACCCCACTTCTCAGAGCTTACTACACTGGTTACAGAGTTAGTGTGTACACCTAATTGGCTTTAATCCTGCTGTACCTCAGAACTCAGCACTCAAATGATCTACCAGGCTCAGTTTTCCCAGCAGAAGGAATTATAGGGGTGTACTACCACACACAGCTTTATTTTTTACTTAAACCACATTTTCCAACATATTTTTCACTATCGTTCCCTATATTCACCTTTATATTGAAGTCACTAAGTATTAAAGTATATGTTAAATTAATTTGGACAGCTTTATCCAGTTCTTCATAAAATTTTCTATCTGCTCATCATCCTCATTCTCCATATTCTGTAATCTATATTGGCATTTACTTTGCAAGTATTTTAATAAACTTAATAATATAATAAAAATGTATAATAATTATCTTAGTTTGCAAAATGTTTGTCATGTGTAGCATGGATTGACCATGTATCCCCATCAAAATGGCACTTTAAAAAATTTCTCTAATAGAATAAAAACAATTGCAGCAACTTTTTTATTTTCTTCTCTAAGAAGAACCTGCGAGCTATTTTTCGTTTAGCTGAAACTTATTTTTGCCAACTGTTTTTTTGTTATTCTATTGCCTTACTTGTATGTCACTTGTTGGTCATTGGACAAGAACCTTCTTTTTAGAATACCAATAGCTCAGGTAACTTTTAGAGATGGTTCAAAAAACTGTGCAATTCTTAGTACACTTTGGTCTGTTTTCTCTCACTCTGGTACCATCCCTGTAGAAGCAGAAAGGCACTGCGCAGAATCATTTTATATTTCTTTGCTTCATGGGTTGCCATGGCCAATTCATTGCTACCAAACTACTGGTGATGAGCTTCTCATAGTGAGGCTGGCATTAGGAAAACAGAAATCATCTGCTCCTGGTACCATAAGTGAAGTTATTTCAGCATGGTAAAAATCTGCTAGAACTTTTGTTTCACTGACATAAAATTTGAGAATCTGCTATCATCTCCATACCACAATGAAGCATCTTATTTTGAATTAATGAGTTACATTTCTGTAAGAATCCAACTGGAAGATTAATTTCTGTTGTGTATTTGTTGAGGCTAAGCCAGTTTATCATAATGTTCTATTCATCCATGATAGTTGTTAAGCACTGAATAAGTAGATCAAATAGATACCTAGTTAATCTAATTTTCTTACTAAAATGAAAAAGTATAAAGTAAACTATTTCTCCTTAAGTTATTTTGGTTATACAATTAGGCAGCCCAATTAATAGTTTGGTTCTCAATGTATATGAATGGTTGAATTTCTGAGAGTCAAAATAGAACACAGCACACTTAGAAAAAGTTTTTAGACATTAAACTGCTGTAAATGGGTCATTGTATTAGATACCTTTCAAATTCAACATAAACAGCAATACAAGATAAATACCAAAGTCCCTACCATCAGAATATCTGATATGCTCTTAAAATGGTAATAGAGGAGGAGAGATAGGTAAAATAGTCTCTTTTCTTAGGCACATTGGATTAAGTATGAAGGGCAGAATCCTTATTTTAAGTGTTAGAAGCAAAAGTAAAATTTTCAGGAATAGAATTAATTTCCATTGAAAATGAAAATATAGCAAAATAAGTAACATTATGCCAAAAAAAATAGCTTTCTTTACTTAAAAAGAAGAAGACGATGTAGTAATATTACATTACATACCGTACAACCCACTGACAAAAGTTATCTGAATCATGAGGTTTGGGATAATTAAGTGCATGAAAATATCCGGTAGAACCAGTTAACATAAAATTTCCATCACAAGCTGTAGCTGCAAAAAAGAGGCAATTAATATCTGTCAGTCATGAATGGAATAAAAGCGAAAACTTCTCAGGCAACATTCCAGAAATCTGAACAAAATTGTAATAAAGTACCAAAGACTTAGTAACCTGAACTGGGAATCTAGGACCCTTGCCTTACTTCCCTGGTCATAAATTGAAGTTTTTGCTAAGCTTAGCTAAGCATAGGAGCGGAAAGCACAGACCCTGCAAATTTAACCACAGGTCCAAATGTTCCATACTTGTTTCCACTGACCATCATCTGACCTGTAAAAATATAAAATTGGAACTCCTGTTGTAGAACTCCGGGCAGGTTACCATATCCTAAAATCCCCATGATTCATAAAATATTTTCTGCTTTCATATCTATATTGATATTGTTAGAACATTTATCTTCTGCTTTCATATCTAAGTTGATACTGATGACATATTTTGTCTGTTTTCATGTCTGCTAGACATGTACCTTCTGCTCTTTGATATTACTGACATTTCACCTGCAACACCAGCAAATTTTTGCGGTTAAGATTGTGTGCCTCAGTTCCTAATTAATGGGAACAGGACAGAACAAGAGGGCGGGGAAAGAGGTGGTCTTTTGGGTATATAACCAAGCATTGCATTTTGTATTTTGCCTTTCCTACCGTATTAGACTGCCTCTAGTAGTGAGACTGTCTTCTTGCAAGAAGAAATAATTATATAAATCCCTCCTGTCTCTACTTGGAGATATGTCTGCTTATTTTATTTTGAGCAAGGGTCATTCTTGTCCCACACAGTCATGTCTGGAAACATCTTCCAAAATTTTAAATGATTTTAATTTCACTATTTGGATTATGGTTTCCTTAAGAACACTACTGTGTCTATTTTTAGCATGTGCTGCGGCTTACTGAATAGAGGACTGGGCCCCACACTCAAAAAGACTTGAGTTCAAATCTGGTTTCAAACATCTACTAGCTTGTGTGACCCTAAGCAACCTCTCTCTGCCTCAACTTTTTCAACTGTAAAATGGGGATCATTATAGCACCAACTTCCCAGGATTGAGATAATATTTGTAAAGTGCTTAGCTCAGTGCCTGGCATATAGTAGGTACTTAATAAATGCTTGTTTCCTCCTGTCAGCCTCTAGATGAATCTGTCTTCTGGTGTGGGGAACCACACGTAGCCTTCTAGGTTTTTGGATGTGGTCTTTTGACCCTTTGAGTCCAAGTTTTATCAAAGAAACACTTTTATTAAGGGGATCTGTCCTGTGAAATTTGGATTCAGTTAAAGGGCCACACTTAGGCCACATGTGGCCTCCAGGCTACAGGTTCCCCACCCCTGAACTTCTTTTCACCACGTTTCCTAGCTATCTGTCTAGCCTTTCTGCTAGCCATTTATACAAAACCTGTCTACTTTCTGGCTACAGATATTCTATGTATCCTTCACGTACCACTTCAAGTACTACAACCTAAAACCTTTCTTTAGGCACACTAACCAGAAGTGAACTCTTTAATGGAATTTATTTTTTGTGCTACTAAAACAGCATTTATTTTCTGTCTTTCATTGTTAGTTAACTTTTCATGTGTAGCTAGGTATTGTTCTATAGCTATACTACAAGCTCCTTGAGAGAAAGTATCATCTATTATATTCCTTTGTATTTACTTTATCATGTAATATTGCATCTTACACTACATGTTTCAATACAAGGTCATCCTCACAATGTACAATTATATCAATATGTATTTATTAATTTGTTGATCCCCAGAGTCTAAACTATCTCACAATTCTCTTGACCTTCTTATTTGGACCATTTTCTGCTTCCTTTCTCTTATGAGCCTCATTCTGCTGATCCTACAGGGCTCACACTCTAAATTTTGTGAAAGAAAATTGGGAGGTACTAAATACCAAACCAAGATCATTTAATAAATCAAAAAGGAAGAAGTCCCTAAAGAGTATCTGGGCCATTCATATTAAGGTAGCTTCTGACAAAAAGATTAGATCATATCCTTAAATAAAGCTACTATTTTTATTACTATCATTTTATTTTAGTCACAATTCATGAAAACCATATACTAATCCATTTAGAGCTTGAGATCTCTGTCATTGCAAGGAGAACACACCCTCATGTATTGAAATACTTAAAAGAACCATGTGAGTCTAAATTAAATCAGTTGGTAGAGCATTAAATAAATATACAATTATCCCCTCAAATCCCTTTATCTTGTGTGTGTGTGTATGTGTGTGTGTAGAAGCACTTTTACAGATTATTTATGATGCAGGGGATGAGAATATTATGGAAAATGTGTGTGGAAACGGTATAAAGTTTTAAAGTTTAATTATTTTGAAAAGTGATTTCAAGGTTGATCTACACTTAGTTATCACCTGTCTATCCATTTCAGAAGTGAAGTCAATAGCTTAGATAATATTTATGAAACTGGTACTATTGTACAACATTTATTACATTAGTATTGAAGCAATTAATATCCATCTCATACAGTTCAATCAAACCTTTATTTTATGAAGTTATTATGATGGTGGGAGAAATAATATTCTTATCAATTTTGATGATGATTCTGGCTTAAAATAATAACTAAAGCATTGGATGATCTATTCAGGTCATCCAGGTCAACCAGAAAAGATTTTGACATTAAGTATGGGGAAATGTGAATTTTTTTATTCCAGTTCAAGAAATCAAATTCACAAATACAAGTTGGGGGGCATAGTTAAATAGTAGTTTGTTTGAAGAGGAGAAAATATTGCAAGCAGCCAAAATGAAACTATTCAAATAATATAGAACCACAGTCAGGATCCACAATATCTAGCAGCGACCATGATAAATAAAACAGAAGAGGGTTTGGTATATGATATTCTGGAAGGCAAAGGAGCTATGATTACAAACAAGAATAACCTACCTAGCAAAACTGAGTATGATCCTATTGGGGAAAAAATGGATATTTAATGAAATAGAGACTATTGCAATAATTTCTGTGTGAGGTGATGAAGACCTCAGTGGTGGCAGTGTCAGAGGAGAGAAGAGGGTGTGTACTAGAGATGTTATAGGGATAAAAGTTGGCTGTACTTATGTTACAGATTGGATATGGGTGCTGAGCGAATGAAGAGTTAAGTCCTAGGTTTCTGACAGGATGGGGGCACCTTTATGGTAATTTAGGTAAGTTATTTAGTTATTTATTAAGGTAATTTAGGGAAGTAATTTAGTAAAAGAGAAATGGTTTTGGGGGAAAGATAATGAGTTCTGTTTTGGATATGTTGACTTTAAAATGCTGTGGGACATCTAGTTTGTGATGTCCAATAGGCAATTGGAGATTTCAGAATGCAGGCCAGCAGAGAAATTAGGGCTAAATAAGTAGATTTGAGAATCATTAGTACAGATACCATCAGTATGGGAGCTGATGAGATCATTAGGTGAAATAGTATGGAGGAAGAAGAGAAGAGGGACCAGGACAAAGCCCTAGGAGATACCCATGTTTACCAGGCATGACCTGGATGAAGATCCATCAAAAGAGACTGAGTCAGACAGGGAGGAAAACCAGTAGTGAGCAGTAGAAAATCTTTAAAGAAGAGAGCATCAAGTAGAATAAAGTGATCAATAGTGTCAAAAGCTACAGAGAGGTTGAGAAAGGTGAGGATTGGGAAGAATCCAATTTTGGCAATTAAAAGATTAGAAACTTCGGAAAGAGAAGTTTCAGTTGAATACTGAGCTCAGAGACCTTGGTAGAGAGTTTAGAATGATAAGAAAGGCAATAGAAAAGGGAGGAGGATATAGAACAATAGCTAGCAAAGATAGATGGGTCAAATAAGAACGTTTTGAGAATGGAGGAGATATGGGCTTTGTAGGCAGCAGTTAAGCAACCAGTAAATAAGAGAATGAAAATAAGTGAGAAAGGGACGATGACAGAGGGGGCAACCTTCTAGTGAATGGGATGGTGGATCAGTTAGGTAGGTATAAAACCCTTGTTTCATTGAGGGGCCAGTTGAGATGACATAACATAATCCAGTTATACTACTTCGTGAATTTCTCCATCTTTGTCATCCGAAATGTGAGAAAGAGTAAAAACTGTGTGTGGACAATAGGAAGTAATCTAAGAGTAAGGCCTGACAAGGCAAGATCAGCAATACAATGAGTGAGGTACTTAAGAGAAGGGGACAGTGTAGAATTGATAAATTGATAGACTACATTGATAAATAAACACATAAATTTTCACATAAAACTACTTACCACAAATTCTATTGCTTTCATCAGAACCATCAGGACAGTTTGATTCTCCATCACAAAACAGTTGTTCAGATATACAGTTTAGAGCATCAGCACAAGGTTTTGAACCAGGGAGGCACTCAACTGAAACAATTTCTTTAAAAGAAAAATTATGAAAAAAAATTGAATTTTCTTTTGGTACATTTCTTTATTGAATGGACTGCTAAGTATTGAGTTTGGTCATTTGCAATTTAACTCTATAATATCTAAGACTGATGTAGTATGCACAGTAGTAGGATACTACTTCAAATGGAAATTTTTCTATATATGATAAATCAGTGAATCAAAACTGAAAATCAACTGCATAGGAATGTCAGGAATGGAGAGCTCTTAGAACTGATTTCAAAACAATTGAAGTTTAAAACATTTGCAACCTATGCTTACTTTGAAAGTTTGTTGTAGCAAGCACAGCACAACACAGTTTTATCTGTAAGGTTCCATCAAACAGCTTAGTTGGATTCAGGGAGGCTTAATTATAAACAGATGATCACTAGTGCTAATTTTTTTATTTGGCCACAACTGATGAAATGACTCATCAAGAGAAAAAAAAATCAAACTGTCTGGATGAGGAAATATCCACTCCAATTTAATCTTAGATCTTTTGAAGTATTGAATTGGAAATATTTAAATACTGCCATCATATTTTGAAGTCTACTTTTTAACATTAATATTAATACTAATCTTGGGACAACATTTAATGATAACTTGTGGAATTCAAAGATTAAAGTTATTAATTCCCATTTGCTAATCATTTAAACATTATTTTGTAGAAGCCACAAACATATTCTCTTTTCTGGAGATGCAATAAAAATCATATGCACATATAATATCAAATACACTAATATCTTATACATAATAGACATTCAATAACAAGGAACAGGTAAATTTAAAACAAACTTTTAAAAGAGGACAAATGACATGAAAAGGTACTAAGCATAAGCTCCACACTACAAAATGGAGATCAAATTGGGCCCATCACATCAGCTACTGTATCTTCCCTGAGGAAGCCTGCCAGAGTAGATTCATCTCTGAGTAACACAGCCAAATCTCAGGAAATCACTCCTTGAACCAAGGAAGGCTATGTGAAGAGTAGAAATCATTTGTATCTCAGTCTCCCTTCCACCATTTTCTCTCTAAATGAAATGCCAAAATTCTTACAATCTCCAACATTTTATTATTATCTTTTGTGATAATAAAGGCCTGTTTTCCCTAAGATTCTCAATCTTTTATTATCATTTTGATAGCTGTGCAAATAATCCTTCATTAGTTTGGTATGATACTGCACAAGCAAAATAATTTAAGCAGTTTTGTCATTTTTCTTATATTGGCATGGTCTACCAATAAGTAATTAATATCTCTTCAATTATTTGTGTCTGTCATATTTGATACTTCCTGAAATATCCTGGTAGAAAAACACAGATTTTTATATATCCTATAGTTATCTAAAATGTAACTTTTCTTTTTATATTCCTACTGAGTTTTACTGCTGATATTAAAAAAAAATGTTGATTTTTTTCCTATCTGGCAACTTGGCTGAAGTTACTGTTTTCATTAATTTTTGGTGACTAAGGTTCTTTAAGTACATCATCAAACCATTTGTAAAAAAGTGATAATTTTGTTTCCTTTCTGCCTATGCTTATTCGATCAATTATTTTTCTTTTCCCATTGCTGTAACAAACATTTCCAATATTTTATTAAATAGTAGTGATCATAGTGGAAAGGACTTTAGTTTATCTTCATTACATAGGCTCTTGGATTAAATACATACTACTTAACCATATTGATGAAAGTCATTTTTTCCTGTATTTTCTATGGTGTTCAGAACAGAAATTCTGTTGTGTTTTGTCAAAAGCCTTCTCTGTATTTGCTAAAATAGTCATATGAGGCTTATATGATACTTGAACTAATTTTATTTGAATGTTTGGTAGAATTCATTTGTAAATTTGACTGAGAGGGTTCCCCTTCCCCCCCCCCCCCCCCCTATTGGGAGGGAGTTCATTTATATCTTATTTAAGTCATGCTTCTGGAATTGGTTTATTCAAACTGTGTGGGTACGTTAATCAAGGTATTTTATATTTTTGTAAATATTTATAATTTCACCTCAATTATTAGCTTTTTGTCATACACTTGAGTAAAATAGTTGTATAGAGTTTCCTTTATTGTGAATTTTCTTTTTTAATTTTTGATGCAAACTTTTTTACATATCTTCTTTTCATTTAAGCTAGCTATTTATTTTTCATCATTTTTACTCTACCTTTATTAATAATTTTTTTCTTTCAATTTTACCTTCTTTGGTTTACATAATTTTTTCTTCTGTGTTTTGTTGGGAGTATTCTGATTGTTGATTCTCTATTTTTAAAACTTCAGCCCCAATTCATTCATATTCCCCTCTCTCTCCATTGTGGTTTTGATATGTCATTTCACTGCTGTCACTTTATTTGATGAAATTTTTTATATTTTATAGGAGTTGTTCTCTGAGTCACCAATTCTTCAACACTAAATTATTTAGGGTTCAGTTATTTATTCCTTTATAATTCCCTTGTAATCCTTTATTTATATTGAATATAATTTTTATTATATCATTTTTAGTATAGGATATTTAACATTCTTGCTTTTCTGTATTTGTTTGTGATTTTTAATGATCCAATACATAGTCAATTTTCTTAAAAGGTGTCATGCAATCCAAAAAGTATGTGTACTCCTTTCTGTTACCATGTAATAAATTTCTAAATATTGATCATCTCCATTTTTTCTCAAATTGTATTCAGGGCCTTATTTTTCTTTCTTACGTAGCTTGTTAAATTTTTCTAGGTCTGAAGGGAGTTCATTGAGGTCAGTCATTATTATAGACTTACTATTTATTTCTTCTAACTCATTTCATTTAACTATTTGTGTGTAAAAGTATTATATTGATATTAATTTATCTATGATACCTTTAATCATGATATAATTTGCCTACTTTTTCATTTAGTCTATTTTTACTGTTCCCCAATCTAAAATCAATATTGCTACCCTAATCTTTTGAGTTCATGCAAAGTATAATAGATTTAGATACAGTTCCTAATTTTAATTCCATGAATATGTTTCAAGTCTATTTCCAATTGTAATAGTAATGAAATTTGAAGATCCCTTTGTATTGCAAAACTCTGAGGTACTTAGCACCTAGTTTCAAATTAAACCTCTGTTAAAGAAATAGAAGGTATGATCCCCTGTTGCTGACATAACAGGAAGGGACTGAACTGGGAAACCCTGTTGCTGACATAACAGGAAGAGGCTGAACAGGGAGGAGCTGTACTGTATTTAAGGAAGAGAACAAGCTGGACAGTCAGAATTTCCTGGCGTAAGCATTGTGGAGTCAGGGCAGCTGCTACTGAACTGAAAATTAAGAAGAACTGAGAAGAGAAGCAAGAATTTAGAACTAAGACAGAATTTTTGGAGCAAGCAATGTGGAGACTGGATAAAGTGATTTTGATTTTTGGATAAAGTGATTTTGATTTTGAGAATGAAGCTTATGGTGCTGAGGACTTCTGAGGGCCAGCTGGAGCTGCCAAAGATTGAGGAAGCAAAACTGTGGTGCCGTTTTTTGGTCTGTCTGTTTTGACATTACTTTGTCAAATTCATCTGCTGATGGAGGACATTGCTGTTGTTGCAGAAGTTCTGGTACCTGGCTGTTGGTTCAAAGAGGATTTTCTTGTTGTATGTCTACAGAAATCCTGGAGGAGGGTCTTGTTGGTGTTTTCAGGGGTCCTGGGACTGGACTGATAATTTTCACTAATTCCTCAGACCTTGTTGTTGGGTCTAGGTTGATTTTACAGGCAGAGAGTAAATTGATGAGGATGCTGACAATGTGTATCTATACTGTGTCTTTGTTAAGCCTTGTCTTCCCAGGAACAGAAACTGATGAGAGCTTGCCTCAGGTCGAGATGAAGAAAAGACCTCTCCTTGGGTATTGAATGCTGTGATGATATCATAACCTAGTTGTGACCTAAGGGTGGATGGCCTTTGTGTTTTGTGACTGACCAAATGAATGTACTTTGTTTATGATTGGAAACTAATCTCCAATTGAGACTACCCAGCAATGGAGTACTTTGATTTTTGTACTTTGTGATTGAACTGAGGACTTAAGACTTTGTGATTGACTAATTGAAGTAATTTTCTGTGTCCCTTAAGCAGGCAAGCCTCCTTAAGGATGATTGAGTTACTAAATGATTGAGTTACTAAATGACTGTACTTTGTTGAAAATTATGGGACCACTTTGGCGAAAACTATGTGGCCATTTTAGTGATAAGTTGTTGAGTTGTGACAAGGTGAATGCTGTATTTTGATTTTCTGTGATAAGTTGTAACATTGCGAATGCTGTACCTTGATTTTCTGTGAATGTTTTGCTCTGATTTGTTATTGAATAGAGAGTTCACTATACCATATAATCAGAACTTGAAAGCTGTTCATAGCAGTAGTCCTCTGGAAAGCTGCTTGTGCTTGGCTTTACACCAATATACAGCATGTTGATGGAGTCTACTTACTAATTCATTCTGTTATCTTCCATTTTATGAGTCAGTTCATCCCACTCAAAATTACGATTGTGAACTGTGTATTTCCCATCATTCTGTCCTCTTGTACTTTTTCCTCTCTTTGCCTACCTCCTCCATCTCTTTACAAAGAGTGATGAAAGAGTTTGAGTTTGTTTTAATGCTAGTAATCTATGATTAAGGAAATCTCTTTTCACCTTCTTTGCTCCTTTTCTCTTCTCCTTGCTCCGCCCCTGATCACATCTTTACTCTTTCTCTTTTCTTTTTAATCTCCCTTTCATGATCCACCAGTCAATGTTGTAGTTTGTTTTACTTATGATTTTTATCTACCTTGCCTTCATCACAAACTCCCCTCTCTCTGATTCTCCTATTAATTAGTTACAGTTAATGTATTCAATGCTATATTCTGTATGTGTGATTGTGTATTCAACATTCCTTCATCTGATTCAAATGAAGCTTATGTGATACCATTTCTCTACTCCTATTTCTCATTCCTATTTCTCATTCTCCTATTTCTCATTCCACATTCAAATATCTTCAAATCATGAACTCCTGTTACATGAGATAGTAAGGGCTATCCCCTTCATCCTTCTCAATATATTTTCCTATTTTCCCCATTTCCCTCTTCTAAGAGCATCAAAATAGAACAGAACCACCCCAAATTCCTTTGCCTATCTTACTTTACTTTTTCAATAATTCTTGAAGGTATTGAAGTCCTGAGATGACACTTCTTTTTTTTTTCTTCCTTTTGCAATATAAACAGTCTATTATGCTATGGTCTGATACAACTGATCAAATGTCATTTCTTCCCTATGATTCTCTTGACTCCTTCCTAAATTTGTATTTAAAAGAATCTATTCAGTTTCAGACAAGTTAAAAGAATGTAGTTGAGGTGAAAATGCCTAAACTTTGGTGGTGGTTATTGTAATGTTAATTATATAAGATCTTCCCTGCCCATTAATAGGCCTCATGTGGAGCCCATTAACAGAAGCTTGCTTAAGGGAGGTTTGCTTATAGGAAGGCTTTCACACCTTTTGCTAATCTAATTAGGCACTGAATCAGGAGGGTTGTGATGCTTTCTGGCTCTGAAATGTGTATATATATCCAGAGTTGGTAGTTTGCTTTGGAGGCTCGCTTATGAGAAGGGTCTTGTGATTATCTGGTGGAGATTCTGAGTGGCTGTATGTTCAGAGTTTGCTGACTGCTCGGATGTAAAGGCTCTCTCAATCCAGGTAAGCATGTAAAGTGTATAGTTGATTCAGGCAGCCAGAGCCCTGTCTTTTGGTCTTTATTTCTCTGCTTGTATTTTCTCTGTTTGTATTTTTCTCTGAAGTTCAGGGTGTTAACTTTTCCCCTGAACTAGTGAATATAATTTAAAAAAGATTGCTGACCCCTTAAACAGCTCTCTTTTCTAGTAAAGCCAATCTAAGAACCTGTGCTAGCAGTCAGTGTGGTTGCCAATATTCATACAACTATATGAATAGGGAGAAGATGATATAGACAAAAGATGCTAACAAGGTAGAAATGACAGTATTTGGCAACAGATTGACATATGGTGTGAGTAAAAGTGAAGGGTTGAGGATCTCACTGAGTTTGCCATTCTAGGTGACTAGAAAGATGGTCATATCTTCTCCATTAATAGAGAATTTCAGAAGGGAGGACAGTTGTGGGGGGGAAATGAGTTATATTTTGGACATGTTGGGCTTGAGATGTCTATGGGACTTTTAAGACAGAAGGGTCCAAGAGGCAGTTGGAGATGTATTGCTATACCTCAGGAGAGGAACTACAGCTGTTTACAGTGACCTGGGGATTATCTGCATAGGGTTGATAATTGAACCCCTGGTGACAAGCTCACCAAGAAAGTTAGTAAAGAAAGGAAAAAAGAATCTAAGACAGAGACATGAGGGACACTAAGGGTTAGGGGGAGTGACATGGATGAGGAAGCATCAAAGGAGACTAAGAAGGTGCTCTCAGACAGAGAGGGCAGGGACAGGGAGTGAACCAAGAGAGAGAAGTGACATGAAAACATAGAAAGATGAGAATATCCAGGAGGAGGAGAAGGGTAATGTTCTAAAGTTTATAAAAATATGAACTCATATTAGGTTTTGCTCTAATTCAAAACCAAAACATCACTGCCATCTACTGGGGATTAAAAGATGATTTTAAAAATATTATAATTTTTCTTTATATCCTTTCAAGTTTAGGAGACTTGAAATAGCTGGGAAACAAAAAAAGGTTTTAGGTCCATTAATCTATGTAAGTAGAGCAAAATGTCTGTCCCAAACATTATGATCTCTTTGTAATATTTTAGGTTCTAAATGGCTGGACTAAGATAGAATTAAACATACTTAACAAATATGTGTTGGAGAAAGTTTTCTAATTTCGGTATGTGAAAATGATTTTAATTAAAGATTAAAGACCCCAGTCAAATTAGAATAATAAAATAATAACTGGCATTTAAAATATCATAAATGTATGGGACATACATTTCACAAAGTTAGATAGTGTATCTTGAGTGAGATTGCTTCACTCCTATCCCAACAATGACCACAACATTTTACTCAAAACATTTTTCCTAATTAATAGGTTGTTCTATATTAACCAAACCTAATATTTTGGGTCATTGTACTTTGGAATAATTAAGGAAACACACCATTGGGTGGGAAATGGAATTTTCATTGCAACAAAAATATACTTTAAACCAAGTGCCGGATTTTGATGTGATCTTTTATTGCCAAGGTTTAGCGAAAAGAATTCAGGACGCTTGTCCCAGATCTACTACTAACTAGCTGCAAGATATGGGTTAAATCCTTCAGCCTCCATCTTCTCTTGTTTAAAATGAAGGAGGTTTTCTTAAAACATAGGTCTGGAGTTAAGGCTTTAGAAGTCATAGAGGCCAGAAGTTTTTAATCTTTGTTGTCATAGATCCCTTTTACAATCTATATACTCTTCTCAGAATGGTGTTTTTAAATGCATAATAATAAAATATATAGGATTACACAGGAAACCAATTATATTGAAATACAGCTATCAAAATGTTAAAAAAAAACAAAACAAAACAAAACAAAACACGTTTATAGACCCCAGGCTAAGGATCCTTGGTCTAGCTCAAAACCCTCCTTTTAATGTTGAAGAAAAAATCCTGAAAGAGGTAAAGTGACTTTCCCAGGATCACAGTGTCTGTGGTAGGATACCATTTTGGGTTTTCCATATTCCAGGTTCAGTGTTCTATCCACTCACAGCTTAGCAGTTCTTTTAAAGTGATGCAGGTAGATTTCAGCAGTGGTGAAATTCAGAACAAGAATTTTTGTGCTTCTGAGTAAGTTCTGTATGACTAAATTTCCTTCCTGTGCTAATGTTATTTGATCTAACTATAAAAAGAAAAATAAACAAGAAACAGGTGGATAAAAGGAAATATTTGGAAAGAGTCTAGTAAATTTGCAACAGGGAATTTTGTGATTTGGGAAGTTCTCTTGTTTCTCCTTCTACAGTCTGATCCCTTCTGCCTTCACCTTTGTTCAGTCATTATCCATATCCTGTCCCCTAAGTATGGATATACCTCAATGTTCTGTCCTGAGTTCTATTTTCTTCTTTATGCTCTCTCTTTGAGACCTCATCAATTTTCATGTTTCAGTCGCTATCTCTATATAGAACTTGTTGTAGGTATAGAGGCTACTGAGCTTGAATGAAGGTGGTAGCTGTGTGAGTAGAGAGAAGGCATCTTTCATCAACAAGAGATAAATGCAAGTAGTAATAACAAGTTCTGGGTATTTATTTTGCCATGTTAGGTGAGATAGATCCAACGGTCAAGGATAACGCCAAATTTACAAATCTGAGATACTAGAAGAATGGAGGTTCTTTCGATAGAAATAGGGGTGGATTTGGAGGGAAAGATATGAGTTTTATTTTGGACACATTAATTTGAGATGCCTTTGAACATCCAATTTGAAATGTACAATAGGCAATTTATGAGGTAGGAGTGGAACTTAGTGCCTGGACTGGTGATGTAGGACTGGAACTAGATTGATACATCTAGGAATCACACACATAGAAATGATAATTCATCCTTGAGAACTGATGAGATCACAGAGAGAATGTGGAAAGGAGAGAGCAGAGACACTAGGACAGAGATTAGGAAATAATTAGAAGGCAGGATCTAGATGATCAATCAGTAAATCAGATAGAGAAGGAATGGTTAGATAAATATGAAAACTAGGAAAAAGTAGTATCATCAGGAAGCCCCTAGTTCAAATCCAGCCTAAGATGCTTACTAGCTGTGTGACTCTAGGCAAGTCACTTACCCCTGTTTGCCTCAGTTTCCTCACCTGTAAAATTAGCTGGAGAAGGAAATGACAAACCACTGCAGTATCTTTGCCAAAAAAAAAAAAAAAAGAAAAACACCCAAAAGGGGTCATGAAGAGCTGGACATGACTGAAAAACAGCTGAACAACTACTGAGTAACAACACCCAAATTGTTAATAGAGCCCAGAGAGGAGAAAGCATCCAGATCAAAAGTGTCAAATGCAGCAAATAGATTGAGAAGGATGAATTTGAAAAAATATCATCAAATTTCTCAGTTCAGAGATTATAATAACTTTGAAGAGAGCAGTTTCAGTTGAAGAATGAGGTAGGGAGTCAGATTGAAAAGGACTGAAGAACTGGGAGAGATGAAGTGTAGGCAACAAATCTAAATAGCTTTTTTCTGGGAGTTTGGCTAAGAAAGAGAAGGGAAATAAAGAATAATAGCTTGAGGGGACAGTTTTGTTGTTCAGTGGTTTCAGTCATGCCTGACTCTTCGTGACCCCGTTTGGGCTTTTTTTGGCAAAGACACTGGGGTGGTTTGCCATCTCCAGCTCATTTTACAGAGGAGAAAACTGAGGCAAACACAGCTAGTGTCAGTGGCTTGTTTTGAACTCATGAAAAGCAATCTTGCTGACTCCAGGCCCAGTACTCTATCTAATACTCCACCCATTTGCCCTAAGAGGGCAGGAAGGTCTAGTGATTTTTTTTAAAGGATGATGGAAATTTCAGCCTATTTGAAAGTGGTAGTGAAGAAACTAGTTGATAGGGATGGGTTTGAAGATTCAGGAAAAGGGGAACTGATTATGGTTGAAATCTCCTGGAGAAGATAGAAGCAGATTGGATCAAGTGCATATAGTGTGTCTCTGTCAGAGATTGAAGGAAAGGAGGAGATGGTGGAGAATTGATATCAAGGGGTTTTGACATACAAACAGAGGAGAGGAAGTTCTTGTACTTTTAATACTTACAAATATAAGGAAGATGGAATGGTGTATCCTTTCTAGAGAGAAGCCACTTACCTAGCTGAACTTGTCTGGGAAATTAGAATTATTGAGGTAGATAAAAGTGGAGGGATTGTTGCTAAGTTTTCACCAGTATCTAAACAAAAGGATCTGAGACAACTATAACACTTTGTGGATTCCTTTGGTATATAAAAGCTATTACAACCACAGGGTGAGTAAGCTCAAGAGAAAACCATTTTACTTCCCCTGGGAAGCATAAAGCACAGAGCTTTGAAAGGAAGCCATGCCCCACAGGGAGGGCCATCTAGTGGTTAGATACAGGACATTAGTTTACATCTCCATACTTTTGTTCTACAACAAGCATCAGGTATCCTGTGCATTTCTGTACAACAGTCTGAAGAATATTAATTTAATGATCCAAAGAATATTAAATATAAAAGAACAGTTGTGGAGGAACAACTTGTCCCAGGACCATTTCTATCTGACCTACATTGAAATCAAAAGTTAGAAGAATGAGATTAATAATAGCAATAACAATAATAATGATTCTATTATAATAATGAACTCCATAAAATGAGAGTAAGATGAACAGTAATGACAGTTACACTGTAACTGTACAGGTTCAGATCACAGGTATGAAAGTGGGGTAGGGAGAGAGGGGGAAGGAAAGTCAAAAGTAGAAAATATTTTCTTTTTCTACTTCTAAACCAATAGTAAATTTTTTTTTGTTTTTTTTGGAGGGCAGTTGGGGTTAAATGACTTGCCCAAGGTCACACAGTTTTTGTGTTGTGTCTGAGGCTGGATTTGGACTCAGGACCTCCTGACTCCAGGGGTAGCCACCCCTATTTGAAACATTCTTAAAAAGAAAATCAGAGGGAAAGGCAGGGCAATTGGTGCTAAGTGACTTGTCCAAGGTCACATGGCTAGCAATTGTTAAGTGTCTGAGGCCACATTTGAACTCAAGTCCTCCTGACTTCAGGTCCGGTGCTCTATTCACTGTGCCACCTAGCTGCCCCAGTAACTTTTTTTCTTCTAAACACACAGAGGTTGGGTTCATTTTTTTCTATTACTTTCCTGCTGTCATGTAAATATGTACTCTTGATCTTAGCCTAACAGGAATCCTATTTTTAATGCAATCTATCTGTTTAGATTTTTCAAGGTTATGTGCTGCTGAAAACCAGTTTGACTGGTATGGTCCCTAACCCCCTTCATTCTTCCTTCCCACCCCCAGCACCCCCAGGATGTGTGTGTGTATATATATATATATATGAAGATTAATGAACCCAGAGACTGGATATTACCTGCCCCACTCTTCTTGCTAGATTGAAACAGATTTAAGTTCCTTCTGTACCTGCATCTTATTCCTCACTTTTAATTAGACACTTGAGAAAATACCCTTACTTCACGAATCTTGGGTATACTATTATCTTTCCATGTGGACAATAGGGCAAAATTCTATTGGTGCTAGATAGCTCTTTGTCTAAAACCCCACATAAGTCTGAGCACTGAAGAGAAGCAGAGTGTGAAAGCTATTTTACAGTCCCACATCCATTTGGAAGCCACCCTACCATGTACTGGTCTTGGCAACGGGATGAAAGCAAGGGAGCCATTGTTCCCATAAACATGCTGAAATTATTCCCTGTTGGCATCTGTTCTCTTCCTTCCCTAGTGAGTAGAGATAAAATCTTATTTACTGTTATCCCTGTTTATCTCTGTTGCTCTCCATCTCGACTCTTATGTGTCATAAACATCTCTTGTGAGAAACAGTTTAGTTTATCGAATGAGAAAAATGGCAAGAGATCAAGGGGACCAGAAGACCTGAGCTCTAGCACCAACTCTTCCATTAATTGGCTGTGCAAATCCATGCCCTGTGTCTGTTTCTTCATCTAAAAAACTTCTTGCCTTACTTCCCCCACAAAGTTGTCATCAGGATAAAAATAATTGTTATATATGAAAACAACCTGAAAACCTAAAAACAGAGAAATATCAATTCACAAACCTACCTTTGGTTGTTGGAGGATTGCTAGTCGGAGGACTGCTAGTTGTAAGGTTGTCAGCTCCTGTTAAAGGTAAATAAATCATTTTACTTAAATGTTGACAACATTTAATGGCAATTATAAACCTCCTGATATCCTCTTTGATAGTGAAAGATGTGAATATATAGATTGTTCTATTGTTATGTCCTTTGGGAGGTGCCCTAGCATAGTGTAATAGGAAGGCAGAGAACCTGGATTCAACAGCTAACTTGTGACCTAGGATAAGTCAGCTAATTTGTGTAGTCATTTCTGTTTTTATTTGAAAAAATAAGGGCATTGAGTAAAATGGTTTTGACATCACTTTTCTCTGTGGTCTATATTTTTCTATTTAAGAATTCAAAATGAACATTTTTAGTGTCATAACTGATTAAGGATTTATTAATCTTGAATTTTGCTATTATAAACATGATTAGCTAAACATCTCTGGGATGCTTATTTTTTTTTTTTTGGTGTATAAGGTTTTTTTGTTTGTTTGTTTTATCCAGAAACTATGATGTATAAGTAGTATCCTGGAAGGTGTGTGGGAACCAGCATCAGAATATTTTATTCCAAGGCTTGCACAGATATTTACTATGTATGTGATACCTGATAGATTAATTAACCACTCTGAGCCCCAGATACATGAACAAGCAAGTTATTTACAGGGTTTTCATGAAGAAAGTGTTTGGTAGAGACTTCTGGTTAAAATTTCAATGTGAAGGTCATAGGAAAGCCCAGTTCTCCCACATAAAGTCCCAGAAGATATTTGGGAAAAAGTAAAGAAAACAAAATAGAAGGTAAAATAAACTTCAGAACTTGACCAAAAAAAATGTGGCAGAGGCTGGGAAAAAAGTCATACCAAGAAAGTTAGCACAAGTTTGACAAAATGTCAAAGCTGGTGGCAGAGAGAGGAACTAAGATAGGAAAGCTAGTGAAAAATTTTAGAAATGATTCTCAAGTCAGTCAGCTCTATAAATAATAGTGCCCTGGCTCTCATTGATTTACCAACAATAGGACCAAGGCCAAGCCCCATTTGGTCATTGTTTGGGCCTTGATTGGCTCAGAGTGAATGTAAATAGCAAATATTTCTGTTTAGGTCAGACACTCTGAGGGTCTTCCCCTCTCAGATTGACTTTTTTTTTTGACTAGGTAGAAGAGGCCATGCTCTGCCTCATTTCTTACCTAGTCTTAATCACTCATTGGGTGATGTCTCAGTCAAACTGAGACATTTTAGAGACCTTAGCCAATGTCTTCCACTGCATCTAGAGCCATCTCCAGTCATCCTCTTCTATTTCTTGCCATTGGACCCAGATGGCTCTGGAGGAGAAAGTGAGACTGGCGACTTTGCACAGCTCTTCCTCACTTAAATACAATTCATTTGCATGACATGGCATCACTTCCCTGATGTCCTGGTCCTCTTCAAGAGTGAAGGATAAACAACAACAGGTCCAAGGCTATGCACAGTTCACTAACTTTGGGGGCAAAGTTGCACATTTGCTACCAGAATGGTTAGAATAATCCACAGTGCTGTCAACAGTGCACTAGTCTGCCTGTTTACTCAAAGTTCCACTGACATTTCTCAACAATATATCTCTCATCTTTTTTATCAGTCTGATAACTATAAGACGGAACTTTAAATTTGCTTTCATTTATATTTCTCTAAATAATAGTGATTTTGAGCATTTTTTAAATATGGTGTGATAGACTGGATTTTTTTCCTTTGAAAACTGTCTGTTCTTATTCTTTGAAGATTTGTCTTTTGAAGAATGTCTTTTATTTAAATTTGAATCAATTCCTTATAAATCTTGGAAAAGTGACCTTACAAGAGTTTTTGCCCTGATTATATTTTCCTCTCTTTGGTGCATTTATAGATAACCCTAATTTTTCTCCTGAGATCAAGTCTTATATCTCTCCAACTGCCCATTGGACATTTCCAACTGATTCTCTCAGGTATCTAAAACTCTACATGCCCAAAGCAGGACTCATCTGTTCCCCTATACACATTTCTCTTCCAAATTTCCCTATTTGTGTTGAAGGGGGCCACTATTCTTCAAGTCACCTGCACTGGCAACTTCGCTGTCATCTTTGACTCATAACTCTTATTTATTCCATGTATACAATCAGTTGCAAGTCCTTTCCATTTTATTTCCACACTCTACTTTGTGTCTATACTCTTCTTTTCACTCAAGACACCCTAGTTATAACCTCTCATCAGGACTATTGACTTTCTCCTCTCTAATTCATCTTCCACAAGCAAAGTGAAATCACTTCAGAAAGGGCATCTGATCATATGATTCCCCTAACCTCAGGTGTTTTCCTTGACTTCTAAGATTAAATATAAATCTCTGGCCTCTAAGGAGCATTTAACAACCTGACACTTTTCCCATGACTGAGATTAATCAATTAATCAATGTTTTTTTTTTTTTTATGAGCAATAGGGTTTAAGTAACTTGCTCAAGGTTACACAGCCAGTTATTTCTGGGTGTGGTGCTAAGTGTCTGAGCCCAGATTAGATCCCCAGGTCATCCCGACACTGGAGCCAGTTCTCTTACTTGCTGAGCCACCTGGCTGCCCCTGTTTTAATCAATGTTTTTATTATCCCTATTTTACATATGAGGAAACTGAGGCTGAGGGAGGTTAATCAGTTTGCTCACAGTCACACAGATAGTAATTGTGTGAGGATAGATTTGAACTCAGATCTTCCTGAGTTCAGGTCCTGTGATGACTATCACTTAGTGCTTCAATTTTGGATGTAGACACCTGAACACCTGAAAGAGACCCCACTTCTTGAGGGCATTATTGTCTTCTATTATATTAATGACATAAAAGTGACCATGCCACTATACAACAACTATAGCTTTATAACTACTATACCTATACAAAAAAAGAGGAAGAGAATCAACATAAAAATATTTATGCATCTGTTTTCATACTAGCCAAAAATTTGAAATGAAGGGGGACCACAGATATTGTTACTGTATCTTTCAGAGCTACATGAGATTTTGAGAAAAGCCATGTTTACTAGCTGACAGTCATTGTGAGGTACTTCTCTGTATGGAGTCAGGGAAACAGTGTATTTTTTTACTTTTTACCAAGGGTGTAAAATAAACAAATGGTAGAGGGACTATTAAGAGTGACAGGCTCTGTACTAAGTACTGGGGATATAAACAAAAGCAAAAGTGTGGTCCTTGAGGGGCCACAATCTAATTGAGGGAAGCTGAATTGATTGTTTCCTGTCATAGTTGAAGAGAAGCCAATGAGAGAGAGAAAGAGAAGCCCTTGGGAGAGAGAAAAAAGATGGAGAAGTATTCTAGGCAGTTAGGTAGAATAGTGGATAGAATGATAGCTCTGGAATCAGGAAGACAGATGTTCAAATCCTGGCTCAAATACTAGCTGTGTGACCCTGAGCAAGTGACTTCATCTCTTTATGCCTCTTTTCTCTCTTTAAGGAAGATTATATGGCACCTACCTTACAAGGTCATTTTGAAAGTTAGATAATATAAAATATTTTGAAAATTTTAAGTGCCACATAAATGTTAGATATTATTATTTTCTGAGAAAACTGTTTTCAACATTTTTTAAATATATTTTTAAGCAATCGGGGTTAAGTAACTTGCTCAAGGTTACATGGCCAGGTGTTTCTGGGTGTGGTGCTGAGTGTCTGAGCCCGGGATTCGATCTCCAGGTCTTCTCAACACTGGAGCCGGTGCTCTTACTTGCTGTGCTACCTGGCTACCCTTCAACATTTCTTACAAAAGAATTTCTGAGAAGAGGCTTTCCTTGATAACTGTGGGGGCAAAATAGCTGAATGGCAAAAGACTGAGTTTTCATAAGAGAAAAAAAGCCAAATGTCACTATAGCAAGGGATTCAAGTGACTCTCAGTGAACTTTCCCATATTCAAATTATTGTAAATAGTTACTGATTTCTGTTTCTTATTGATTTTATTTGCTAATGAATATATGATAGTACAATGTTTTAATATTTCTTTATTTGGAGCAAAGTAAGGCATTCAAGAAAGGAATAATTGCCAGTGGAAAAAGGAGATAATGAATTGGGGTAGAGGCTCCTGTTAATCAATTGATGAAAAAAGATTATTATTATATTAATGAAAAATAGAATATTAAAATATATTCTTGTGTCATTTTTGCAGGCAGGATAACAAAATTAAACTTGAGAACAAAGCAAATGTCATGATGACATTTGTTTACAAATTTGGAGGGTGCTAGTCAAGATCCCTGCCACATCTGAGGGGTCATTAATAAACAAGCTGTTACATATAAAATCTTCTGAGGAGAGAGAAACCTCAAGACATGATCAACTTCCTAATGGGATAGAATAGGCCAGAGAAGATCAACGGGGACTGTTCCTAAGAGTAATCTATCTTAATAACTTGTGTCTTTTTAGAGGTCAGACCCAAGAAGCTGATAAAATTGACAGCACTTATCCTTTTTAGGATACTGCTGACTTATCACAGGCATCTGGGAGATGAAACATCCAACCCAAATAAACAGAAGTATTATGATAAAGATGTTTTAAAAGTTCATTTCAGGGGCAGCTAGGTGGTGCAGTGAATAGAGCACCAGCCCTGAAATCAGGAGGACCTGAGTTCAAATTTGACCTCAGAAACTTGACACACTTACGAGCTGTATGGCCTTAGGCAAGTCACTTAATCTCAATTGCCTTGCCTTTCCCTCTCAAAAAAATGTTGAAAACTAAAATTAAATTAACTTTTTAAAAAAGGTTCATTTTAGTGTCAAGTAATGCCTGCTGCTTGAGGATGGCATAGGAGATAGAAAAACCACTGAATGTCATGGTGATTGCCATGGTAATATATAACTGGCAATTCAAGACCATAGCCTAAATAAGCATCAACTGTAGTAAAATCAGAACAGTTTCCATAAGATTGAGAAAGTAGACCATTAGGCGTGGCTAGGTGGGGCAGTGAATAGAGCACCGGCCCTGCAGTCAGGAGGACCTGAGTTTGAATCCAGCCCTCGGACACTTACCGCAAAAACTAGCCATGTGACCTTGGGCAAGTCACTTAACCCCAACTGCCAAAAAGCAGAGAGAGAGAGAGAGAGAGAGAGACAGAGAGAGAGAGAGACAGAGACACCATTATAATCAGTTTGCCATTCAGGAGCAAGTTAACTCATGTGGAATCAAGGATGAATGTTCCAACTGACATGAGGAGCATCTTTTAGCAGAAATAACTATTTAGTTTTAGTTGGGAATTATACAGTTCCACCCCCCACTGAAACACAGCATTATATTCTGTACCACCTCTTCACCCATATCCATGTTCAGAATAATGATGGAGGTAATTCCTGATTTTTGCAGTTCTTGTGAAGACATTAACCTGATTCAGGTTAGCAGAGAGTGCATGAGGGGCACTAACATGCCATACAGACTATATGAGATGAGAGGTATCATCAGGATTCCTCTATTCCTCTTAAGCTTAAAGAGTAGAGTCATTGATTATTTATTCCTGTTCTCTCCAGATCTCAGACCATTCAATCAGTCACATGGTCTCCACTCAGGACTAAATTAAAAAAAAAATCTTAAGTATCCTATTCCTCAAGTTTCTCTCATGCTAGTTATACAGTGCTTCATTTGGCCCATTGGGTGCACTGGACAGAACCTTTATTCTAGGTTACTGAATTAATGTACACAGAGGTTCAGTTGCTTATATGTGTCTCTCGAAGTGGGCAGAGCCATCAGTGGACAGGACTCTCTCCATCAAGAGCTAAATCCTCATAGGCCATTGCATCAGCAGGGGAGGCAAAGCACTGGGTCTGAGACTAGAGTTCTCAGCCTCCAGCAGTCACAACCTGTTCACAAAAAAAACCCACTAACACCCAAAAGTAAGATCTTAAATATACTTTTCCATTTAGCAACAGATGACTCTTATGCTTTACCCATCTTCTACCATCATCCTTCATTCAGCGTTTCTCATTGCATGTGAACTAGTTATACATATTGGGAAACTCTGGATGAAGGGTGATGATATGACCTTCTGTCATTTTCAGTAGCAGCTGAGGCCCTGTAAAATAGGCCAGCAACTACTTTTCAAAAGTGGTATCACTTTGGAACTTATGGCTCCAAAAACATAATGGTTGCTTAAACTGTTTACCCCTTCATGCCTACTAAAGGCTCCATTGTCTGATCTTTTTGGATAGAGACCTCCGAAAACACAGTCCCAGTACTGAAGTTGCAAAAGCTGGTAACTTGAAGGATAGTGGCCCCTTCAACAGAAATAGGGAACGTGGAAGAGAAGTATGTGAAGGGTAACACATAATGAGTTCTGCTTTGAACATGCAGTTTGCGATGCCCGAGAGAATCAGTTCAAAATGTCCAAGAGGGAGTGAGAGACATAGGACTGAATCTCAAGAGAAAGAATAGGGTTGTATATGTAGTGCTGCATCTATTATTTGTATAGAGGTGATAATTAAATGAGAGAGAGGGAGAGAGGGAGAGAGGGAGAGAGGGAGAGAGAGAGAGGGGGAGAAGGAAGGAAGGAGGGGGAGGGAGAGAGAGAGAGAGAGAGGGAGAGAGAGAGAGGGAAAGACAGAGAGAGAGACAGAGAGAGAGACAGAGGGACGGAAGAGGGGGAGGGGAGGGAGGGAGAGAGAGAAGGAAGGAGGGGGAGGGAGAGAGAGAAGGAAAGAGGGGGAGGGAGAGAGAGAAGGAAAGAGGGGGAGAGAGAGAAGGAAGGAGGAGAGGGAGAAAATAATAAGAAAAGGTCCAGAACAGAGCCTTGGGGGTAATCTCACAGGTAGAAGGTGTGATATGTATGATGGTCCCCTCAAGGAGTCTAGGAATAGTCAGGAGAACCAAGGGAGAAGAGAGCACAAGAGAAGACAGTGATCCATGAGAAGAGCTGGTATTTATCTAGAACAGGGGTGTGGAACCTGTGACCTCGAGGCTGCAAGTTACCCACCCCTGGTCTAGGACTTTAAGGTCGCAAAGCACTTTATACATGGTGTTCCAAAAGTTTTAGTGCAGATAGCTTAAAACTGCACTAAGCCTTTCAGAACACCTTGAATAGAATTCCTTCCTTGATCCTAACAGCAGTCCTAATGAAGTAGATGCTTTTATTTTCCTAATTGTATAACTGAGTAAACTGAGATTAGGAGAGGTGAAGGGACTTGCTCAGAGTTACACAGCCAGTATTGTGTCTGAGAGAGGTTTCAAACTCAGGTCATCCTGACTTCAAGGTCTGCATTCTGTCTTCCCTATTACCTAGATGTTTCTGGTCAACAGTGTCAAATGCTGCATAAATATCAAAAAGGATAAAGAATGAGAAAATGCTATATGATTTGGCAATTAAGAGCTATTTAGTAACTTTGGAGAGAACTCTTTCTAAACTGAAGACCACATGGTCCATGAAGTTGCTCTGAAAAAAAGTTATATTTTCTAAGATTTTTAAAAAGAATACAAATAGGGCAGCTAGGTAACTCAGTGAGTAGAGCACCAGCCCTAAAGTCAGGAGGCTCTGAGTTCAAATATGGCCTCAGACATGTGACAGCTGTGTGACCTTAGGTAAGGGTAAGTCACTTAACCCCAATTACCCTGCCTTCTCCCCTTCCCCCCCCAAAAAGAATACAAATGATGTGACATGGGAATGAACAAATTCAATCTTTCTACAATTTTTAAATGATTTTTTTTTGCTTTGGGTTTAACACTGACAATGTCAGGTTGTGATAGAAAATACTAAAATAAAATAAATCTAAAATTAATCTTTGTAACCTCCTTTACAAACACTAATATTGCTTTAAAAACCCTGAAAGTTTTATAACTAACGGAATACTTTCTGCTCCCTTTCTTGATGATCTTGATAAATCATATAACTTCTTTGCCTATTTGTCCCTGCACCCTATGGGTCTTATTAAAAAGTATGGCTGAAGTTTTATTTCCCTCTACCATCCTAGTCTTTCCTGGCAAGTACCCAAAGAACCAGGCATGTCTCTCCCATTTCACAATTCCATAAATTAATTGGTAATTCACTTTGACACTACATACAAATGTTATGTTGCAAAATAATTTGTGCAATAATTCTCAATAACCCCCTTCATAAGCAATGGCCCTCCTGGAAATTTCATCAATGCTAGAAGCATCAACTTATTCAGCAATTCTGAAAACCCCCTGCCTCACTGAATCTGGGAAATTCAATTCATCAGTGCTGGGAAGCCCTGGGAAGTGCTCCACATAGGTGTATGGCCCTTCCAGGGATTTCATCACACATCATCAATCTGTGATTTCATCACAGATCATCGATCTAGATTTTGCATTTTGAGTACTTTTGGAGATGTTTTATATTCACATTCATTAGATAGCTTTAGAACCTGGTGAGAAGATTAGTAAGGTAATGAGCTAGCAACAGCCTGAGGAGTTGGAATTGGTGTTATTGTCCCAAGAGTACTATTATTTTGCAACTGTGTGGGGAAAAATGGGAACCACAATCATTTCACTGCAACTTGATGGGCCAACAATGTAGAAATTCCCCAACTACCCGGTGGCTTGAAAAGCCCCCAACCTAATACAAGGATGTGCATGGCAAAGCAGATGAGTTCATCCACTATTGTAATAATTACTTGTTGTCCTTAGTTAAGAGACCCTTCAGGTTTGCCTAAAAGGACTTTTTTCAAATTGAAAAAGTATTTGGTCTCTACCCCTTGTCTCCTGCCTAGGAACAGGGAATGTTTTTCTATTCTATTAATAAATCCTGCCTCTTGTATTCCAAATAATCCCCCTTTCTCCCTTCACTGATACCTTTCTTTCTCTACCCTTCCCTTTCCTGTGAAATGCTTTACTTTGGTACCCTAAATGACCAAGGAATGCTGTGGATTGATTGTGAACTGTAAGCAGGTGTGAAAGGTTATAAAACTAAGTCTGCACCCAGAAATCTGAATTTGCTATCAAGAATAGAAGCCTTAGCATGATAAAAAAAAAAAAAAGTCTTTGCTTTCAGTTTGGCCTTCTATTTTTGACCCACAATCATTAGACCTTTGCTGATGGGTGTGCCTCTCCCAAAAGGCATAGACATCATCATATGGATTTTAGTGGTAATAAAAATCTAAGCATTTAGTATGTGCTAAGCATCAGGGATACAAAGAAACAGCAAAGAAGGTTCTCAACCTCAAGGTGCTTACATTCTAATGGGAGAAAAAATGTTTATACACACATGTGTGTAATGTACTGATAATTATATGTATGTTCTGAAAAATGTGTGTACATATATGTCTGTATGTCTACATGTATATATGTATGTGTTTGAATACAAAAAGGAAGGAAGGTAGTTTGAGACAGGAAGGCACTAGAGGGTGAATGCAACAAGAATGGTTACATGTGACTAATATTATAATAATGAGAACATAACTAGCATTTGTGTAACACTTTAAGATTTATAAAGGTATCTACATATATTTTCTCATTTGATCCTCACAACAATCCTGTGAAATGAATACTGTCTCCACTTTACAGATAAGACAACTGAGGCTGAGAAGTTAAGTTCTTGCCCAGGATCACACTGTTAGTGAGAAAAGCAGAATTTGAACTTGGATCTTCCTGACTCCAGGTCCAGCATTCTATCCACTATATCAGCTCTTAAGTAATTAAGACCACCTCCAGTAAGAAAGAGGTCACAAGATGAGTGGATTTGTGGATAAAAATAATCAATTCAATTTTTGATATGTTGAGTTTGAACTGTCCAACAGGAATGACTGGATTTCAGGAAAGCTGCTGCTCGATGAATAAATCTAAGAATCATCTGCCTAGTGATCACTGAATCAATGGTAATTGATGAGATCACAAAGTAAGAGTATAGAAAGAAAAGAGAAGTAGGCTTGGGACTCAAAACCATATATCATAAATCAAATGATTTTCAAGGTACCTGTAATATTAATGCTGCTCAAATCAATGTGGAAAGTCATCAGTTGGCTATTTGCTTCAATTCCTTGAATCAGTTCATCCTTAATGCTTTCATCTGATACCCATTTGGTAAAGAAAAGGTCAAATATGACCAAAATGCTACCATTGCTGCAAAGTAAAAAAATGACATTAAAAGAAAAACTAAGTTTCTTTCAAGTAATTTGTCCTCATTTCATGTAAGAGGACATAAATCTTAACAAACATTATTTTGTTTTTTTTTATTTTTTAATGCTTTATTAACTTCTGATTTATATCATTCATTTCCACCATATTTTGAGTTACAAATTTTCTCCCCGTTTTTCCTCTACCCACTGCCCCAAAATAGCAGTCCCACAGGATATCCCCTCCTCCAATCTGCTCTCTCCCATATTTTCTCCCATACCCCTTTCTACTTTTCCAGTGGATCTCTATGCCTCAGTGCCTGTATATCTTATTTCCCAATTACATGTAAGATGGTATTAATAATAGTATACACACACATATATATTTGAATATTTGATTTTAAAACTTTCAATTCCAGATTCATTCCCTTCCTTCCTTGTCACCCACTGTTACTGGGAAGATACGCAGTTCAGTATAGGTTGTACATGTGTGGCTAATGCAAAACAATAACATAGTAGATATATTATAAAAAACTGACTATATTTCCCTCCCTCCTATCCCACCTCCCACTTGTTCTATTCTCTACTTTGATCCCGTCTGTTTTCAAAAGTGAGTGCTTCCAACTTCCCTCCCCCCAGCCTACCCTCCCTTCTATCATCCCCCCTCTCATCCCTTCCCCCCCTATTCTCCTGGAGGGTGAGATATCCTATTTAGTGTGTATTTTACTCCCTCCTCAAGCTAAATTCAATGGGAATAAGGTTGACCCATTCATTCCCTTTTGCCTTCCTATTCTTCCCCTCCATTGTAACCATTTTCCCTTGCCTCTTCTGTATGAGATAGTTTACCCCAATCTGTCTCTCCACATCTCCTCTCATTATATTCCTCTCACCTCTTAATTTCACCTTTTAAGTATCATTCCTTCCTGTTAAATTGGTCCTGTGCCCTCTATCTATATATACCTGTAAACATATGATCCATTTAGGAATGCTAATAGTTCAACTTTGATAAGTTCCTTATGATTCCTTTTCCCTGTTTACCTTCTCATGCTTCTCTTGCTTCTTGTATCTGAATGTCAAATTTTCTATTCAACTCTGGTTTTTTCAGCAAGAATGCTTGCAAGTCAGAGGACTTTCCACTGAATGACCATATTTTCGCCTGAAACATGATACTCAGTTTTGCTGGGTAGGTGACTCTTGGTTTTAATCCCAGCTCCTTTGCCCTCCGGAATATCATATTCCAGGCCCTTCGATCCCTCAGTATAGAAACTGCCAGATCCTGGGTTATCCTGATTGTGTTTCCACAATATTCAAATTGTTTCTTCCTGGCTGCTTATAATATTCTCTCCTTAATCTGGGAATTCCAGAACCTGGCTATAATATTTCTAGGAGTTTTCTTTTTGGGATCTTTTTCAGGAGGTGATCAATGGATTCTTTCAACCTCTATTTTGCCCTCTGGTACTAAAACATCAGTGCACTTTTCTTTGAGAACTTCCTGGAGGATGATTTCTAGGTTCTTACTTTGGTCATGGCTTTCAGGCAGCCCAATAATTTTTAAATTATCTCTCCTGGATCTATTTTCCAGGTCAGTGGTTCTTCCCATGAGATATTTCACATTGCTTTCTATCATTTGCCATTTGAGTCAGTCTGTTTTTTAAGGTATTATTTTCCTCAGTCAGGCTGTTGACTCTCATTTCATAATTTTCTTGCATTGTTCTCATTTCTCTTCCCAATTTTTCCTCCACTTCTCTTATTTGGTTTTCAAAATCTTTCTTCAGGTCCTCTGTGGCCTGTAACCAGCTTGTATTTTCCTTTGAAGCTTTTGGTGCAGGAGTTCTGACTTTACTGTTTTCCTCCTGTTCCATGCTTTTCTCCTTTTTGTCCCCCAAATAGGAGTATATTGTTGGAATCTTCTGTCTGCTTCATTTCCTTTGCCTGCTCATTTTGCCACTCAATTACTTGACTTTGGGGCTTTTTGCCACAGAAGGACTCTGCCACCAGACAGGAGAGCTTTCGTCCCAAACGCTGGGGTTTTCTCAGCTGCCAGAGGTATTAGATAGGTGCCCTCTCTGAGGTCTCCACACATTCTGGCAAGCTGGATACACACCCAGAACCTCTACCCCAGACTGCAATCCAGATCTAAGCAGGTTAAAGCAAGAGCAATTACCCCTCAGACTGGTGCTTGGTCCCCCTACACTCTGCAGGCCAAGAGCTGAAGCTGCCACATGGAGCTGGCTGGCTGTGCCATTGTCTCAGTGGCTTTTTGCCCCGGGGGTAAAAGCCACGCACTCCCACTTACTGGTCCCAAAGTCCAGACTGTACGGACCTCTCACTTTGTCCTTTGTGTCTATGTGTTGATAAATCTGGAAACGGCCACAGCTGCTTCTGATCTGGAGTCCCTCTGGCCAGTGCCTGGTCAGGCCCACCCTGGGGCTAAAGTCTCGGTGTGGGGCTGGGCTCTGCTCCCAGAGTGCTGTGCTGGATTCCTGCCGGGCTGTCCTCAGCAGGAGGTTAGCTTCTCTGTGTCATTTTGTGGGTTCTGCAGCTCCAAAGTTTGTTTAGAGTCCCCTTTTTACATGGATTGGGGAGGGTGGAAGCCTGAGCTGCGGGAAGGTAGTGCTTCTACTCCCAAACTTTATTTTATTAATCCTAATTATCCCTGCTTATGCTGACTATGCCAAATATTATCTTTATTCCTTGGATGAGGAAGTAATAAAAAGGTTAAATAACTTGTCAAAGAATATTAAAAAAAAAACTACAGGGATAGCAAGGTGAAAATTTGGGTCTCTGGATTTATGTTTCATTTCTTTATCCAGAAAGGTTTCCTTTCTTTTCCATAGTGAGATAATTTTTCATAAAGAAAACTTAGTGGGGGCAGCTAGGTGGCGCAATGAATAGAGTACCAGCCTTGGAGTCAGGAGGACCCGAGTTCAAATTTGACCTCAGACACTTGACACATTTACCAGCCGTGTGACTTTGGGCAAGTCACTTAACCCCAATTGACCTCCAAAAAGCAAAAAAAAGCAAAAAAAACCAGCATCAAGTTATATCAAGTTAAACATGCCTAAGAAGTCATATGGCAATGTATCGATCCATATTTCACTAGTCTGGGGAATAACATGTATGAATTCAGTTAGGCTTCTAATACCTCAGAGTAAGAAAAGCTCTGTAAGAAAAGTTCACTGTATAGGATCCCAAAGTAGCACCCCTTTCAGGGCTACCTCCCAATGCAATGTGACAAAATAATCTGAGAGTCCTCTGACTAGATCCTAGTCACTAGGTACTGCAGCCAATTATCAATCAAAAATGCAGAGATAGGAAACTGCCATTTTATTTATACTCAGTTTCAGTTATCAGTATCAGTTTCAGCAACCTTATAAAGAATATGAATACATAAACAGGATGAGTACAGTGGAATTTTACAAAGAGCAGAAGAGAAAGTTAAAGGTTTATGTATCAGGATTCTTTCAGTTTATAGAAGTTTTAGGGAATAATATAAATCTCCTTTACTTTTGTTTTAGTTAGTTTTTATTAAATGAGATGCGACTGACTTACTAAAAAACACATTTGGAGTTAGATTTAGTTTCCAGTCTTGATCTTTCATTTAACTAGCTCTTTGACTATGAAGAAATCTCTTGTCCTTGTGGGGTCTCTGTTCTTCAGCTACAAAATGTATACTGTAATATTCATGCTATTTTTTGCCATCATTTTGTCACAAGGAAGGCGACTTTAAACGTTAAACACTTGCCCAGAGCCACACAGCTAGTAAGTGTCTGAGGAATGATTTGAACTCAGGTCTTCCTGAGTCAAAGTCTGGAGCTCTATCCAGAGTGCCATCCAGCTGTGAGGGTAGTCCCATATTTGTGAAGATACAAAATGATGAATTCCTATTCTCCACGATTCTTATTCACGCTATCCTATACATCTTTCACCAAGGATCCAATCAATCCTTCATTGTCATTAAATGATGGGCCCACCACCTTTTTCCAATTCACCACTTTTTGAGGATAGCATATTTGCGAAAACATTTCTATTGAAAGGTTAGGTCTTTGCACTAAGGCATAGTCGCTGATTGTTAACGTACTATACAATTTGCTAAAAACAGCAGAACCCTTTCTCTTCTTCCTTCTCAATTCTATATCCAATTTATTGTCCATCTGAAGGTCTTGACCCAAATATATGCACTGGTATCCTTACTTAATGGATGCACTGGCCTTCCAAATGTACATTAAAGTCAGTGCAACAGGTTTTTTTTTTCAAAACTTTTCAAAATTTTTCAAAATTCATTTCAGAGAATAGCCTACATGTATATCAAGTGAATCCTCACTGTAGATTTGAGAAATACTCTTTCACAAAATATTTTTCCCCTTGCTTTGTTTTTAAAAATTTTATTGATATGCTTTGTTTTCATATTACAAACTTTATAGATTACTCTCACTTTGTGAGAGGTCTCTTGTCACAAAGGAAAGAAATTAAGTAAAAATAATACTATGATAATTTCAACTGAAAGTGTATGCAACATTATATTTGTAGGACCCTCTTACATTTAATAAACAGAAATCTATTTTCTCTCCCACTCTCAAAACTTTGAGGGGTGGGTGGGGAGAAGAGAAAAACAGAATTTATTAATCAAATATTCGTACTCAAGCAAAACAAATTCTCTCAATGGCTTTAGACAAATATGTAATATGATGTAGTATATTATGTTTATTAATGATAGAAATTAATAGAAGTAGCTTGAGGTCCAAAATTCTGAGCACTATCAGTTCTTTAATAATGTGTGAATTTATTAATAAAGAGGAAATGGATACCTCAGCTATGCCAGAGATAAAACTGTACTCTTTTTATAATACAGAGCAAAGAATAGGATCAAGAAGAACATGATTGCAGGTGGAGCCAAGATGGCAGAGTAAAAGCAGGGACTTGCTTGAGATCTCTCCCAAAACTCCTGCAAATACCTGTTAAAAATGACTCTAAACAAATTCTATAGCAGCAGAATCCACAGAATGACAGAGTGAAACAAATCTCCAGCCAAGACAGCCTGGAAGATCAACAAGAAGGGTCTATTGTACCAGTCTGAGAGAGGAGCGTAGTCCAGTGTGGTCTGTGTCAGCATACACAGGGCTGAAGCAGGCTTTAGGGGACTGAATCACTGGCAGCTGTGGCAGTTTCCAGACTTTTTGGCCCACAAATGCCAAAGACAGCATAGAAGCTCAGTGGGAAAGCTCTCTCAGAACTGGGTGAGAAAGGAGCATGGTCCGGCCCTACCCCGGGGAGGCAGAGGTGGTGGTGGAGGAAGCAGCAGCCACAGCAGCAACTGCTTCCAGAGCTCCCAGCCCACAGATGGTGAGGGGATCAAGCAGGTAATCAGAGGGGGATTCTAGAACCAGAGGGTAAAATAGAAATTAAAAGAGTCCATTGATCACCTCTTGAAAGAGATCCCAAAAGGAAAACTACAAATATTCTAGCTGAATTCCAGAATTCCCAGGCCAAGGAGAAAATATTGCAAGCAGCCAGAAAGAAACAATTTGAGTATTGTGGAAATGCAGTCAGGATAACACAAGATTTAGCAGCTTCTATATTAAGGGGTTGGAGGGCTTGGAATATGATATTCCAGACATCAAAGCAGCTAGGATTACAAGCAAGAATCACCTACACAGCAAAACTGAGTATAATACTTCAGAGGGAAAAAATAGAAATTTAATGAAATAGAGGACTTTCAAACATTCTTGATGAAAAACCAGAGCTGAATAGAAAATTTGACTTTCAAATAAAAGACTCAAGATAAACATGAAAAGGTAAACAGGAAAGAGAAATCATAAGGGACTTATTAAAGTTGAACTGTTTACATTCCTACATGGAAAGATGATATTTGTAACTCATGAGACCTTTCTCAGTATTAGGGTAGTTGGAGGGAATATATATACACACATACATACAGATAGATATAGGTAGAGGGTACAAGGTGAGTTGAATATAAAGAGATGATATTTAAAAAGTAAAATTAAGGGGTGAGAGAAATATATTGGGAGGAGAAAGGGAGAGATAGAATGGGGTAAATTATCCCACATAAAGGAAACAAGAAGAACTTTTATAATGGAGGGGAAGAGGGGGGAGGTGAGAGGGAATGAGTTAGCCTTACTCTCATTGGATTTGGCTTAAGGAGGGAATAACATACACACTCAATTGGGTATCTTACCCTACAGGAAAGTAGGGGAAAGGGGATAAGGGGGGGAATGATAAAAGGGAGGGTAAATTGGTAATTGGAAACAAATATTTTTGAAAAGGGACAGGGTCAAAGGAGAGAATAGAATAAATATGGTGCAGGACAGGATGGAGGTAAATACAATCTCTCACAACATGACCATTATGGAAGTGTTTTGCATAACTGCACATGTATAACTTGTATCGAATTGCTTGCTTTTTCAATGAGGGTGGGTGGGGAGGGAAGAAGAGAGAGAATTTGGAACTGAAAGTTCTAAAATCAAATGTTAAAAACTGTCTTTACACGCAGCTGGGAAATAAGATGTGCAGGCAATAGTATATAGAAATCTCTCTTGCCCTACAAAAAGTAAGGGAGAGGTGGATAGGCAAGGAGGTGATAGAGGAGAAGGCAGACTGGGAGAAGGGATAATCAGAATGCATGCCATCTTGGGGTGGGGTGGAGGAGAGAGATGGGGAGAAAATTTGGATCTCAAAATCTTGTGGAGATGAATGTTGAAGACAAAAATAAATAAATTAATTTAAAAAAAAGATGATTGGTGGTAGGGCTGACATCATCATGGGGGCAGGAATATTATCATTCAGTTTCCTAAGGAAGGCAGACTAGCACTCATGGGGGGCTGGTAACCACTTCCTTTTGTCATTAAGGAATATTGATTGATTTATGGGATCCATTGCATCCTATACTCTTTGCTAGTGTAACAGAGGTAACAGACACCCTGTCATCCAGAAAATTTGTTAGGGAGTTAACCAGCTTTACTTAATTATGCAAAGACAGTTCAGAGCCAACCCTTAGAACTAGCTTTCAGGACTTAAACATGAAATCAGATGTCCTGATATTTATCTAAGAGCTAATGGTATAAAAGATGACAATCCTTTCCTTTTAATTACAGTGACTTGTGGTCAGGGTGACCTTTAAACTAGCTCAGAGAGGAAAACTGAATTCCTGAACTTAATTAAACAACATAGAAAAGGGACTTAAGCAGATACAAAATCAATTACAATATGAAATCAACACAATATAGAATCAACTATAAAGTAGAAGTAATTTGAATTCATTACATTTCATTCTGCAATCTAAATCCATTACTTCACTGTAATGAATAATAGCATTATCCGTTCTCTGGAATCTTAAAATGGCTTTACTGTATTGATCATAGTTCTTATATTTTTCAAAGTTGCTTTTTCCCAGTGTTGTTATTGCATAAACTGTTCTCCTAGTTGTGCTTATTTAATTGTTTATCAATTTATAAAAGTCTTTAAAATTATTCATTTTTGTAATTTTGATGTTGCGTTATAAATTGCTCTTCCAGTTCTGTTGACTTCACATATCAGTTCATATAAATCTTTCCGTGTCTTTTTGGAATCTTCTACTTCCTCATTTCTTAAAGCATGATAGTAGTCCATCACATTTTTACAAAACTTATTCAGCCATTCCTCAATTGATGTGCATTCCCTTAGATTCCAGTTTTTTTTTGTTTTTTTCTTCAGTGTCTTTACCATAACAAAAAGAGCTGTTGTAAATATTTTTGTATAGATAAGTCCTTTTTCAATTTTTTAATCTCTTTTGGATATAGGCCTAGCAGTGAAATAAATGACTTAAAGGCAATGCACTCTTTAGTAACTACATACAATTCCAAATAGCTTTCCAGAATGGTTTTATCCATTCACAGGTCTACCAGAAGAGCCTTTCCAACATTTATCATTCTCCTTTGTTGTCATCTTTGACAATCTGAAGGGTGTAAAGTGAAATATCAGAACTGTCAATTTATATTTCTCTAATTATTAAAGATTTGGAACATTTTTTCCCATGTAACTATGGATAGCCAGGGTTTCTTCCCCTGAGAACTGCCTGTTCATATTCTTAGACTATTTATCAACTGGGGAATGGCTCTCTTCCTTATAAATTTGAATCCATTCCTTATATATCATGGAAATTTGACCTTTATCAGAAAAACTTAATGCAATGATTTTTCTCAGTTAATTGTTAAATTTTTCGGCAGTGTTGAGTGACATAAAACAGGGACATGCATATTTGCTGAGGTATTTATCACTGTCATGGAGGATACCTTTCATAAGATCCAAATAGTACAATTCCCTGTTAATGGTGAGCTTTTATAGTGATTACAATTGATTATGTGATTACAATTGCAAATGATATTGTGTTGATTACATGAAGTCCAAGAACCTTACAATGCCTCCTTCGTGTGAGAACTTCAACTATTTGAAAGAGATTGTCCTAAAAATGCATTCAGAAAAATTAAATGGAAGAAAAATGCCTGTTGCCTAGATTGTAACATGCAGATGCATTAAGCCATAAAATACTAGAGTACACTCCACACTTGCACTCATAATTACAGGTTGTCATTTATCAGAGGGTGATTACTCTGAGGTTCCAGGATATGCTGTGGGTCTGTACTCTATAGCTCATGGGCCCATATTAGTCAGCCAGGGGATACAATTAGTTCATAGTAAAGGGATGTACTAATATTTCATTGTAAGAATGGTAGCTATAATATATATTCCTCAAATCTTTTTCACAGGTGTACAGCATCTCTTGGAAGAGTGGGTACAAACTTAAGGCACAATAGTGGGGAGGTATACATATAACAACAACAAAAATAATAAAAATAACTAATGTTTATATAGAACCTTAAGGTTTGCAAAATATGCTATCTCATTTGACCCTAACAATGACCCTTTGAGGTAGATGCTATTATTATCCACATTTTACAGATAAGAAAACTGAAGCTGAGAGAGATTATATGATCTTCTCACAGTCACATAGCTACTAAGAACAATAAAGAGAGGGTGGCTAGGTGGTGCAGTGAATAGAGCACCAGCCCTGGAGTCAGGAGGACCTGGGTTTGGATCTGGCCTCAGACACAACACAAAAAATAGCCATGTGACCTTGGGCAAGTCACTTAACCCCAATTGCCCTCCAAAAAAAAAGCAAAAAAAAAAAAAAGACCAATAAAGGGAGCACAGGCGCATGGCAGCTCTCAGTTCTGGTACTACAGGGCTATGTGACCTTTCATCTCATGGAGATTGCCTCCTCAGGGGCAATATTTCCACTGTGTGGGTCACTCAGCTGGGCTCCCTGGTTCTTCAGAAGAACTGGGTCTCAGTTCTTCTCTGCAGCTGGACTTTCAGCTTCCAGGGCTAGTTTTCTCTTCAATTCACAATCAGTTCTCCTCTACTCTCAATGATCATGCTCCCAAAAGGTTATTTCTGCCTGAAATAACTTATCTCTGTCTGTCTGTCCATACAGAGTATGTCTCTGCTCTCTTCTGGATATAATATATTTTATTGATCAGTAACTGTGCTTAAAAGTGGTAGATATTCTTCCCCATCCTTCCAAGCAAAATCTTTTCAGGGGCCAACTTCATCCTCAATTGCAGGCTCTTGCTTGAACTAATTCAAAGCTGCTGAGCTCAGCTTTTTGAGTCCTTCTGTGGTGTGGTTGCCCCTTCTAATTCAATCAAGGAATTGATTCATTTTTCATAAAGGGGTGACAGTGTATAGGTTATTATTTGTTCCTATAATTCCTTCCATATTTAAATATTTGCAAAGATATAGCTGGATTTTAAAATGTTTATCATTTCTTTTTTTTTTTTTGGAGGGCAATTGGGGTTAAGTGACTTGCCCAAGGTCACACGGCTAGTTTTTGTATTAAGTGTCTGAGACCAGATTTGAACTCAGGTCCTCCTGACTTTAGGGCTGGTACTCTATTCACTGTGCCACCTAGCCACCCCAGAATGTTTATCATTTCTACATATGAAGTTATTAAATCTTAAAACAAGTTCTGAGACATCTGTATAAATGTATTATATCATCTTAAAATTCTAAAGATACCTTTCAGGGCTGTTTTTGTGGATTAAATGAGATAAAGTGCTTTTAAAAATATTATGTCATTATATAAAAAAGCATTTTATTACTATGAGTCTTGTAATGAGAAAAAAATGATGCAGTTTTGCAAAGTGTGCCAGGTCCGACTGGCCCCTGCTTTCCTTGATGCAGTTTCCTGGTGACCCAAGGGAATAAAAAAAATTCCTATCCACATACTTGCGCTGCTGACTAGACTTTTTTCAATACAGAAATGATGTGGGCTGAGCCTACAGGAGTAACTGAATCTTTATTATATATCCTTTTTGTGATAGGACAAACTATTGCTAATTATTCTCATGAATGACTCATCTTATCCCCATGGCCCACCTCTAATGGATTTTAAAGACTCAAAAAGTCCCGAGAAGAAGAGCCTGATGCTCTCTTCCCCCCCCTCAACTTTTTAGGGGCCAGACTCTCCCAAGACTGAATTTAGTCTGTACTTGTGCGTTTAGCACTAAATGCCCCGTTAGAGGAAGGCAACAAAAGCCTCAGTCTCTCTAGGCCCAGATTCAGTTTGGTTTTGTTACAGAAGAAATAAGCTAAGCTTTACTAATATTTAATCTTTGGATTGGTATTGGTACCCTCACTCTGTTAGTATGTCCGATGAATATCTCTCCTATGTTATAATTGAGACATCCTGAGTGAAAAGTAGGAATTCTATAACATAGAGGGGTTGACAGCGGCACCTTTAGTCATTTGTTAACATTCAGTGTATAGTTAAATGGAATGATGAACTATATGCTCTAATTTTATTTAAGCTAAGCTTTACAAAATGAAGTAAAAGTAACAAAAGATTACTTCAAAGAAAGCACGGATTGAAAATACTCACATGAACAACAAGAAAAATGCAGAGTTAATACTTTTATGACTAATATTAGCTCTTTACAATCCACATTTTAAGGCAAAGGCATGATATATTCAGATATAACAAGATCAATAAAAAATTCAGAAATATTAAGATTATTTGAAATATGATTAGTATCCATTTTTGCCTAAATATGGGAAATATTTCCTTCCATACATAGAAAAAAAATTTTGGAGGGGAGAAGGCAAGGCAGTTGGGGTTAAGTGACTTGCCCAAGGTCACACAACTAGTATGTGAAGTGTCTGAGGCCAGATTTGAACTCAGGTCCTCCTGACACCAGGACCAGTGCTCTATTCACTGCACCACCTAGCTGCCCCAGAAAATATTTTAAAATAAACTTAAACTAAAAAAGAGGAAGTACTAAATACTATTTTACTGTATTTGGAAAATTCCTTATTATACTTTGTTTATTAAAGTATACAAGAATTTATTGTGTGTGCCATTTGAGGCATTCTTTAATCCAACTGTTTGTAGTCAATTCTCTCAGATACTGGTAACTGAGACTGGGATGAAACTCGTAAAGGTAATATTTAGCATGGTCTTATCCTTCTCAGAACATATAAGAAAAAACTAACTGTAATGGTTTTGATCTTTTTATGGTTTGCTGACAATGTTTTGTTCTATAAACAAAGCATAATATGGAATTTTCCCAGATAACTTTAATTCAATTTATTCATGGATTATTTTATAAAGAAAGTAAATCATGAAGGGGATTTAGCAATGGTTTCCCAAGTCATGCTGCAAGAAGGTTTTGACATACAATCCCTTAAGCTGCTCTCCTTCTGTGTTTTTCATTAATGACTAGAAAAAAAGAATTCAACTGGGAAGAGAAGAAAAAATCTGAAGCATCCATGTTACTATTATATCTAAAACAGGAGTACTCTATGTATTCCAGTTTCCAATTGTACAGCTACTCACTTCTGGGCAATGTGGAATTATGTCAAGGGCTTCAGAGTGTGTTCTATGATACACTCCTGATATGAATCCCAGGGCATCTGGATAGAGCTTTTAAAACTATGGAGTAAGTCACATGCTCTCTAGAAGACATTAAGCTATGTAAACCAATGCTTGATGCTGGATGATGACCGAGGATATAAAGAAGTCTAGGTCTAGAAAACAGAAACATTGAATCAGTTAGACTCAGAGAAGGCTGAGCATTCTAAACTGCCTGAATACGTTTACCAGTTTAAGTAATTACACTCTAACCAACAGGATCTGGGTAGAGTGGAGTCAGGAGTCCTTTTGACAAAATCCTATGGACTTCTAAGAGAGCATGAAACAATGAGAAAAAAATTCCAGGATGGCTCAAAAGAGAAATAAGGGTACAACCAAAATGGTGGAGTATGGTGAGCATTTTTGCTGAAGACTACCCACTGAGCCACAGTAGCTACGTAGAGTGCTAGGCCTAGATTCGGGAAGACCTGAGTTCAGATCTGGTCTCAAACACCTGACTAGTTATGTGACCCAGGGAAAGCCACTTAACCTCTGCTTGCCTTTATCCATTGGAGAAAGAAATGGCAGACCACTCCTGTATCTTTGTTAAGAAAACCCCATGGACAGTATTGGCATGCTACAGTCCATAGGATCATGAAGAGTCTGACACAGCCAAACTACTGAACAACAATAGCAACAATCAAGATCACACAAGATTTAGCAGCTTCCATATTATAAAGAAACAGAGAGATTGGAATATGATATTCCAGAAGGCAAAGGAGCTATCTGAGAGACTAGTATCTGAGAGACAGGACTACAAAAAATTGGATTAAAGAATAACCTACCCAGAAAACTGAGTATAATCCTTTAGGGGAGAGAGTGGATATTTAATGAAATAGAAGACTTTCCAAGCATTCCTGATAAAAAGATCAGGGTTGAATGGAAAATTTGTCATTCAAACAAAATACTCAAGCCCCAAAAGGTAAAGATGAGTGAGGAAATCATAAGGAACTTAAGAGTAATATGCTTATATTCTGAATAGGGAGATGATATATGCAACCCTTAAGAACTTTATCATAATTAGGGCAGTTAGAATTCATCTAATTAGATAGCATGGATGTGAGTCTACCATGTTGGGATGGTTTCAAAAGAAAAATGGAAGGGTGAGAAAGAGGGATACACTGGGAGAAGGGGGAGGGAAGAAGAAAATTGGGGGGGATTATTTCATATAAAAGAGGCACACAAAGACTATGTTTTTATAATGGAGCAGAAAATGAAGAAGGGTGGGCAATGCTTGATCCTCATTCTCATTGGAATTAGTTCAAGGAGGGAGATTTTATATAAATATATATATTTATGTGTGTGTGTGTGTGTGTGTGTCTGTGTAATATGTGTGTGTGTGTGTATAACACACTCAGTTGGATATAGAAAGTCATCTTGCCCAAGAAGGAAGTAGGAGGACAAAGAGACCAAGAGAAAGGAGGAAGGTGATAAGAGAGAGGGTAGATTAAAGGCAGTGGTGGTCAGAAGCAAAACAGACCCATGAGGAGAGGAGAAGATTAAAAGAGAAGGATACATCCAAGAGAATAGAGTGGCAGAAAATATATAATTAGCAATCATAACTATAAATAGGAATATGAATAGGATGAACTTGACCAAAATAGAAGAGGATAGCAGAATGGATTAGAAACTAGAATATATTATATATTGTTTACAAGGGACACTCTTGAAATGGAAAGACACAAACAGAGTTGAAATAAGGGTCTAGATCAGAATTTCTTATGCTTCACCTAAAGCAAAAAAGGCAGGGGTAAGTGATCATGATTTCAGACAAAGCAAAAACAAAAAATAGGCTTAATTAAAAGAGATAACCAGGGAAACCACATTTTGCCAAAAGGTAACATATGCATTTAAGTAATATCAATACTAAATGTATTTGCATTTAATGGTGCAGCATCTAAATTCTTGAAAGAAAAGTTAAATCATAGGAGGAAGTAGTATAACTAGACTAATAGAGTCTGTAATTTACCTGTCTTAGACTTAGATAAATCTAGCCATAAAATAAATAAGAAAGAAATTAAGGAGATGAATAGAATTTTAAGAAAGTTAGATATAATAGATGTCTGAAGAATATATCTTTTTCTTAGCTGCACAGGGCATCTTCACAAAATTGGCCATGTGTTATTTCACAAGTCAGAAATCCAAAAATGGAATATCTTTGGAAAAGTCAAGGCATATGAATGTTTTCAAAAGAGGAAATCCATACTATCAATGAAATTTTAAAAATGCTCCAGATTCGTAATAATTAGAGAAATGCAAATTTAAAAACCTCTAAACTTGGATTTTATCTTATATTCAACAGATTGGCAAAGATGACAAAAGAGAAAAATAGTGTTGTGGGAGGGTTTCAAGAAAATAGGAACACAAGTACATTGTTGTGGAGCTCTGAATTCATCCAGCCATTCTGGAAAGCAATTTGTAACTATGTCCAAAATGTTACTAAGCTGTGCACAATCTTTTTATTAGTTCTACTATTTCTATATCTATACCCCAAGGAGATCAAAGAAAGAGGAGAAGGACCTATATGTGCAAAGTTATTTATAACAACTCTCTTTTTAGTAGCCTAAAACTGGAAACTAAGTGGGGTGTCCACCTATTGGAGAACAACTAAGCAAATTATGGCAGATGAAGGTAATGAAACACTATCATGCTGTACAAAATGATAAATATGAAGAGCTTTAGAGAAATTTTGAAAAACCTTTATGAAATGATTCAGAGTGAAATGAACAGAAATAAGATAATAATTTATATGATGACAACAACATTATAAAGAAAAACAAATTGAGATACTTTAGAACCCTAAGCAATGTGAAGAAAATCATATATCTAGAGGATTAGAGAGAGAACCTGCTACCTGCTTCCCCCCAGAGAGATGATGCACTTCAAATGCAATAGGGGACATACATTTTTGGATGTGGAAAATACATGAATTCATTTTGCAAGATTTTTAATATTTGTTGTGAGAGTTTTATTTTTAATTTTAAAATTTATTTAATTAAGTGGGAACAGTAGGTAGGGACAGAGTTGATAGATATTTGTAATACTAATTTATTTAATTTTAAAAAGAAAAGCTAAAGAGTTCAAACTTAATTTCAAATTTAGTTTGAATTATACCTTACAAGACCAAGCCATCAATGAAAAAAGGGATATTCAAATGAAGAGAGACGCTTAAATGATTGCCATAAAAGAAGTTGTGAACACTCCAGACACCTCAAATAGAAGCACAATAAATGTAAATAATTACAATTATCAGGAAAAGAATTAGTAATAAAATAACAATTTCTCTTATATACTATTGTTTTTAAGAAAAATACCAAAATGCTGAAATTTGTATTGAATGAAAGAACAAAGAAGATCATTAAGGGGAAAATAGAAAACAAGCAATAAAGATATATGAAGAATCAGAGTTGGGGGTTCAGGAGGAAAATAAGAGTGGTGGCAGAGAGTAGGTAATAAGACTGTAGAACTTTAATGAGGAAGGATGAGATCAATCTAAACAACATTCCCATGGGAGAGGAATTGCATATGATGTTTGGCAATGGTGACTTCACAGTATCTAAGGTATAGAAGGCAGTTTGTACATTGGAGGATCACTTTCTCTGAGAGAGCTGTGGTTCCATGGAAAGTATCCCTCCTCAGAAGAAAGGTTAAATGCTTAGCAGCTATGAACACCTAGATTGGTGCCTGTGGAAAGTGGATAGTGAGGTCAACAAGTAGGATTAATTTGGAACATAAATTATTTTATAACATATGCTACCACTTCTACCTAAATTAATGTCCCTAAATATTAATCACAGGATAAAAACTGAGAATGGCATCTGATCTACAAATGTAATAAAAGATAAATGGACTATAAAAGGGAGCTCAAATCTTGTTCTCTAGAAGCTTTAATTTTATGAGAGAGGCAGAAAAAATAAGGGACTGATAAGGACAAAGTACATGAAACAAAATAAAATTCAGAATATACTAGTAGGGATGATAAATCATAATAGGCAATGTTTTTCAACAATAATAAACAAAAAACTACTGTTTAAGGAATCAGAGACAAACCAATAGAAATACTAAATACATATATGCATAAATGCCATAGCATCTAAATTCACAAATAAACAGTTAACATAATTGCAACAAGACACATAAAAGAGCATAATAATTGTAGGAGGCTTTTATTTTCATCTCTCAGAATAGGACAAATCTAACAAAGATGAATAGAAGAAAAAATATAGATTTGAACAAACCACTGGGGAATTTTAAAGTTAAAAGCTACATGGTGGAAGGTAGAGCCAAGATGGCAGAGTTGAGGCAGGGACTAGAATGAGTTTTCCCAAATTTCTCTAAAAACAATTTTAAAATAATGCCTTAAAATGAATTCTGGAGCAGTACAACCAACAAAGGATGAGATGAAATAATTTTCTAACCCAAGAAAAACTTAGAAGGTTGGCAGAAAAAGTCTGTCTCTGTCTCATTAGGGGGAGAGTGGAGCACAATCTGGTGCAGACTATGCCCTGGTAAGCAGGAAACAGGCCTTGTGAGCACCCAAAGCAGCAGCAGCTGCTTCTGGAACTCTCAGCTCACTGATAGAAAGGAGGTTTGACAACTGGTCAGAAGGAGATTACAAGGGATCCTTTGCTGGCTCTGGGTCTGGGACTCTGCTGCATTGCCCATACAATGAGTCACAGGGCAAGTAAGAGCACTTAATATCTAGAGTATGAAGCTACAAGGGAATAGGGACCCTGGTCAAAGTTCCAGGGTGGGAAGAGGTGATTGTGGTCACTCATAGACCAGAGTACAGATCAGAAAAGCAATGACCACACCCCTCTTTAGATCATAACACCTTGGAAGAACTAAAGATTTACCTACCACCAGAACTAGCTCTGGAAAAAGCAGCATGAAAAACCTGAAGCTTGGAACAGTGCCCCCTCCATTCCAAGTGCAAGGCCCAACTTTAACATAAAATTAAAAGTCAAGAAATAGGATGGGGAAATGAGCAAACAAAAACAACAACAAAATATAACCATTGGAAGTTACTATGGTGACAGAAAAAGGCGACAAAATCAAAACAGCTACATACAGAGCTTCAAAGAAAAATTTGAATATGTCTCAGGCCCCAAAAGAATTGCTGAAAGAGCTAAAAAAGGATTTTAACAATCAAATAAGACAGGTAGAGGAAAAAGTGAGAAAAGAAACAAGAGTGATGCAAGAATATCATGAAAAGAGTCAATAGCTTTGTAAAAGAGGCACAAAAATAATACCTTTAAAAAACAGAATTTGTCAAATGATGAAAGAGACACAAAAATCCAATGAAAAGCAGAACTGACCAAATGTAAAAAAGATGTTCAGAAATTCACCATATGAAGCATTTCATTGGAAAAACACAAAACCTGACCTGGAAAATACCTGACTTGAAGTGACCAGGAGAGATAACTTAAGAATTATTGAGCTACCTGAAAGCCTTGATTAAAAAAAGACCCCAGACATGATTTTTCAAGAAATTATCAAGAAAAACTGTCCTGATAGTCTAGAACCAGAAAGCAAATAGAAATTGAACGAATCCAACAATCACCTCCTGAAAGAGATGACAAAGTGAAAACTCCCAGGAATATTATAGCTAAATTCTAGAGCTTCCAAGTCAAGGAGAAAATATTGTAAGCAGTTAGAAAGAAACAATTGAAATATCATGGAGTCATAGTTTAGGATAATGTAAGATTTATCAGCTTCTACACTAAAGGAATGGAGAGCTTAGAATATGATATTCTGGAATGCAAAAGATTAGAATTACAACCAAGAATCATCTACCAAGCAAAATTGAGTATAATCCTTCAAGGGAAAACATATGGCCATTTAAATAGAAGACTCTCAAGCATTCATAATAAAAAGATCAGAGCACAACAGAACATTTGACTTTCAAATACAAGACTCAAGAGAAGCATAAAAAAGGGAAACAGAAAAGAGAAACCATAAGGAGTTCAATAGTGTCGAAGTGTTTACATTCCTACATGGGAAGATGATACTAAGAATTTTTTCATTACTAGGGCAGTTAGAATGAGTATACATATATAGGGGGCAGAGGTGTGAGTTGGCTATGATGGGATAATATCTAAAAAAATAAAATTAAGGGGTGATAAAAAGGGATGCATTGGGAGAAGACAAAAGAGAGAGGTAGAAAGGCGTAAGTTATTTCACATAAAGGAGACATGAAAGAGGGTTTTTTTTTTTTTTTGCTTTTTGGAGGAGGGAAGGCAGGACAATTGGGGTTAAATGACTTGCCCAAGGTCACACCGCTAATTGTTAAGTGTCTGAGGCCAGATTTGAGCTCAAGTCCTCCTGACTCCAGGGCCAGTGCTCAATTCACTGTGCCATCTAGTCACCCCCATGAAAAAGTTTTTACAGTAGAAGATGGGAGAGTCCAGGAGGAGCACTTGAACCTTGCTCTCACTGGAATTGGCTCAAATAGGGAATAACATACACAATCAGTTGGGTATAGAAATCTATCTTACCTTACTGGAAAGTAGGAGGGGAAGAGGAAAGAGAAGGGTTGATGGAAGTGAAAGTAGATTTGGGATGGCAAAAATCAGAAGCAAAACACTTTTGAGAATGGTTAAGGTGAAAGGAGAGAGAACAAGAGAGAGCAAGAGCGAGAGAGAGACAGAGAGAAGGATAAACCAGAGGAAAATAGGATCAAGGGAAATAATCATAATTGCTCAAAAAATTCATAGCAAGTTTCTCTGACAAAGACCTTATTTATCAAATATAAATTCAATAATGACAACCAGGATAGAGTATGGGTCAAATACCATCCATAGAAATAATAAGGGGAATAGAATGAATTTGATAAGCAAAATAATACATGTTCCAAGAAACTTCTATTGACAAAGGAGAAAAAGATAAGATTAATGAATTGAATATATAATTTTAAAGGTACAAAAAAAATCAATAAAAATTCCAAAAGAAGCACAAAAAACAAAATATTGAAAATCAGAAGAGAAATATATAGGAAAATTTAAAAAAAAAACTGAACAACTTATAAGCAAAACCAAAAACTGTTTCCTTGAAAAGACTAACATAAATTAACAAAACCATTAACTAATTAAAAGGAAAAGGAAAGGAAAGAAAAAAATAAAGTGAATGTAGAAAATATTTTAAATGATCAAAATCTGATATATATCCCAAAATTAAGAATTTAAAAGTATTATGCATTTTTTATTAAAAAAAATATGAATTATCTAACAACATGAAGTAGAGCTTTGGAAATTTTCAGAAAATTTCAGAAATTTGTCTGAATTTCATAAAATTTCAGAATTTCAATTCCAATTTCTGAAAAATATCAAACTTGTTATAAGGGAACCCCCAAAGGCAAAAATCCTGGTATGAACAGATTTACAGATTAATTCTATAAAAGTATTACAGAATAATTAATAATTATGCTATATCAGTTATAAGAAAAAAACTGAAGAATAAAACAATTTACAAAACTCACATGGATAAATATATTACTAATACCCGTACCAGGGAATGATAAAGGAAAGAGAACTAGATCATTATATTATTGAATAACTATTTTTAAAATTTTTAAATAAAATCCTGGCATAATGCAGAATTATTCACTATAATTGTTATATTTATATGGGATATTCAAACATAGTTTAACATTAGAACAATTGGATAAAAACAAAAAACAACCTAAACAAAAAAAACCTAAATTATAAACTATAAGGGGTAGCTAGGTGGCCCAGTGAATATAGCATCATGCCTGGAGTCAGGAAGACCTGAGTTCAAATCCAACCTCAAACACTTACTAGCTGTGTGACCCTGGGCAAGTCACCTAAACCTGTTTGCTTCAGTTTTCTCCCCTGTAAAATGAGCTAGAGAGGGAACTGGCAAAACACCCCAAATGGGGTCACAAAATGTTGGACACAACTGAAATAACTGCACAACAACAACAAAAGATTCATTTAACACTTTAATGTTGGCAAAGCACTATACATGTTATTCTATTTGATCAAATTTAGGTCAACAATTTACATCTTATATTACAATAAGCTCAAAATCCATACATTAACTCAATATTAAAGATCACTCCAAAACACACACACACACACACACACACTCACATATACATACAGACAACACAGATTAATTTAGAAGACAACCAAATTAGTTAACCCACAGTTCTGGCTAAAAGAATTCTTAAACAGGTATAAAAATGATTACAAAAAAGATATAATAGATCATTTCAATTATGTGAAATTTAAAAGCTTTGAAATGGAAATACCACTAGGTTCTAAAGGATGCAGTTGATTGGGGGAATGTTTTTGCACAAATTGTCTCTGATAAGTTTCTGAGATCTCTGTATATCAGATTGTCCCAAAAGACAGTATGAATTCAAGTTACTGAGACTGAAGTATCTTTTGAGACATCCTGTATGATAAAGCACTAATACAAACACATTACACAACACCAAAATTCATTACCCAATAGATAAGAGGTAAAAGGATATGGACTAACATTTTGTAAAAGAACTATATCAAATAATAGTTGGGATAAGGTGCATCTTTGATTCACTTATATGTACTGGAAAAGGTTCTAGCATATCATCACTGCATGTAATGGTAGCTTTTGATTTTAGATAGATAATTTTTGTGACATTAAAAAGTTTTCTCTATGCCAATATATTTTAGGATTATTTTTAGCATGAAAGATTGATATATTTTGTCAAATGCTTTTTTCTACATCTATTGACATGATCATGTGGTTTTAAAATTTTGGGTTTTTAATCACTATGCTGATTGTTTTCCAAATATTGAACAGTCCTTACATCCCTGATATAAATCCCACTTGGTCATAATGAATGATTTCTTAGACAAATAGATGTAGTCTGTTTGATGGGATTTTTAATAAAATTTTTGAGAAAATAATCATTAATAATATTGGTCGATAATTTTCCTTCCATATTTTATATTTCCCTTTAGGTATTAGGTATTTTAGGTATTAGGACTGTGTTTATCTCATAAAAAGATTCTGGTAGGGTTTTTTCATTCTAAGTTTTGGGAAACATTTATGAAGTGGGGATACTTATTGTTCTTTTGATAGAATTCTCCTGTGAATCCATCAGAACTAGGAGTTTTTCCCTCTTTGGCTCCTTTATACCTAAATCTATTTTCTTTTTCTGAGAATGAGATAATTAAAGTCTTCATCAGGTCTTCTGATAGCCTGGTATTTTGTATTTTGGGAGGTATTCTATTATGCTGTCCATTACTTATCTATACCATCCCCTTGGTTACCTTCTTTCCCAATTGCCTCAAAATCTCCTAATAGCCTTCATAGCCTCTTATTCCCCCAGATACTCATTACCCTGAGGAGCTCCAGCTCCCCTCTCCCAAGGCAGGAAAAAATGGTCTTTTTAAGGACCCAGATGCCCAGACAACACCCAGAATAACCATTTTCCTTCACAGAACTTCTCTCTTGACCCAAAAGAGCATTCATTCATGGAATCCTCTCACATTAGCAAAACAAGGCTTTCCTTCTTGCCCTCTCCTCTTCAGTCCTTGCCCCTCCTCCCTGACTGATCTGCAGGCTTTTCTTTCCCTGTGATCACAGGAGTCACCTTCCCCTCACTGCAGGCTCTCAATTTTACTGGGCACATCACACACTGGCCTCTACTACCTACTTCCATTTCCCACTTTCATGCATAATCCCATATAGGAATTCATTATTATTCCTAATTTTTCCATATTAATTTAATTGGGTTTTGCTTCTCTTCTTCTATATTGTCCTTCAATTCTGGGTATTTGCATTTTTAATTCATTGCTCTCAATCTTGTTTCTTTGGTTAGACTTTCCTTCTGATTCCTATTTTTCAATTCTGTATTTTTTTCCTGTGCAGGCCATAAATTCTGCTCCCATACTTCTCATTTCTCTTTTGAACCACTCGGGTACAGCATATTAGGGTTCCATGTTCTCTTTAAATTCCATGTCATCTTCTGTCTTATCAAATATTATCATTTTCTTTGCTTTGTGGTCTTTGTTCATAGATTCCTGAACTTGTTTGCTAGATCTAGATTGCATAATTTTTCCTGCTGTTAATATTTTTCCTGTTGATTTATATATTTATTTTCAAGGTCTCTTGAGTTTTCTCCTTCCTGAGATCTTTTTTACCTTCTCTCTTTTCCCCCTTTATTTTCCCCTCTCACTCACTTTCTGACTCCTTCCCTTCTCATGATGGTTTCCCTAGGGGCTAGATCTCAAAGAATCCAAGTCTTCTCCTGTTCTAGGCAATTCACATCTCACCATCATAGGCCTCTGTCCCAAGTCATTTCTGGGATGACAGACCTATTTGTAGCTGGATGCTGATCACTCTCCCTTATGCTTAGTGCAGTGCCACACAGACCCACCCACATATAGTGTCCTTTTCTGGTGTCCTGTGCTACTATTTCCTCTGTTTCTCAGTTCTCTGGTCAGAGATCTACCATACTGGAGCTACAGGGTTGTTTTCACTGGCTTAGGTTTGGGAGGGGGAGGGGTGGAGCATGAGGTTTGGGAATTGAATTCTATTTCAAGCCCATTTCTTTATTTACCTCTGCTCTCCTACAGAGATCATTTGTAACACAGAAAGCCACTGCCACTATACTGTCTGTGTGACCTCAGCAAACTTTTGCCTCTGGAGTGCTACTGAAGCACTATCTGTCCGTCAGGCCTGGGGCAAACTTCCACAGCCTGGAACCAGGATCTCTAAAGCACCTGAAACAAGGAGGAACAATTGGAAGGTGGGATTTAATTTTGTTGATATTGAATTTTGGATATCATATGTATCAGGTCCTTGGGTGTAGAAGAGAAATGAGAATTATGAAAGCAAAAGCAGAGGTTTATTTTTCTTTATCAGTGGAGGGGGTTGGATGAGGTGGGAGAGACAGAATTTTTGTTTACTCAAAAAAATAAAAATTAAAAAAAACACATATAAAAACACAGGAATATATTGAATCTCTACAAACTTAAGCACAGACTTTCCACTAAAACTCTAGGCAATGACTACTTCAATCTTTAGAAAAACTGAGATGTACTCACTTGAACTGCAAAACTTTAGAACCTTGGTATTCATTCTTCAATTGACTTGTTAGAAATATTTCATCTACCTATAAAAATAAACATATTAAATTTAGTATTTGATTATACCTTCCTTGTGCTCATGCTCAGATCTAGGATTATGGTACTACTTGATCAGGAGGGTTAATGATCAGTTTTATGATTATCAGTTTGATGATCAACATGATGAGATTATAGAGAATAATTTATTGTTTGGAAGTAACTAAGGGGTGCTTGACCATTGAATATTGGTGTGACCACCGACCACTTACTGATAAGACATAAGAAACCTAAGATGATTGGATAATGAAGACTTAGGGAAATGTACATTTGTTGGACATTTCTTTATGTCCATTTATGTCCAATTCATTCCTACCCAACATACAATAAAGCACGCTTTGATACTAATTTACCTGCTCACCTTTCTCATTCCTTTTTTTATCTCAGACTTCCTTTCTACTTTATGAAGACAAAATACAGTACAATAACATGGAACTGTATTCTGAGGTAGGAGGAAGAAAGATTGACCAGTGACCACAGTAGGTTCTGTCAAGGAGAAGCACCAAAAAAGCAGGTAAAGCAATGCCATGGAGAGAGTCTGGAAGATTATAGAAAAGGTCCCTCCCTATAGGGTGACCAAGTCATCATATACAACTTCTTGCACTAGAGGATCATAAAATGGAAAAGGGGCCAAGAATGAGAAGTGGAAGAAGAAAGAAGATGTAGAGGCAGCAGCAGCTATACCTTATGGTCCTTAGAGATTGCTAAAGTTATTTCTATCCACATTGGGCTTTGGGTCTGAGATAATCCACTGTATTAAGAGGGCTTCTGACACAATAAGGTGTTGTAATGTTAATGGGATATCAGATTTTCCTGCCCATCAATAGGCCTCACAGGAAGCCCATTAAGGGAGGCTTGCTTAGGGGAAGCTTGCTTGTTGAAAGGCTTTCACACCTTTTGCTAATTTCTAATTAGGCACTGAGTCACAGGGTTGTGATGCCTTCTGGCTCTGAGAAGTTATACATACTCTGAGTTGGTATTTTGCTTTGGGGCTTCCATTATGAGAAGGATCTTGTAATTCCTTGGACTAGATTCTGAGTGGCATATGTTCACAGTTCCCTGATTGCTCAGATGTAAAGGCTCTCTTGATCCAGGGATATATTTAAAGTGTATAGTCAATTCTGGCAGTCAGAGCCCTGTCTGTTGGTCTTTATTTCTCTGCTTGCATTTTCTCTGCATTTTTATCTGAAGTTCAGGGTGTTGACTTTTCCCTTGAACTAGTGAATTAATTTTAAAAAGATTGTTGACCCCTCAAACTGCTATCTTTCCTGGTAAAGCAGATCTAAGAACCTGTGCTAGCAGTCATCCTGGGTATGCCAATGTGGTTGCTGCTACAGGTGTAGGCATGGTTGTTGTGTCCACATAACCCAAAGTTTTAGAGTTAAAAGGTTCGAGAATAATAAATTCTGAGAGTCTGAGGACTGGACACTTCAGAGAAATATAAAGATCATCTGTTGGAGTTTGCCCCTTAGAAAGAGAAAACAATAATCCTCATATTTCTTGCATCATGTCTCACTTGGAGAGTAAGGTCCTTAGGTTGCTCAGATAATGCAAGATTGATGGGAGGAAGAATATTTCTTTAGCAGTCTTCATTGTATGTTTGCCTTTTGAGGGGAGTTAACCACAGGGTGGCATTATGAGTCGATAAGGGACTGTGTGAACATGTGACAGAGAGGAATTTCACAAGAATGTCAGAGGCATTTCACAAGAATGCTGTCCTGGTAGCAAGTCCAAGTTCAATTCCCTTCTGGGT
>NW_027187374.1:13967680-13983763 GCF_028583685.1 Petaurus breviceps papuanus
AAGAATGCTGTCCTGGTAGCAAGTCCAAGTTCAATTCCCTTCTGGGTAGGGTAGAGTGTTGATGGGCTATTTAAGTGCTATATGTGTGGCTATATATGGTAATGAGCTCCTATGAGTCCTTTTTTTTTACTATGAAATAAAGGATTATATTTATATATGTATATTCAACTAGAGAGAAGGAAAATGAAAGTGATTAAAACAGAGAGAGAAAAGGAGGGACAGCTAGGCGGTATAGTTGATAAAGGGCTAGGCCTGGAGTCAGTAAAACCTATATTTAAATCTGGCCCCCAACATTTATTAGCTGTATGACCACAAACAAATTACTTAATCACTGTTTCCTCAACTAAAAAATAAAGATAATAAAAAACACTTATCTCTCAGGGTTGTTATGAGAATAAAATGAGATAATATTTGGAAAGTGAGTGCTTAGCACAAAGTATGCTACTTTCATTGTTGTTGTTATTGTTGTTGCTATTGTTTTTTAATGTGCATCTGGTACTTTGAGTGCTTATATAGTATTTAGTCATTCAATTGCTACATTTGGAAAGATCTAGACATGAGTTGTGGTATGAGTGTACTGGGATATTTTCCTTGAGAAGCTCTAGAGGGAGTAAACTAAAAAGAGATCATCTTTAGGGGTCCACCCACAATATAAACCTAATCCACGAGTGAGAGCCTTTGGGGTCACAAATTATATTTTTTAATGTCTTAAGGTAGGAGCTGTAATGGGAATGTAAATTTTTAAGATCTTCCCTGCCCCTAAGCTAAAGTGCACCTGGAGCCTGGGGTGGGAGGCTTGTTTTTCAGTAGATACTTCTTGATTGGCCAGTGGGTCAATAAGGTTGTTACATTCTCTGAGCCAGGAGAAGGGTATATAAACCCTGATTTGAGGGTTTATTTGTTTTGGGGCTCACTTTGAGAAGTGTTCTGTGATTTGATCTGGATTCTGGGAAGCCGTTGTTGAGAAGACCCTGGCTTTAAAAAACCCAGATGTTGATTGGGTATGGATGTAATGGTTGGACAGTTTGAAATCTGTCTACTTGATCTGTTTCTGTCTTGATAATTCTGTCTGTATACTCTGAAGTTCGGGGTGCTGACCTCTTTCCCCTGAACTAGGTAAATGATATATGTTTGACTGATTAAAGTAAGCTTGTTAACCCATTTTGAGTTGCTTTCCTTTATCAAAGCAGATCCAAGAACCTGTGTTGGCAGCAAACCCTGGGGACGCTTGGGGTGCTTGCTGCTACAGGAGCCAAGCCAAGATAGTGGAATATAGGCAGAAACCCAGCTAAACTCTCCCAACACTCCCTTCCAAACACCTTTAAAATAACTCCTCATATCAAATTTTGGAGTGGAAGAACCAAAAATTTCTTTAAAAAAGTCAGAATGAGACATTTCTCCAGGTTAAGTCAGTTTACGAGAATGAGAGGAGAGATAATTTAAGAATTATCAGATTACCTGAAAGCCATGATTAAAAAAAAATAAATTTAGACATCATATTTCGAGAAATGATGAATGCTATCTTAGGTATCTTATATCAAGAGAGTATAATATAAATGGAAAGAATTCATCAATTGGATGCCAGAGTAGAAACACGACTTCCCAGCGGCTCTGGCTTCCACCTTCCCCAATCAGTGTAAAAAGGGGACTCTGAACAAACTTTGGAGATGCAGAATCCACAAAATGACGCAGAGAAGCTAACCTCCTACTGAGGACAGCCCAGTAGGCCAACAGGAATCGGCCAGCACAGCACTCTGGGAATGGAGCCCAGGCCCGGGTGAGCCCAAGGTTTTAGCCCCAGGTGGGGCCTGACCAGCCACCAGGTGGAGGGACTGCAGATCAGCAGTAGCTGTGGCTGTTTCCAGAATTATCACCACATAGATGCAAAGGACAAAGTGAGAGGCCAGTGCAGTCTGGACTTTGGGACCCAATAAGAGGGAGTACATCAGATTTTCCCCCAGTGGCAAGAAGCCCCTGAGACACTGGCACAGCCAGCCAGGACCATGTGGCAGCTTCAGCTCCTGGCTTATAGATCATAGGGGCACCAAGCAACCAGTCTGAGGGGTAATTGCTCTTGCTTTAACCTTCTTGGATCTGGATTGCAGTCTAGGGTGGAGGTTCTGGGGTGTGTGACTAGCTTGCCAGAGTGTGTGGAGGCCTCAGAGAGAGAGCACCCATCTAAAAACTCTGGCAGCTGAGAAAACCCCAGTGTTTGTAACGAAAGCTCCCCTGTCTGGTGGCAGAGTCCTAATGTGTCAAAAAGCCCAGGGGTCAAGTGACTGAGGGGCAACATGACCAGGCAAAAGAAACAAAGCAGACAGAAGATTCCAACATTAGACTCCTATTTTGGGGACAAAAAGGAGCAAAGCATGGAACAGGAGGAAGACAGTGAAGTCAGAACTCCTGCACCAAAAGCTTCAAAGGAAAATATGAGCTGGTTACAGGCCATAGAGGACCTTAAGAAGCAGTTAAGAGAAGTGGAGGAAAAATTGGCCAGAGAAATGAGAACGATGCAAGAAAATTAAAAAATGATAGTCACCAGCCTGACTGAGGAAAATAACACCTTAAAAAACAGATTAACTCAAATGGCAAAGGAGACTCAAAAAGGCAATGAAGAGAAGAATGCCTTAAAAAACCAAATTTGCCAGATGGAAAAAGAATCTCAAAAGCTCACTGAGGAGAATCATTGCTTCAGAATTAGATTGGAGCAAATGAAAGCTAATGACTTTATGAGAAATCAAGATGCTGTTAAACAGATCCAGACAAATGAAAGAATAGAAGGCAATATGAAATATCTCATGGGAAAAACCACTGACCTGGAAAATAGATTCAGGAGAGATAATTTAAAAACTATTGGTCTACCTGAAAGCCATGAGCAAAGTAAGAACCTAGAAATCATCATCCAGGAAGTTCTCAAAGAAAACTGTCCTGATATTTTAGAACCAGAGGGCAAAATAGAGGTTGAAAAAAAGAAAACTCCTAGCAATATTATAGCCAAGTTCAGAAATCCCAGATCAAGGAGAGAATATTACAAGCAGCCAGGAAGAAACAATTTGAATATTGTGGAAACACAATCAGGATAACCCAGGATCTGGCAGCTTCTACACTGAGGGATTGAAGGGCTTGGAATATGATATTCCAGAGGTCAAAGGAGCTGGGATTAAAACCAAGAATCACCTACCCAGCAAAACTGAGTATCATGTTTCAGGGGAAAATATGGTAATTCAGTGGAATAGAGGACTTTCAAGCATGCTTGATGAAAAAACCAGAGTTGAATAGAAAATTTGACATTCAGATACAAGAAGCAAGAGAAGCAGGAGAAGGTACACAGGGAAAAGAAATCATAAGGAACTTATCAAAGTTGAACTATTAACATTCCTACATGGGAAACAATCATTGTAACTGATGAAACATTTCTCAGTATGAAAATAGTTGAAGGGAATATATATATATATATATATATATATATATATATATATATGTCTATATATGAGGGTATATGGCATATGAATACATATGTGAATGTGTGTATATATGTTTACAGGGATACATAGATAGAGGGCACAGGACCAATTTAACAGGAAGGGATGATACTTAAAAGGTGAAATTAAGAGGTGAGAGAGGAATATAATGAGAGGAGATGGGGTGAGACAGAATGGGGTAAACTATCTCATATGGAAGAGGCAAGGGAAAATGGTTAAAATGGAGGGGAAGAATAGGAAGTCAAAAGGGAATAAGTAAACCCTATTCCCATTGAATTTGGCTTGGGGAGAGAATGAAATACACACTAAATAGGGTATCTCACCCTCCAGGAGAGTAGGGGGAGAAAGGGGATGAGGGGGGGGGATGATGGAAGGGAGGGTAGGCTGAGGTGGAGGTAGTTGGAAGCACCCACTTTTGAAAAGGGAAGGGATCAAAGTAGAGAATAGAACAAGTGGGAGGTGGGATAGGAGGGAGGGAAATATAGTCAGTCTTTCACAATATATCTACTATGTTATTGTTTTGCATTAGCCACACATGTACAACCTATACTGAACTGCTTATCTTCCCAATAAGGGGGAGTGACAAGGGAGGAAGGGAATGAATCTGGAATTCAAAGTTTTAAAATCAAATGTTTAAATATATACTATTATTAATACTATTTTACATGTAATTGGGAAATAAGATATACAGGCACTGGGGCATAGAGATCCACCATGCCCTATTGGAAAAGTCGAAAGGGGTATGGGAGAAAATATGGGAGAGAGCAGATTGGAGGGGGGGATATCCTGTGGGACTGCTGCTATTTTGGGGCAGTGGGTAGGGGGAAAAACGAGGAGAAAATTTGTAACTCAAAATCTGGCAGAAATGAATGATGTAAATCAGAAAAAAAAAGATAAATAAGAAAAAAAAAGAATTCATCAATCACTTCCTATAAGAGAAATGAAATGAAAAGAAAATGAAAACTTGGAGGAATATGATAACCAAATTCCAAAGCTCCCAAGTGAAGGAGAAAATATTGAAAGCAGCCGAAAGAAATAATTCAGACATCTTAGAACCACAGTCAGGAGGAAAAGAGGTCTTGAAATAGGATATTCCAGAAGGCAAGGAGGTAGGATTACAACCAAGAAATAACCTGCCCAGCAAAACTGAATATAATCCTTCAGGAGGAAGAATGAACATTCATTTAATAAAATAGAGGACTTTCCAGAATTCTTGATGAAAAGACCAGAGCTGAAGAGACACACAAAAGTTAAAATAAAGGGCTGGAGCAGAATCTATTATGCTTCAGCTGAAGTAAAAAAAGGAGGGGATACCTATTATGATCTTAGACAAAACAAAAGCAAAAAGAGATCTAATTAAAAGAGAACTACATTTTGCTAAACAATGAAGTGATATCCAAAAATTTTAGAGCAAATATCTCTGATAAAAGTCTCATTTCTTCAAAGAATGGAGACAAATTTATAAAAGCAAAAGCCATTACCCAATTGATAAATGGCTAAATGATACGAACAGGTAGTTTTCAGAAGAAGAATCAAATAGTTTCTATAGTCACATGAAAAAATGTTCTAAATCACTACTGAAATGCAAACTAAAACAATTCTGAGGTACTACTTCATACCTATCAGAAATGACAAAAGCTGGAGGGGATGAGGGAAAATAGGTACACTAATAAATAGTTGGTTTGAGTGATGAATTGGTCCAACCATTCTGAAGAACAATTCAAAGGGCTATAAAGAACAATTTAAAGAATTATAAAACCATGCATAGTATTTGACCCAGCAATACCACTACTAGGTCTGTATGCCAAAGAGAAAAAGAAGGATCTCAGTATACAAAAATATGTTACATCTTTTTGTGTTTGCAAAGATTTGGAGACTGAGGGGATGCTAATCAATTGCAGAATGGCTGGGAAAAGTTGTGGCATATGACTTTGCTTTATATATATTCTGCTATAAGAAATAATAAAGCAGGTGTTTTCAGAAAAAAAAAACATGGCAAGACCTATATGAATTGCTGCAAAGTGAAGTGAGAACTGGGAGGTCATTATATGCTGTAACAGTAATGTTATAATGATCAACTATGAAAGACTTGACTACTCCGATCAATACAATGGTTCAACATAATTCCAAAGAGCTTATGATGAAAATATGTTTTCCACCTCTGGAGAGAGAATTGATGAACTCTCAATGCAAATTGAAGCATAATTTAATGGCTTTCTTATTTTTTTGCATGTTTTGCATGATTTCACATGAATAATTGATATCACTTTGCTTGCCTTCTGCAGGGGCAAGTTAAGCCCCTCTGTGAGGTGTAAGATTATACAAACCAAGGCCCCAACTCAATATGACCTTTCTATTACCCTGAGTTGTTTGGGAACAGGATTCCTGAGAATTTGAGGGCTGCTCCTCTCCTGGGACCCTTGAGAAGAGATATGATAACTGCCCAACTACTGAACCTAGCCATTCCAAGGAAACATTGCTCTTAGAGGGGGGCGGGGTGCCTTGGAGGAACTGGCCTCCATCCCAGGCCTCACACCAGATATGAGGCTTGCTAAAAACACCTGGCAGTATGCCTTCTTTGTTCTCAGCCCTACTTAAACTGTAAGATTCAGACCCCAAATTGGAATCTCACCCATGGAGAAGATGTCTTGTTTGGGACCCTTTCGTGTGGGACCCTGACTGCTGTACAGGGATTCCCCAGCTTGTGTGGTCAGGTATTGGTGCTTTCCCAAAACGGTGATGCTTGTAAATATATATATATATATATATATGTATATATATATATATATATATGCATTATTAATCATAGTTGCTCTTATTCTGCTACCTTTAAGCCTCTTACTCTGTTGTCTCCGGTTTCTTTCTCACTTGCCTATATATACATATATTCTGAATAAATATTCTAAAGAAATTGCCTTGGGTCTTTCTTGGAGTGCTGAGCATTCCATTTATGCAAATCCTGAACCTCCTTAATTGGACACCTTCTTGGTGGGTGGAGGAGGCATCAAGGGTAGGGAGAGAATTTGGAATTCAAAATTAAAAAAGAAAAGAATAGTAAAAATAAATAAATAATGAATTTAAAAAGAAAAATAAATATCATATGGGAATATATTGATTTATCCAAATCTCCTTTAAATTCAGAAAAGATAACTTTCTTACTATTTTGATGAATAATTAGATTACTATGTGCTATATAACATTAAAATAACTAAACAGAGAAAAGTCCCTTACCATTTGCTGAAGGTCATAAGCAAGAACTTTGAAATCAGTTGATAGTTTGTCTTGTAAACTCGGAGTATATGTTGCTCCAGATACTATTTTAAACATTCCTCTGGCTTCGTGATGTGTGTGAACTATAGCATCTTAAGAAATAAAACAGAAATTTGAAACACATTAAAAGAAAAATAAAATATATGTATTTGAAGGAAGTCTATAAATGTGATTTTCTTTCAATGTGTTTGAATTTCTGCTCCTTTTTGATATTAGCTGTCTTCTTTTGTATGAAAATATTTTTATATTGTTAGTTTTTCTTGCTTTTGTCTGGTCCCTTTTCTTATCCTCAGCTCCATTTTCTCTCTCTCTCTCTCTCTCTGTCTCCTTCCCTCCATCTCCCTTTCTCTCTCTCCCTCCTTCCCTTCTTCCCTTTTCTCCATTTATTTATTTCTTTGTTATCTGAAGGGATTAATCAGTTTACCCAATTAATAAAGCTGATGATACCAAGAAATATCATGTAACATGACTCATTAAAATTTTCCAAGTCACTTGTAGGTACTTATAGAACAACTAACATCTAGGAACTTAGCTGGCTCCCCATGTTCCCCATAAAGCTTTGAATATTTGTTATTCTGAAGCCCAGCTTTAAAGATGTTACTTTCATTGTAATAATTATATAACTAGTATATGACTTTCCCCATCAGATAAAGTTTGCTGCCATTAAAAAAAATATCAGGGAAAGGTCCAGAAAGTTTCATTGGAAAAACACAAAAAGTTTACAAGGTGCATGTGTGTCAATACAAATATAAATATTTCTGTTCTGACCAATACACTTAGTTTAATAGTTTTACTTGTTATATTTGATTTTAGGGCAAAAGAAATTTTTCTTTAAAATATTATATCAGGGGGCGGCTAGGTGGCACAGTGAGTAAGAGCGCCAGCCCCGGAGTCGGGAGGACCCGGAATCAGTTCCAACCTCAGATACTTAACACCCACACAAAAAACCTGGCCGTGTAACCTGGGGCAAGTTACTTTACCCCAACTGCTTTAAAAAATATATTATATCAGGAACTTTTGCTTAAGAAAAATAATATTATTTATTTGCATCAAACATCAAGTGCTATTTAAATTAAATGCCTTTCTATGACTATTACCATATCTTCTCCATATTATTTTGCTTGGGGGGAGGTATGAAAAAGGAAACTAATTACAATAAGTTGTTCAAACTATTCTAGTGAATATAGCAGAATGAATTACTTTTGGGGAGTTAATTACAAATTAGCTATTAAATTTTTCAATTTTTAACTGAAAAAAAGACATATCTATAAGGATAGCAAGTCACTTATTAATCCCTTTTAGATTATTAAAATTGTAAATTGTTACTTTAAAAGCTAATCATAATCACAAATGATGTATCAAAATCATCAATAAAATGTCTCATGCTTTCTTATCATAATAAAAATAATAACATTTTTAAATGTACCTTTTAGTCTTCATTATATCATTTTTATCTTTATTAAGTCAGAGGCTTGCTTGATAAGTTTCTATTTTGCTTTCATATTTTTAAAGGATTAATAGTTTTGGATGGGGTGACAACTAGATGGCACATTGGATGGAGTGACAGGTCTGGAATCAGGAAGATTACTCTTCTTGAGTTTAAATATGGTCTCAGACTACTAAAGACTACTACTCAGACTTACTAGCTGCATGAACCTGGACAAGTCACTTAATCCTGTTTGCCTCAGTTTCCCTGCCCATAAAATGAGCTAGAGAAGGAAATGGAAAACCACTCCAGGATCTTTGCCAAGAAAACCCCAAATAGGATAAAAAAATTTGAGCATGACTGAAAATGATTTCACAACAACAAAAATATTTTTTTTTTCTGGTTTGGTAACTGGTTTTGAATCAGAAGAACTTGATTTTTTGGGTATCATTTTCTTCATCTGTCAAAATAGAGGACTAGACTAGATGGATTATTTATGTCCTTTAAGCTTTCTCCAAAATATACTACAAGAGTATCAGTGATGCCTTAGAATTCTTATATATGGAGTTCCATGCATATTTACATCTTCTATTTTGCTCTTATGAAATATATCATATGACTATAATTACAACATTTAAATCAACCAAGAGCAGAGAATAAAATCCATAAAATTTCTCTCTTTATTAAAGTTCAAAAATATTATTCTGAATGCCTAAAGGAAAATAACTATTTCAGCAGCTGAATTTTTATTTTTTCTAATTTACATAGATTCACTGGGGATTCTTATTCCTCTTATCCCTCCATGCTTTTGCAGAGAATTCTGATTCTATAAGCATAGTTCAATAGTTCTTGTTTTTACAAGTTATTTTTAACTCTTGGGTCATCTATGTATCCCTGGGTTCAATTAGTTTACATTTATTCTATTATTCTATTTGCTCAGAGATATTTTTAGTTTGCTTTCAAAATGTGTTTTTAATTGCTATAATTAGTCATGTGATAATAAACTTAGAACTTGATAAACCTCAGGGATAATTTATTCTGATATTTTACCAATGAGAAAAATGAAATCCAAAGAATTTACATAATTGGCCCAATGTCAATAATCGTTCATATGTACAATGCTCTCTAAAGGTCATAGCTAGGATTCAAATCCAGTTTCTCTCAATGCAGTAGAGAGCTCTGTTCATCACAATGTACTACATTTTATCTATCCTATTCATTACCATACTTCAGAAATACATGATAGTAAAACTTGCATTTTAAATTATTCATCACAGGTAGTAAATAAATTTTTACACTTGAGTGAGGAAAAAATCAAAGATTATAAATCTTAAGCTATGCCAAAAATCATTTTGTGAATGTTGAAAATTAATACTATTCAGTTTTACCCATCTAAAACATTCTTCTGGCCCTTACTCTCCAGATTAAAGTTCAAGTTTTATGAGGCCTCATTTTTTTCTAGTAACCTTCGAGGAACAATATACTCCACGAACAACCTGTAGAACAATACAGTTCATAAATACAGTGTAGAAAATTAAAAAGTAAGTCACTGTGCAATTGAGTTCAAAATGTAGAAAATTCTAAGGAAATTTATCAGTAACTGGCTTTACATCACCTACCTTTTCCAGATTCCTTGATTGCTATCCAGGAAATTGCAATTAATCCACTGCAAACTACCACCAAAAAGGCAAAGAGAGATGCAAACAAGATTTCATAGTCATTAAATATACAACGCTTTGAAGGTGAGGGTTTTTTCGATCTCATTTTAATTTTGTGAAATTAGGATCAATTACTCAGAAAAGAAATGCAAATGGATGTGGACGATCACCTTAAGCAGATAGGAAACTATTTCAAACGGAGAGATATTTATAGGAGTTTGGCAAAGTAATAAAAACATTAATTAGACAGGGGTTCCTATTTGTCTTTCTTATATCTCCATAATTAGGGAGCTTTAGGAATGCAGTTAATCTTTAAGGAAATATCCATGAATAACTAGAACTCTAGAGCTGTAAATGTTAATTATTGTCCTTATCTAAGGACATGCTATTTGTAGAAGAGAACAGTTTGTCATTTTTAAAACTACTGAAGAAATATGAGATTCATTTTAAGTAAGGGAAGAATAAGTACAATATTCTGTAATGATTAATGATGTTGCATAATAGATCAACCTTTTGCCCCCTGACTCAGACCATTATTTGTGCATTTGCTTAATTCTCTATGGGTATCAGAACTACGTAGCATATATAGTATGCATGTTTAGATGTAATCACTCAGTACATACATACACATTTGATATTTATAAACTTAATATACTGTACATATACTAATTAATTAATCCTCAGATATGTCCCTTTAAGTATATATGGGTATAAAATCTCCCAAATCTGAGATACGGATTCAAGTTCAAAGCAATTAATATGACTAACAATTATATTATTTTACAATTTGATGACTTAAATGTAATCAATTTATATGTGTCCTTGTATATGAAACAAGATATAACAAAATACTGATTGTTATTTTAAGAAGAATAATGGATAGGGACTAAATTATTTTATTATATAAATATACATATATATTTCTAAGTAAAATACTACATTGTTGACTTGTTTATTAAATATGTATGTTGATATATCTATCTGAACTGGATGACTGTAACAAAAAATTAACATGAAGGAAAATATAGGTATATACAGAATGATGGAAAAATTGTTTTTAATTTTGTACTTCTAGACCATCATTTCTGACAAGGGTGGTGAAGCATAATTCATCATTAGTCTTCTGGAGTCATAATTAATACAATTGGTCATTTAATCAGAGATCTTAAGTCTTTTGGTTTTTAAAACAATTCTTTTACTACATAAATTGTTCTCCTGTTCTTCTCATTTCACTCTGTATCAGCTTATACAAGTCTTCCTAGATTCTCCAATACATCTTCTTATATCTTAAGTTAAAAAAAAAACCCATTACATTCATATACCATAATTTGGTTAGCTATTCAAAAATTGATGGGCACTCACTCTATTTCCAGTTCTTTACTATAGCAAAAAGTATTGATATAAATATTTTTGTACCTATAGATCCTTTACTTCTTTCTTTGATGTCTTTGAGCACATATGTCTAGTCATTGAGCTGCTTCTTTTTACTGCTATGGCTTTATGTGCTCTAAAGTTTGCATTGCCCTACCCTCACTCCTTGTGTAAATGACCTCTGGGGGCTGGCTCTACCCCTCACTGATATTCTGACAAACCAGAGCTCAATTACCAGAACTCAAGCCAGCTTACACCTCCCTGATGGGTTCCACTCAAAATTATCTGCGTTTATGTTTCTTGTGCAGTCCTAGACAAGATAGAGGAATTTATTGTTATTTCCCTTTTAGGTTCTTGATCACTGCTCTTTATGGTGTTTTTATGTATATTTGCCAGAATGTTTGTGTTTCTTTACAACATTTCATATCACCAGCTGAACTTTGCATTTAAAGAGGCAAGGGGAGCAGTAGATTTTTAATCTTAAGTATGACCATATCATATATTCTTAAGGAACTATCTTTTCAGTTTCCAGAATTTCAGATTTCTGGTGATGAACTATGTTTTTGGTTTCATGGTGGAAATTAAAGCACCTCTAGATGACCCATCATATCAAGAGAAAGGAGAAATTCATATGTTAACTGTGGATGGATGGATCAGGTTTAATGTTGGGGAACTATTCTTTCATAATTGTTGTATTGGCACTATAAACAGATTATTTCTAGATAACCCTTAGGAGCATTCAGTCCCTAATGTAAGCAATAGGTTTCTTTGGGGGGGGGGGGGTTTGTTTTTGCTTTTTGGAGGGCAATTGGGGTTGTGACTTACCCAAGGTCACATGGCTAGTTTTTGTGTTAAATGTCTGAGGCCAGACTTGAGCTCAGGTTCTCCTGACTCCAGGGCCAGTCCTTTATTCACTGTGCCACCTAGCCACCCCAAGCAATAGGTTTCTAATGAACATTTGTATGTAAAGCATATCCTATCCAAACTTTGGCCACAAAGGAACAGAATTACTTCTTACTTCCTTTGCCAAAGGCTCAATAGAGCATTCCAGGAAAATTATCCCAAGATTCCCTTCTGACCAACTTTAAAATAATGCATCAAATGGAATTCTGGAGCAGCATAACCGACAAAAGATTGAGGTGAGACATTTTGACAGCCTAGATGAACTTAGGAGGTTGGAAGGAAAGGTCTTGGAACCAGGAGTGGCACAGACCAGGAACTCAGCACAGAGGCAACAGCTGTGTCCAAAGCCTAGTTGTAGGCCTTAGAGGCTGCAGCTGTAATGATAGCAACAGCAGTACCAACAATAGCAGCAGCAGTATTGGCAGCTCTCATGGCCCAGAGCTTGTTCAAGAGGACTGAATATTTGGTCCAAAAGAGATTACAAGGGACCTCTGTGCAGGCACTAGACATAGTGCTAATTACTATTTGGCAATTCCATTGTCCGTTATTCAATTCCTGGATTGCTTCCAAAATGGAAAGGAGTGTGTAAAGTCACAAGTGAATAGGGACTCCAGTTCCTAGTTCTGGGTGGAGCAGAGAACCTAGTTCCTGATCACAGTTCCAGGGAAGAGGGGGAGTAGGGGCCCTGGTCCTAGTCCCAGGATCAGAGAGGAGCACTAACTATTGTAGTCACAAGAGAACAGGGGCCATTTCTGGGTAAGGAACAGCACATAGACTAGGAGAGAAGTGACCACATCTCCCCCCACCCCCCTCCTTTTATCACACCACCGTGGAAACAACAAAAGCTTACAGATCCCAAGAAATAGTTGTAAAAATAGCAGCACAAGAAAGCCTGAAGAATAAGGCAGTGACATCCAACCCTGTAAAGATGAACAGTGTCCAACTATAACATAAAGTTCAGTGACAAGAAATAGGTTGGAAAAATGAGCAAACAGCAAAAAAAGAACCTGACCATAAAAATTCACAATAGTAACAGGGAAGCTGAAGACAGGAACTCAAAAGAAGATAATGAAGTGCAAGCATCTACAAGTAAAGCCTCAAATAAAAATGCAGGTTAGACACAAGCACAACAAGAAGTCCTATTATCATTAAAGAAATAGATGAAAGAACAAAAATTTACTTCAAAAATCAAATTAAGATTGGTAGAAAACATTGAGAAAAGAAATGCAAGAAAAGTATGAAAACAGAATTAACAGCTTGGTTAAAAGAAACACAAAAAATACTGAGAAAATAACTCCTTAAAAAACAGGTGGTACAGTGAATAGAGCACCGGCCCTGGAGTCAGGAGGACCTGAGTTCAAATCCGGCCTCAGATTTTACACTTAACACAGTAAGTTATGCTTATCACAAAAACTAGCCTGTCACCTTGGGCAAGTCACTTAACCCCAATTGCCCTCCAAAAAGCAAAAAAAAAAAAAATGACAAAAAAAAACCACAAACCAACAACAACAACAAAAAACCAAGAATTGGCCAAATGACAAAAAATGTACAAAACCTTACTGAAGAAAACAGCTCCTCAAAAAAGCAGAACTGGTCAAATGACAAAAGAGGGACAATATCTCACAGAAGACAATAACTCCTTCGAAAGCAAAATTGGTCAAATGGAAAAAGAGGCACAAAACCTAAATGAAGGAAATAATTTCATAAAAATGGTCAAATAAAATTCCCAAGACATCAAGAAACAATTAAACAAAGTCAAAAGAATGAAAAAATAAAAGAATATGTGAAATATTTAATTGGAAAAACAGCTGACCTGGAAAATAAATAAAGGCGAAATAACTTAAGAATTATTGGACTATCTGAAAGTCACAATTCAAAGAAAAAAAAAGAACCTAGGCATCATATTATAAAGGAAAACTGCCTAGATAAGCTATAATCAGTGTGCAAAATAGAAATAGAAAAAATCCACCAATCATTTTCTGAAGGTGATCTCAACATAAAAACTCCCCAGGAATATGAGAGCCAAATTCCAGACCTTCTAGGGCAAGGAGAAATACTGTGATCAGCCAGAAAGAAGTTATTGAAATACCATGGAGCCACAAGATCACATAAAATATGGCAGTTGCCACAATAATGGACCAGAGGACTTGGAATATGATATTCTTGAGGCAAAGGAGCTAGTATTACAACTAAGAAAAACCTACTCAGAAAAACTCAATATAATCCAAAAGGAGGGAAAAATAGACATTTACTATTCCCTGCATTCCTGGTGAAAAGACCATAAATGAATAGAATATTTGACATTCAAACACAAGATTCAAGAAAGGAACAAAGAGATATATTTTTATGCATGAAATCGTGAGGAAATTTATATGGTTAAATTGCTTATATTTCCAAATGGGAAGATGATATTTGTAAACCCAGAGAACTTTCTCATTGTTAGTGCAGTTAGAAGGAGTCTGCTTAGACAGAGCATGTGAGGTATGAGTATATTTTGTTGGAATTATCTTGAAATAAAAATAGGAGACAGAGAAAGAGGGGTGTACTGAGAAAAGGGAAAAGGGAGAGAAATATTGGGGTAAATTAGTTCACATAAAAGAGGCACACAAGGAAGAGTTTTGATAATGGAGGGAGAAATGAGAGGAATGGAGAGTGGGCAGTTCTTGAAGCTCACTTTCATTTGCTCTAGTTAAATGAGGAAAGAAATATATATATATATATATACACATATACATACTCAGAATATATACATATATATGTATATGTATATATACGTACATTCAGCTGAGTATAGAAATCCATCTCACCCAATAAGGAAGTGGAAGGGGAAAGGGATAAGAGAAAAAGAGAAGGGGTTGATATTAGAAAGAGCAGATTAAAGGGAGACATTGGTGAGAAGAGAAATAGACTTTTAAGGAAAGATAAAAAAGAGGGAGAAAGATAAATGGAAGAAAATAGGATGGAGGGAAATATGCATTTAGCAAGTCATAATTGTCATTTTGCTAAAAAGGTACCAAGGACAATAAATTAATATCAGTATTAAACACATGTGCAACAAATTGTATAGCATCCAAATTCTAAAGGAAAAGTTAAATGAATTACAGAAGAAAATAGACAGTAAAATTATACTAGTGGGGAACCTCAATTTACCCCTCTTATAACTAGATAAATATAGCCATAAAATAAATAAAAAGAAAGTTAATCAGATGAATAGAATTTTAGAAAAAGTAGATATGACAGACTTCTGGAAAAACTGAATGGGAATAGAAATACCTTTTTCTCAGCTATATGTAGTACCTTCACCAAAACTGACCATGTATTAGGGTAAAAAAAACCTCATAAACAAATGTAAAAACAAAAAGCAGAAATAGTAAGTACACCTTTTTAAGGACCACAATGCAATAAAAATTACATTTCATAAAGGGCTTTGGAAGCAGAGATAAAATGTAATTGGAAACTAAATAATCTAATCCTAATAAATGAGTGGATGAAAGTACAAATCATAGAAACAATAATTTGATTAAAGATAATGACAATGAGACAACATACTAAAAGATATGAATGCAGTCAATGAAGTACTTAGGGGAAAATGTATATCTCTAAACACATCAGTAAAAGAAAGAAAAAGCAGATCCAATGGCATGAAAAAAAAACAACCTAGAAAAAGAACAAATTTAAAATCCCCAGTTAAAAGCCAAAATAGAAATCCTGAATATCATTGAACTAATAAGTAAAACAGCTCATTTTATGAAAAAAAAAATATATATATATATATATATAAACCACTGGTTAATTTGATAAAAAAAGAAAAGAAAACAGAAAACCAAATTACCTGCATTAAAAATGAAAAGGATGGGAGCAGCTAGGTGGCATAGTGAATAGAGCACTGTCCTTGGAGTCAGGAGGACCTGAGTTCAAATTCGGCCTCAGACATTTCACACTTACTAGCTGTGTGACCTTGGGCAAGTCACTT
>NW_027187374.1:13984163-14073944 GCF_028583685.1 Petaurus breviceps papuanus
CTGAAGAAGCTCAAACACACAGGTGTGAGCATTATGTCCTCAAGATAAGCGTGGTATACACCCCTGGCCTGGGAACAAAGAAGTGTGCAGTGTCCACAGGTTAAAACAATTAGCAAGCGTTCTATAAAAGCTTGTACATGGGGTAATAAAATAGACTCTATTTTCTACCATTCTCGGAGTCCCATCTCTTTTGTGCACTCTCTTGCAGCTTCTGGGTAAGCAATTCTTTTTCAACCCTGCTGTAGGACAGCAGGGCTCTCCACATGACTTAATCCCAACTGCCCTGCCTTCCCCCCTCCAACAAGCAAAAATATATGAAAAGGATGAATGCACCACCAATGAAGACAGAATCAAAGCAATCAGAAGCTATTTTGCTCAATAATATGCCAATAAAATTAACATTCTAAATGAAATGAATGAATATTTAGAAAAATATAAGTTGCCCAGACTAATAGAAGAGGAACTAGAATACTTAAGCAAGCCTATCTTAGAAAAAGAAATTAAACAAGCTATAAATGAGCCCCCTAAGAAAAACCCTGCAGGACCAGATTGATTTAAAAGTGAATTCCATCAAACATTTAAAGAACAATTAATTCTAATACAATCTATTTTTTTAATAGGTAAAGAAGCTGCACTACAAATTCTTTTTATGACGCAAATATGATTTTGATTCTTAAACCAGAGAGACCAAAAACATGGAAACAAAATTGTAGACCAATTTCCCTAACATTGAGGCAAAATTGTAAATAAAATGTTGTTGCTGTTCCATTGTGTCCAACTTTTTGTGACCTTTTTTGTGGTTTTCTTGGCAAAGATACTGGAGTGGTTTACCATTTCCTTCTCTAGTTTATTTTACAGCTGAGGAACTGAGGCAAACAGGGCTAAGTGACTTGCCTGGGGTAGCTAGTAAAGTATCGAGGTCAGATTTGAATTCAGAAAGATGATTCTCCCTAATTCCAGTACTGGCACTCTATCTACTATGTCACCTAATTGCCCAAATAAAATACTAGCAAGATTAGGTCATACCCTATGACAAGGTGTGATTTATATCAGGAATGCAGAATGGGTATATATTGGAATATATAAAAAATGAAAATTATATGATTATTTCAGTAGGTGCAGGAAAAAAAGCTTTTGACAAAATGTAACACATTCCTATTAAAAGCATTGGAAAGCATAGAAGTAAATGGAGCTTTTCTGAAAATGATGAGTGGTATCTATATAAAATCAGGAGCAAGCATTATCTCTGATTGGAGTACACTGGAATATTTCATTTTTCATCACCAAAAATTGTCATCTGAAAGCATTTTTAGATATTGAGTATTACACTACAAAAAACACACTTCTGACCTCACTAAGATGTATTAAACCCAAAACTTATAGAACTTAAAAAAAATTAAACTAATGCTCATATGTAGAGGGCTTGTCCACTACATGACCAAGTGAATCAAGTAAGCCTCTCCCCACTCTATTGTCACCTCATCACATGCAAATTCCTTAAACTAAGTGTGAGTTTTCCTCATCCTTTGTCCTCTTTGCCTCATTGATGGGGCCTGTGTGGGCAGCAGCCACTAAGCAAAAGCATCTAATCACAGCGGCCAGCTTTCAAAAGGCAGAATGATAGCCAAGCAGTCTCAGAAAGGCACACAGACACAGATATGCCATGATTCTCTTGGGCATGAAGAAAGGCCCACAGACAATACAGTCTCTGCTAAACGTCATATGCATCTGGGGGAAGACGCAAATGTGAAAGAATCTCAATGAAAGAGTAATGAAAAGGATTTAGAGCCTAGAAGACAGAAGATGTGAGCAGGAATAGTGACGTTTACATTCACCTGTAAGAGACAGGCCTTCAAATTGTAACATCTGTGCTGCCCAAAGAAAAAAAAAGTTGATGCAGCAGGAAACAAAATGTTCCAAGGAGAAACTTGGACACATTTCTTCAATGCTGCTTACAGTAACACGGTCTATATAGATCAATAGGAAAGGTGTGGACACCTTAAAGAAAGGGGAAGAAATTATTCATAATTGTTTAAGAGATGTTCTACAAGCTCATTAGGATGGAGGGGAGGGAAAAAAAGGGAACTGAAAGCGATGTTGAAAAAAATTGTAGTTCTGTTACAATAATTAGCTCAAGCATAGGAGGTAATTAAATAGCACCTAAGATCCAGTAGGTTTCTTCCTCTTTTAGGAATGTATTTTAGATAAAATATTCTGAAGTCAGTCACAATTGCTGTAATCCTTCATTTAGGAAATCCATTCCCACCAAAGTAGGGGCTGAACTGTCAGCCTAATTTCATATTTATATTTATATCTGATAACTCCTGGCCTCTTTGTACTTGAGGCAAAATTCAGTTTACTGGAAACATTTGGTCAATGAAAAGTAGCATCTATGGATAGATAGGCATTCAGAAGTGATGGTGAAAGGCATCCAGATGGTGAAAAAGCTGGACTTTTCTTAGGATTTCTCTCAGCTTATGCCCTTCCCTCTGTAGCCTGTAGAATTAATAATTTCCTTGATATGTACCACCTATGCCATAGCACAGTACTCTCTTGATCTATGCTTGCTCCAAACTCTTGATTCCAAATGCTCAGATACTTTTCCTTTCCAATTCTTAAATAACATCTCTCTTTTATGCAAACTGCTCAGAATATCACCCAGTATCTCACGAAATGGCTTTGATTGATTCAAGGAGGTGTATAGACCCTGTTCACACAAAGTTCTAATTGTTTGATTCAATTGAAAAAGTGTTTTCACCTAGCCAGGGCACCACAGCTAAATGTAGTAGTTTCATCTCCACCTTTATATTTTTGATAACTAAGACCCTCACTGCCTTGCAGGTTAGCTGCTAAAAAAACAAAATAGGCTCAGAAGGGAATGAAATGACGCACAAGTATCCATTACTTTTTCCTTCTACCAACCTCAGATGCACAGGCTCAGCCTGAGTGCTGAATCTGATTTAGTCCCTAGCAATTACTGTACTTAATCACTAATATCTCACTAGTCCCCTCTTTCTATCTTCACCTCTGGGGGAAAAAATCTGTTTCCCGATATATGCAGTCAATGATGATAATAAAACTAATTCTAATAATGAAACAATAGTAAATATTAAAATAGCAACAAAAAACTATAACAGCCTGACAAGAAGAATAAAATGTCTTTAGATGAGATAAAGGTTATAATTTTTTCAGAAGGAAAAATTATTAAGAAAATAAGTGGGAAATGAAAAATACAACAGTCAAGTCGTAGAAACATTTGTCTAGAAGAGTACAAATTCTGCTTGTAATTTATTGTCTGGCCAACGACTACTTGGTTGATGGAACTCACGGGGCACATTAGCCTTGCCTCTTTTCTTTGACTGTATTAGGTCCTGGGGGTTGTTGTTGTTGTTTTTACTAGAAAACTGATCACTCTCCTGACAATCTCCTTTAATGTAACAGCATATGCTCTTTGAGTGGACAGTTATGTGGCAAATGCACCGAAAACACCAGAAAAAAATGAAAGACAAGCAACATAAAAAACTTATGTCTTGTCTACCCCAGCAAGATTTATTGAATTATATTTTTATAGCTATCTGAGGTCCAGAGGATCAAAGATACAAGGTGCTATGAATTTTCCAGGTGCTTCTGAGAAATGTATATCTTGCTTTGACTCATAAACTGAATATCATATCAATTTTGTGCACTGTGCAGCATAAGGCAGTTCCTATGATTTGGCAGGAAAGATGGCACCAAACTCTGCCTTTTATGCAAACTGTAAGTCCCATTTCTGATGTCTATTAATGGTTCTATTTAGGTTACAGGGGTGGGGAACTTGCTTCATGTGGTCTCTTAGGTCCTTGGGTATGGCCTTTTGGCTGAGTCCAAGTTTTACAGAATAAATCCTTTTATTAAGTGGATTTGTTCTGTGAAGTTTGGATTCAGTCAAGTGCTGGGGATATGTAGGAAGGAAAGAAAAATATTCACAGTCAGTCAAGGAGGTCGTATTCTTTTTTATTTTTTTTAATTGTATTTAACATATTATTTTTCCTGATTACATATAAAAACAATTTTAACATTCTTTTTTTAAAATTTTGAGTTCCAAATTCTCTCCTGCCCTCCACTACCCCCAATGAGAAATCAAGCAATTTCACATAGTTTATACATGTGTAGTCATGCAAAACACATTCCTATGTAAGTCATTCTGAGAAAGAAAACATTTAAAAAGCAAGAAAAATAAAGAAGAAGCATCTTTGATCTTCATTCAGGTTCTACCAGTTCTTTCTCTGGAGATGTACAGCACATTTCATCATAAGTCCTACAGAATCGTTCTGGATCACTGTATTGCTGATAATAACTACGTTATCCATAGTAGATCGTCATACAATATTGCTGTTACTGCATACAATGTTCTCCTAGTTCTGCACATTTTACTTTATATCAGTTCATGTAAGTCTTTCCATGTTTTTTTCTGAGAACATTCTGTTCATCATTTCTTAAAGTACAACAGTATTCCATCACAATCATATACAACAACTTGTTCAGGCATTCCCCAATTGGTAGGCATCCCCTCAATTTCCAATTCTTTGCCACCACTTAAAAGAGCTCCTATAAATATTTGTGTACACATAGGTCCTTTTCCTTTTTATCTCTTTTGGATACAGACCTGGTGGTGGCATTGCTTGGGCAAAGGGTTTTATAGCCCTTGGGACAGAGTTCCAAATTGCTCTCTAGAATGGCTGAATCAGTATATGACTTCACCAATAGTACATTAGCTTTTTAATTTTCCCACATCCCGTCCAACATTTGTCTTTATCTTTCCTATGTATTAGCCAATCCAACAGGTGTGTGGTAGTAGCTCAGAGTTGTTTTAATTTGCCTTTCATCAATAGTGAAAGGAGCTCCTATTCTTTTTTTTTTTTTAAGCAATCGGGGTTAAGTAACTTGCTCAAGGTTACATGGCCAGTTATTTCTGGGTGTGGTGCTGAGTGTCTGAACCCGGGATTCGATCTCCAGGTCATCCCAACACTGGAGCCGGTGCTCTTACTCGCTGAGCCACCTGGCTGCCCCTAGGAGCTCTTATTCTAATGGGGAGACAATAATCAAACAATTATATGCATACAAGTTTTATTTAGTTAATTTGATATTTAATCTCATAGGGAAGGTGGGAAGTAGGGTAGGTAGAAGGACTGACAAAGTCTTCCTTTAGAAGAAGGGAATTCATCAGAGTCAGATGGAAGTTAGGGAAGACAGTAAGTGTAGATGGGGAAGGAGAACATTCCAGTAATAGAGGAGAGCTACTGAAAAGGCATGAAGTTGGGAGATGACATGGGCTGTGAGATGAACTTCAAGTAGGTCAATGTTGTTGTTCAGTCATGTCTGACTTTTTTGGGACCCCGTGGAGAGTGTATAAAGAGGAGTAAAATGTAAGAAGAATGGAAAGATAAGAAAGGACCAGACTGTAAAGAGTTTTAAATGCCAGAGGCTTATAAGGCATTTTATTCAAATATTTGTCATAAAAAATTGGAAAATGGTATTAATGTGGGATCCACTGTCCAGGACAACATAACAGTCTACATTCTTAATTTTTACCATCACTTCTGCATGAGGTTCTAAGAATCTAGGTGGAATAGATGCTCATGGAATTGATAATGAGGTCAATGTGACTGTCCTTGGGGCCCAGGGAGACCTCCTTTCCCAGTCCCTTCCAAAACTGGATCAGATTTTAATTTCTTTACGACTAAATACTGCATTCTCTCTGTTAGTACAACAAACATAGGTATGGCCATCTAATCCATAATTACAGCATCTGGTAACTCTGTCATTATGATGATTGCCTAACAGAAATATTCTTATGTTAGGCTTTTCTGTCCTCCATTCCTTTGGTCCTCTACCTCTCCAAGAACAGAATTGTGCACTGCTCTATCCCTTATCTGACCATCTTGAGTTCTATGATTGCAGCTTAGCACTGGCGGTGCTCTTGTCCTGCTTTGTTTCTGTGACCCACATTCTAGAAGGACTGGACCCTGTTGAGGCTAAGCCCCATGAATTATATTGACCCTTGAAATTCAGACATACCTTTTTCAACTTGGACATTGTTGGCAATAGTTCTTTGTATCTGTATAGCTCTGATAACATCAGATACTCGAGGGTCATGTACTAAGCTCTGGTTCAATCACTAGAGTGTAAACTGAATTTTTCCCACATTATCAGGATCCACAATACTTATCTATATCAGATACTGAACACATTGTTCTTCCCCAAGAAGGAATTCCACAGCCTTTTCTCCTTTGCATTGTACAGTGATAGAGATAAAATTAGCAGAAGGGTCTTCTGATGTGCCCCTCTCAAACATCTCAGCTAAAGTCTGCATGTATTCCTGCCAAGTGATATCTGTCCTTGTCTCTAATAAAGTTATTCCTTGTCACTTCAACTATCTCTCTTAAGTTGTCTGTAATAAGTTGTCTGGATAAGGGGATTTCCAGTATACCAGGCACCCTCTTGCTTATCCAAACCAAGTCTCCCAGGATAGCTCACCTGGGGGACAAAGTTCTTGTCTAATTTAATTGTGACATTCAGTCTTTCTTTTGATAGGAGTTGATATAATTGATTTCATTGAGGAATGACTCACTTGATTAAAAGGTCTTCTACCTCTTTAAGTAATTCCTTATCCTTAGAGGGTGGACAAGTCTGAGATTCCTAAGAATGACTCCCTACTATTAATTCCTCAGGTATATTTCCATGGTCAAAATTCTCAAGCAGGAATAGAAAAACTTCCTGGGTTGTCTCACTTGCCTTCTTATCAGTAGCCTTAATTGTACACTTCCAATTCTTTCATTTTTCTGCCCAATATCTTTACAATGTCCATTGTTAAGGTCTGGATTTAGTCCTAATAGTAAGATTATCAGGTTATGCCTACTAGTCATGGCTGTCCCACAGGGCTCTGTCTTGGGCCCTCTTTTCTTCTTCCTCTATACTATTTAATTTAATAATCTCATTAGATCCCATTAATTATTATCTGTATGCCAATGATTCTCAAATCTACCTTTCTGTATTAACCTCTCTAATGACCTCCAATTTTGCATTCCAACTGCCTTTCAGACATCTTGAACTGGATATTCAATAGACATCTTAAAATCATATGTCCAAAATTGAACTTATCTTTCCCCCTAAACTCTCCCCTTCTCCAACCTTCTCCATTCTTAGGGCACCACCATCCTCCTAGACCCCCAGGTTTGAAGTGTCATCTTCAATTCCTCATTATTTCTCACCCACTTTACCTGATTTGATGCTAATGTCTGTCCATTTCACCTTTATATCATCTCTCAAATATACTCCTTTTCTCTTCTGAGACTGCCACCATTCTAGGGCAGACTCTCACAACACTCATGAACAAATGCAAAGGTGGGTCTACCTAACACTCTCCTAACACCAATCCATTCTCCATTCGGCTGCAAAAATGATTTTCCCATAATACAATTCTGACCATGTCCTGCCCATACTCAATAAACTCCCAGGGCTCCCTATCACCTCCAGGATCAAATACAAAATCCTCTGGCATGCAAAGTCCTTCATAACCTTGTTCCTTTTCATTCTTCTCATATTTTACTTCTACATATGCTGGAATTCAGCAACCTTTGTCTCTTTGCTGATCTTTGCCATGTAGGCTTTGATCCAGTGATACTGGCCTTCAGGTTGTTCCACAAACAAGAGATTCCATCTCTCTGCACCAAGTGTTCTCGCTGGCTGTCCCCCATGCCTAGATACTCTTTCATCTCATCTCCACCTCATGGCTTCCTTCCCTGACTTTCTTCAAGTCCCAACTAAAATTCCATCTTCTACAGGAAACATTTTCCAACTCCTCTTAATTCTAATGCCTTCCCTTGTCAATTATTTCCTATATATTTTATGCTGCATATAGCTTGCTTGTTTGTCTGTGCCCCATTAGATTCTGAGTTCCTTGAAGGCAGAGACTATCTTTCACTCCTTTTTGAATCCCAAGTGCTTAGTACAGGGCATGGCACACGGTAGGTGCTTAATAAATGTTTACTGTCTACAATGGTTTTATAAAATTGAAAGCTGAAGTTCTCAGCAGCCATTCAACAACAACGATAAAAAAAAAACCCAAACAAACATGAGACTATTGGGATTTAAAGGTAAATTTACAAAGTCCCATTCAGAAAGACAATGGGGTGGTAGTGAGACAAAATACTGAAGAACCACAGGACACAAACACACACACATCCAAGGCTTTTTGAAGAAGTGAGTAGAAGCATAGTATCTTACAAAAATAAGAAACCAGAAATCATGTGCTCAGATATAGCAATGAGAGTGTCATGTGTGTCTTTCAAAGAGGCAAGAATAGATTGCTAGCACCTCCTACCACATGTCTCCAAAAACAATTTTGATTCCTCCTAGAGGGGAAGCAGAGATTGAGGCCAGATATGTCCACCCTGCTTTCCTCAGAGAGAGGGGTTACCAGGCTAGAGTTATATCTGTTCCCTTAAATATTTTTAGCTGGAGGATGTAACTTTGAGATTCAAACTAAACTTTTATTTGCTAGGGTAAAAAGAGCCCCAATTTTTATATCCAGACCCAAAAACCCAGGGTCACCAGATGCCAGTTTCACAATGAACACACACATCAAATAGCAAAGAAACCCATTTATCCATATTGATAGCAAAACAGAAATTAGGGAAAGTATAGGTATGATACATATCAGGCAATACAGATTGAAGGAGTTCTCTCATTGAGAGCAAAGTAACTCAGCTCAGTCAAGAGTAAGCCTCAAATCTCTGTCAAGAGAAAATTCCCCATAATCTTTAGCTAACTGGGGATAGATTGTCAGCTCCTCTCATGATGGCTCCTTCCCAGATTCTTTTTTTCCCTTCACTGAGGGTGGTCTCTTGCATTTTCTTTTTTGAAGCTGGAAGCAAGAAGATCCCAAAGATACTGAAAATCCCAGAGATTTCTTTTCCTGCTTTTGCCAAATCCACTCCATCTCTCATGCAGACATGGGGCATTGCCCTCCATCAATAAGGAAAGAGGCCTATGCCTATGGATTTTTAAACTTGGTTTATTCTTGCAGCCAGGCCAAGATAGGAAATAGATGAAGGGAGAAGAATGGAATAGCACCTCTTTGCTGCTTGACAACAGGACGGATCCTCCGCAAATAGAAAAAGACTAACCTAGGACACCAGGAACATAAGGCATGTTACATTGAATGTAAGAGTTCTCTGATCTCTTGATGGTAGGAAGACCAACCTAGGAAATGAGCTTACTCTCTGTCCTTTTATGAGCAGAAAGAAGTCAAATTAGGAGATGAGTAGAATGCAATGGGATGTGTACCTGTCTCTCTCACACCTCTGAAATCAGGAGAAGAAATAGTGTCTCTGTTCCCTGCCATTAGGAAGAAGTCAGGTGGCATACTTTCTTTGATTACATCAGCTAAGCAAGAGATGAGAATCAAATCCTTTTCCTCTATCTACCCCTCCCCCAAGTATTTCACAGGGTCTTTCTAGTTATTTCTTAATTGGATTAAGCTGTGGTTGTATGAACTCTAGTCAAAGAGTAATCATTAACTGAATGTCAACTTGAAGCTCTCAGCTTGGGCTGCCCACAAGTTCTATTCTTGGTCTTCTGCTGTCAAAACCCCATATCATTTATAGATTAAATCACAATGTAAACAGAATTCTTATCAAGTGAACCAATGACACAAAAATGGGAGGGACTGCTAATAAACTAGAATGACAGAGTAATGATGCAAACAATATTTTATTGGCAGCTAAGAGGATAAACCTAATTCAAATAAGTTAAGTATTAGGTGTAAGTGTACAATGAAGAGAACTACCTACTCTAGATAAAAGAGGGGCATTCTAATGCTCCTCATATATTTTAAGGAATATTACAGGGGGTGGAGCCAACATGACAAAGTAAAATTAGGATATTGTATGAGCTCCTGCTCCAACTGTTGTAACATAAAGTGAGTTGAGATCATTAGTCATTTAAATGGAATTTATTGTGGAGCATAATTAACCTGGGGACTGCCAAGGGTCATATACCCAAATCAGGCAGCCCTGAGCATATACATCTCAGAGTTTATATAGAAAAAAACCACAACATAAATGTCACCAAAGGGAGCGAGCAAGCAGGAAAAATACAGAAGCTTAACAATTGTTGTCTAGGTATCAGTCTGTTGTCCAACAAAAAGTTCCCAAATTTATTTTTCTATTCCCAAATCAAATTTGGGAAAGTTCCCAAATCTATTTCAAGAACTGAACAGAAGGGAGGGGTCTATGGACTTCAGGTAGCAGGCTTGGGCAAGTTTTTACTTGGCAGGTGTGCTGCCTGGGCTTTGTTGGGTTTTGGGCATATTTCCTAGGCAGCTCTCCTATGATGAGTAGAGATGGGGGATGTTTACAAAATGGGGCGTTACTACACCAACCACCTCCAGTACCTGTAAAATATGACTCTAAGCAAATTTTAGAGCTACAGAACCCACAAAGTGACAGAGAGAAACAAATCTCCCACTGAAGGCAGCCTGGCAGGTTGATAGGAAGGGTCTATCACACCAAGCTGGGAGCCTAGTGGAGTCCTGTGTGACCTGTGTGGTCCCAGACCCAGGGCAACCCCAACCAGCAGCACAGACTGGCCAGAGCAGACTTCAGGAGAGTGAATCACCAACAGGTGTGGCAGTTTCCATACTTCTCGATCCATAAATGCCAAAGAGAAAGTACCAGGTCATTGGGGAACTCTGTTGGAACTGGGTGAAGAAAGAGCACAGTCTGGCCCCTGGCCCGGGGCAAGAGGTGATGGAGGCCTGGAGGCTGGAGCTGCTGCCACATGGCTGTCTCCAGAGCTTCTGACTTGAGATCATAGGGGGACCAAGCAACCATTCAGAGGGTAATCACTCTTGCTTTGACCTGCTTGTATCTGGATCGCCGTCTTGGGTGGTGGTCCTGGGGTGAGAAACACTTGTGGTGGTTATAGAGAGGGTGCCCTCCTCAAACCTCTGACAACATGTGAAAACCCCAGCAATTTGGGACACAGCTCTCTCCACTCTGGAAGCAGAGTTCTACCATGGCAAAGAGCTCAAAAGTCAAATAATTGGCTGGCAAGATGAGCAAGCAGAGGAAATGTAATCTGACCATAGATTCCTTTTTTGGGGGGACAAAAAGGATCAAAACACTGAACAGAAGAAGTCAACAAAGGCAAAACTCATGCATCAAAAGGTTCCAAGAAAAATATGAACTGGTTACAGGCCATGGAGGAGCTCAGGAAGGATTTTGAAAATCAAATAAGAGAAGTGGAGGAAAAATTGGGAAGAGAAATAGAAATGATACAAGAACATCATGAAAAGTGAGGCAATAGCCTGCTAAAGGAAACTCCCCAAAATACTGAAGAAAATAACACCTTAAAAATAGACTAACTCAAATGACAAAAGCGGTTCAAAAAGCCAATGAGGAGAAGAATGCCTTAAAAAGCTGAATTTGCCTGATGGAAAAGGAATTTCAAAAACTCACTGAAGAGAATAATTTCTTCAAAATTAGATTGGAGCAAATGAAAGCTAATGACTTTATGAGAAATCAAGATACTGTAAAACAGATCCAAACAATTGAAAAAAATAGAAGGCAATGTGAAATATCTCATTGGAAAAACCACTGACCTAGAAAATAAATCCAGGAGAGATAATTTAAAAATTATTGGTCTACCTGAAAGCCATCATTAGAAAAAGAGCCTAGAAATCATTCTTCAAGAAATTCTCAAGCAAAATTGCCCTGATATTCTAGAACCAGAGGGCAAAATAGAAATTGAAAGAATTTACTGATCGCCTCTTGAAAAAGATCCCAAAAAGAAAATCCCTAGGAATATTATAGCCAAATTCCAGAGTTCTCAGGTCAAGGAGAAAATACTGCAAGCAGTCAGGAAGAAACAATTTGAATATTGTGGAAACACAATCAGGATAACAAAAGACCTAGCAGCTTCTACATTAAGGGATTGAAGGTCTTGAAATGTGATATTCCAGAGGTCCAAGGAGCTGGGATTAAAACCAAGAATCACCTACCCAGCAAAACTGAGTATAATGCTTCAGGGGAAAATATGGTCATTCAGTGGAATAGAGGACTTTCAAGTATTCTTGATTAAAAAGACCAGAACTGAACAGAAAATTTGACTTTCAAATACAAGAAACAAGAGAAGCATGAGAAAGAAGGTAAACAGGAAAAAGAAATCATAAGAAACTTATTAAAGTTGAACGATTTATATTCCTACATGGAAAAATGATAATTGTGACTCATGAGACTTTTCTCAGTATGAGGACAGTTGAAAGGGATATATGTGTGTGTGTATGTATGTATGTATGTATGTATGCATATATATGTATGTATAGGAGTGTGTATGTGTTTATAAATACATATTTGAGTGTGTATATATATGTATACATACACAGAGGGCATAGAATCAGTTGAATAGAAAAGGGTGATATCTAAAAAATAAAATTAAGAGGTGAGAGAGATATAATGAAAGAAGGAGAAAGGTAAAGATAGAATAGGGTAAATTATCTCATATAAAAGAGGCAAGAGAGAATTGTTACATTGGAGGGGAAGAGCAGGAAGGTGAAGGGAATAGATCAACCTCACTCTCATTGAATTTGGCTTAAGGAGGGAATAACATACACACTCAGTTGGGTATCTTACCCTACAGGAAAGTAGGAAGGAAAGGGATAAGAGGGGGGAATGATAGAAGGGAGGGTGGGTTTAGGGGGAGGGTAATTAGTAGCATATACTTTTGAAAAGGAACAGGGTCAAAGTAGAAAATAGAATAAGTGGGGGAGGGATAGGATGGAGGGAAATATAGTTAGTCTTTCACAATATAACCACTATGGAAATGTTTTATATAACTACACATGTATAACCTATATTGAATTGCTTATCTTCCCAGTGGGGGTGAGAAGGGAAGAAGGGAAAGAACCTGGAAATCAAAGTTTTAAAAACAAATGTTGGGGTGGCTAGGTGGTGCAGTGAAGAGAGCATTGGTCCTGGAGTCAGGAGTTCAAATCCAGCCTCAGACACTTAACACTTACTAGCCGTGTGACCTTGGGCAAGTCACTTAAAACCAATTGCCTTGCCCTCCCCCCAAAAAAACCCAAAACCCCCCAAACAAAAAGAAAGCCAAATGTTAAAAACATTGTTTTTTACATGCAACTGGCAAATAAGATATACAGGCACTGGGGTATAGAAATCCATCTTGCCCTACTAAAAAATTAGAGAGGGTATGGGGGAGGATATAAGAGGGAGCAGACTGGGGGAAGGGGTATTCAGTAACTGTGCAGTAGAGTTCAAAATGTAGAAATTTTCTAAGGAAATTTTTCAGTAATTTACATCAGTTACTTTTTCCAGATTCCTTGACTGCTATCCAGGATATCATAATTATTCCACTGCTAAATACCACCAAAAAGGCAAACAGATATGCAAAGAAGACTTGTAATTAAAAAAGATGACTCCTCAAAGGTAAGGGTTTTTTTCAATCTCATTTTAATTTTATGAAACTGGGATCAATTATGTTGAAAAGAAATGGATATGAAGAGCAACGTAATCTGATAGGAAAATATTTCAAATGGAGATATATTTATAGAAGTTTGACAAAGTAATAAAAACACTAATTAGACAGTGGTTCCTAGTTGCATTTGTTCTGTCTCCATACTTAGGGAACATTAGTAATGCAGTTAATTTTTAAGGAAATATCCATTAATAACTGGAACTCTAGAGTTGTAAATGTTAATTATTGTCATTGTCTAACAACATGCTATCCATAGAAGTGAACCGTTTATAAAACTACTGAAGAAAATACAAGATTCATGGTTAGTAAGAAACAAGTACAATGTTCTGTAGTGATTAGTGATGTTTTTTAATAGATCAACCTTTTGCCCCCTGACTCAGACCATTATTCTTGTATTTGCTTAGTTCTTTATGGGTATCAGAACTATGTAGCATATACAGTATGAATGTCTAGATATAATCACACATATACCTAGACATTTGATATTTTATAAACTTGATATACTCTATTTGTTAATTAATTAGCCCTCAAATTTGTCCCTTTAAATGTGTGGGTTTAAAGTCTCAAAAACAGGAAATACAAATTCAAGTCCAGAGCAATTAAAATGACTAAATAATTACATTATTTTACAACAACTTAATGACTTAAAGATAATCAATTTATCTGTATCCTTGTATATCAAACAAGATAAAAGAACAAAATGCTGACTGCTATTTTAAGAATCTTAATGTATAGGGACTAAATTATTTTATTATATAAATAAATAGATGTATTTCTAAATCAAACTACTATATTATTGACTTGTTGAATAAGTATGTTGACATATCTAACTGAATCAAATGATTCTAAGAAAAAAATTAACAAGAAGAAAAATATAGGCACATATGGAAAGATATAAAAATTAGATTTGAAAGCCCTTTGGCTTTTTTAAATGAGAATGCTAAAGAATACACATATTCCTTAATATCACATAGCACTTTGCAAAAATGTTCATGTGCCAATTTACAAAAAGAATAAATGTAAAAAGGCAGAAATAATGAAGTCTTAGTTAAGGAAATATTGGTCTAACTTTGATCTGTCAAATCCCTACCTTTGGTCATTCTTTGCCTCTCTTATTTTGTATTACATTTAAATACTACCATTTATTATACTACTTTAGTATTATTAAATACTATAAATTCTATTGCAATAATATAAATATAAATTCAGCTGCATTTCTGGCATTTCCTCTATTTAAGTATAAGCTTGATGATAACTACACCCTGATTTTTTTTTCAACTTTGTTATGTGCCCCAACACCTAACAAAGGGCTCTGCACACTGTATAGCACTTAATAAATGTTTGTTTAATTCAATATAATGGGTTATATGTTATGAGGTTGAGTTTATATTTTATTCTAAAAATATTTGCATTGTGAACTTGATTAATATCAACAAACATTTCCATATACAAAAAACAGAAAAAGAGGATTCTATCATTCTTGGAATTGGGAAGGGTCACTTGTTAGGCTCTCCCCCCCTCCCCCATCCCTGAGAAGAGGTGAACTGGTAAAGTGGAGGAAGTCAGTGGTGGACTCTGAGATACAGGAGGACTTAGGTGTGAGAAGAAAGAAAACTTCAGATAATAGGAACAAAAGCAAAATACAGATCTCCCTGTCCTAGGTAAATTTCTGACTGGATAGCCTCTGAGCTTACTTCTAACTCTGAGAGTTTTTCCACCCGCACAATTGCCTTTTTAAAAGACAATTCATTTTGGATGAGCAGGACAGCTTTGAAAGTAACCTTTATTTATTATTTTTTAAAGGAAATTGTATATAGAGATTCACAGGTACACGCACAATCCTTTTTTCTGTTCTTTGAATATAGTCATGTTCGTTAGTGTTTTTGCTATCAAATTCAGGATAGCAAAAAATAAAAAAAATATTTTTTAGAAAACCTACAGCTTTTAATACTTGGGACTAGATCATCATTATAGGTAACTATGGGACAATAATGAGAGGCAGCATGAAACAGAAAGAGCATTGGACTTGGAGTAAGAAAGATTTGGGTTCAAATCCTATCTTAGATACTTACTAGCTATGTGATGCTGGATCAGTTTCTTAAGTTCTTTAGGTCTCAGTTTCCTTATACATAAAATGAGGAGGTTGGATTCAGTACACCTCTTACATCTCTTCTAACTCTAAATTTCAGATCTTATGATCTTATGATGGTGAAAGTAACTATATAAAGGTGCTTAGTGAAGTGGAATATGGGACATTTCTTAAATATTAAGACCAAATATTCATATCAAACCTATGAGTACATTTGAACATAAGGAGTTTAAAATAACATAATTTTTAAAAATAAAGTGTTTTTCAAAATATTTTTATCAACTGAATAAGGACTCAATTACACATTATACAACTATAGTAATTTATAAGGTGAATAAAAATGAGATTAATTCATTTATTTTATTTATCTCTGAATAGAGATTTTAAATTTGTATAACATAAGCCAGTAACTGTCAAATAATATTTGCTGTGTTCAAAATTTAATTTAATCTAAATGTTTGATGTCCATTTAACTCTAATTTCCCTCTAAACATAGTAATCCAATGATACTTTTCATTCCGAATTATAATAATCAGTTGATAAATCTGTAGGGTATCTTTTAGAAAAATTATTTATCACAATTGAAAAGACTGTCAGGTATCTATATATTCTTATCATTAGTTTATTTCCACTATATTTCCTCTGTTTTTCTCACTTCAAAATTTCTCTAAACCAAAAATTTCCCCAACTTGTTCATTAAACTTTAAGGAATTTCAAGGAGGAAAATTATAATTAGTAACACTTGGAGGAACCAAACTGTCTACAATTCTGTTTTCTAAATCACCTATACATTCTTGGGCCTGAGCCTCTCCATTGATTTAAAATAGGATAAAACTGTCTTTTAAGAATATTTATTTCATTTTTTATAAAAAATTTAGGACTCATAGAAATATGCAGACTACTCATAAAAGAGTACAAATTACTTGATGGAAATTTCTTCTTAGTATATCCACTCTTCAAATATTTCACATGTATATTGCTTTCTTCCTAATCACAATTTGATAATGTAGTTTTTTTGAACAAATCTCACAAGTCAACCCCATTAAGATTTAATCATTTTTTTGCATGATTGCTTCTTTTAAGAGCTTCATTTTACTTAATGAGTTAAAAATGAATGAATATTGTATCAACTATGTTAAGTTCACTGTTATCAGACTCCTTTAAGAGCAAAACCATCAGCACTATCACTTACTTCCTGCAATGTCTATGCAAATGAAATGAAAATTCATCCTAGCATTTGCCTTAATTTCTAAAAAGGGAATTTTGTATGAATAGGGACAAACACTATTATTATAATAATTTACTACTTATTTTCTGCTTTTAAACCAGTTTTACAATCATTTCCAATTATTTTAATATAAATTGGCATAAACATTTTCTCCTTCCTTTTATTCATTATATTTTACAGTTAGAGTTTATCTTACTTATTAATCTCTCCTCTAATGCTTCCAAAGTAAAAAAAAATAGATGCAGGAATGCCTAATGTGTGGAATCTCTGGGGAGAAAGATTCAATACATGAACTATGGAGAGCTAAAAACAAATACAAATAGCTAGTGTATTTCTTTTTTGGCTCAGTGGACAGACTTAGAATATTAGCTTAGATTCTGGAAGTCTTGAATTCAAATCCAACTTCATATCCTTAATTGTTGTGTGAGCCTGGGCAATTCATTTTAATCTCTTTCTGCCTCAGTTTCCTCTTTTATAAAATGGGGGTAATAATAGACCTTGTCCAAGGTTGTTGTGAGGAGCAAATGAAAAAATATTTGCATAAAGTGTTTTGCAAAGCTTAAAATATTATATAAATAGTAGCTATTATTATTTTTTCCTTAAGTGGCAAAACATAATAATATTATTAAACAAGATTTTGATCATTTTAAGATTCCTTTCACATGAGTCAGAATCTATGTATAATGATTAGTGTTCACAATTTGGTTAAATTCAGATAACTCTGTGACTAAAATATAAACTCTTCAAACATCTGTATTCATTACAAATGGTTTTGAAATAGGACCTGAAATTAATTGTTCAGTGCCATGATTCAGATGGATTAATGGGAACTCATTTTACTCAATATAAATTAATTTATATCAAAGAAATAATTAAAAGCACGCTGTGGGAAGCAGAAACAGTCAGGAATGGCTTACTTCATTTTTCAAAATGTGACCTGAGCACAATTTTTAGAAAGGTGATAGTGCATTCTCTGTCCATCTTGTAGAACAATTGAAGATATCATCATAAAATTCTTCACTGCCTTTGGGAAGAGATATCATAGGTGTTATATGACAGAATAGATTTCACTGGCAAGAATTCATAAGAACAGTTTGATCCATCTCAAGCAAGGCTATTCTATCCATTCATGGTTCTACTTTATATTTGTCAGTATATTTTATATTATTATATTTTATATTTAAAAGTAGATGGGTAATAGAGACCAGTATTCACTTAGGACAGACAGAATGATCAACATATAAGAAACATGTAAGGAAAGACTCTAAAGAAGTTCATAGTGCCTTTCACCCAGAGTTGAGGAAAAAGCAACATGAGGAAGAAGAATTCCTATAGTTTTTGGAATGTTTTATAACTTCTGGAAAGGTTGTTGTGTCTCTTATTCCTGCCATTTTTTCCATAAACTGAAGCACCAATACAGTTCTTATAGCTCAACAATTACTGTTAAAGAGTTGTTATAAATCATTTGTCCTACAAATGATCAATTCAAAAAGGAAATGGGAAAGAGTTTCACTTTGTGTAGGATGAAAAATCCTATCCAAAATATAATTTAAAAAATTCAGAAGCTTCTCTAGGAAGTAACAGAAAAGGTTTATTCAATTCTTGCAATAAGAGGGCTTTGCCTCCACCAGGACGGACCAGTGGAGGCAGACAAGTTACAGAAAGCAAAACAAGGTTATATAGCCTAAAGTAGACAACCCCTCCCACTGACCTTGCCCTCATTGGTTGAAAGCTCGGCCTCACATCTAACTTGGTAATCTACCCAGATACAAGGAGCAAGGAAGCAATCTTCAACCAATGAAAACTGGTAAAATCATTTGATAACTTATTTGGTAGTGGGTGAAAGCAGGGGAGGGGTAATTTTGTAAAAACAAAACTTAGGCCTAGCTGCAGCCAAAGCCTAACTACAAAAACAAAATGTATGCCTAGCTGCATCCAAAGCCTAACTATAAAAACAAAACTTAGGCCTAGCTGCATCCAAAGCCTAACTATAAAAAAAAAACTTAGGCCTAGCTGCAGCCAAAGCCCAGCTTGAATTTAGAGCACCGTCTCCATTTTAGGGTATAGTCTGAGAAGTTTTCACCTCTCTCATATAACTTCAAGTTTAAACACGTGGGTATCTCTTTTCCTTTTCATGTCCAGACTCCTGTTTGGAGATTCATTTGAGGATTTACCACCAGAATCACTTCTGTTCTAGCCTCCCATGCCAGCGGAAAAAGTTACATTAAGAATGGGCCTAGCATTGAGTCACGTGACCAACAAGAAGGAAGACAGCATTTTCTCTGATGCTCACCTACTGAACCTCTCCAAAACAAAAACTATATTCCAGAGAGAGAAAAAGTCTAGCTGTCTCCACAGTCTAGAACACCAAGAATCCAAACAAGATAAAAACTTGAACTAATAGCAGAAGAAACCAATATTCCCTACTCCCTAACTAGTAATCATTTATCACATCCTTTTCCCACTTCCCACGAGGCTCCCAGAAACATGGCTGCACAAACTGACTCCCTAGGTTGCAAGAGAAATCAGTTCCACATCTGGACTGGCCTCTCCCTCTTCCTACTACCTTTGAACCAAATTCAAAACAGCAGGAATTTGCTCAGGCTGCAGCAGCAGTGTGGCAGTACTCTGTGACACTGGGCCAAAGATCTGAGATCAGAGGGAATAAGAGAGAAAATATGTGTGTTTGGGGGGAGGCACAGTGGGAAGAGAAGATATGGGGAGACTTTTGGGCATTCCACTAAGTTAGAAGAAAAAAGCTTGGGATTGATCTGGGAGCAGTTCTGTCTGCACATCCCCTGTTTCCCATAAACCATGTGGGACAGAGACCTAGGCTGGTGACCTATGAACTGCCCAGTGAGGGAGGAGATTGAGACTTTTTGAGATCTAGCTCCCACAGAAGAATTTAGGACTAAACAAGATATAGAGGGCATTACAAAATATAAAACAGATAATTTTTATTATATAAAATTTTTAAAAAGTTTTTGCACAAACAAAACAAATTAACCAAATTAAAAAGAAAGCAGAAAACTGGGGAAAAATTTGAAACAAGTATCTCTGATAAGTCTTATTTCTTAAATATGTAGAGAACTGAGTCAATTTTATAAGAATACAAATCATTCCCCAATTGATAAATGGACAGAGGATATGAACAAGCAATTTTAAGACAAAGAAATCAAGGCTATCTATGCTAATCATGTGAAAAAATGCTCTAAATCATTATTGATTAGAGAAATGCACATTAAAACAACCCTGAGGTACCACCTTGTACCTATTAGATTGGATAATATGACAAAGAAGGAAAATTACAAATCTTATAGGGGATGTGGGAAAACTGGGACACTAATGCACTTTTGGTGGAGTTGTGAACTGAACCAACCATTCTGGAGGGCAATTTGGAACTATGCCCAAAGGGCAATTAAACTGCATACCCTTTGATATAGCAATACCACTGCTAGGTCTGTATCACAAAGAGATCAAAGAATAAGTAAAAGGACCTAAGGTACACAAATATTTATAGCAGCCCTTTTTGTTGTGGCTGAGAATTGGACATTGAGAAGATGCCAACTGATTGGAAAATGGCTAAGCAAGCTGTGGTACATGATTGTGATGGAATATTATTGTGCTATAAGAAGTGACAAGCAGGATGATTTCTAAAAAACCTGGAAAGACACATATGAACTGATACAAAGTATAGTGAGCAGAACCACAATAGTATACACAGTAAGAGCAATACTATACAATGAAGAACTAAGAATGACTTAGCTATTCTCAGCAATATGATTCTAGGTGATCCCAAATGACTCATGAAGAAGCATGCTCTCTGTCTCCAGAGAAAGAATTGATACTGTCTGAACACAGACTGAAATATACAATTTGTCTCATTCTTTGTTTCCTTTTTTCTTTTCCTTTCTTCTGAGTCTTCTTGTACAAAATGGCTAATATGGAAATGTTTTACATGATTGCCATGTATGACCTGTATCAGACTGCTTACTGTCTCAAGGGAAAGTTGAAAGAGTGAAGGAGGGATAGAATTTTTTTTTAATTTAAAAAATTGTTTTTATCATGTAATTGGGAAAAAAATATCATCAAATTAAAAAAAAGATTGCCTGTATATGCTCAGTAAAGAAGCCCAGAGTAACTACAACTTAACCATAAATTCATGTGTTATATTTGTCACTTACATGCTATATTTTCCATAAGTAAAGATGAGTCATTTTTTTCTGGAGTGTGAAAGTATTCTTGGGACCCAAACTATACAGAACTCTCTGTGAAAATCCCAGAAGAATTTCACAATTTGGGAATGAGAGTGGAAGCCATGTTTTAAATTGATCCAGCACCATTTATCTCCATCAAATCAACAGGCATGCAATTGGCATATTTCTCCTGGCATGCTATAGTCCCCAAATGGGCAAGGTATATCTCAACTTTCTTTATTTGTCCTTTTTTAGTGGTAGAAAATCACTTTTAATCCTAAAAAATTTAATCTCTCCAGACTGCTTTGGAAGATAAACTGAATTCTGAGGATAACCCTCAATAGAAATTAGACGAGACTTAAATTGGGGACAATAGCTGGGGGGCCTAAAAGGTAGTTCATTAAAACTATCTTCAAAATGTAATTCTTAAGGACATTTAGTTTGGTCTCTCCTTGCTGCATAATCACAGATAGTTTATTCTCTAATCTTTGAGGGGTAGCAAGTGGTCTCCTGATACACAACTACCACTTCTAAAGATATGACCTTTTGTTGAGCACACCAGAAATATACAGACCAATCTATATATTTACTCAGCTAGTAATTGTCCAGTGTCTGAGGCTGGATTTGAATTCAGGTCCTCCTGACTCCAGGGGGTCGGCATTCTATCCTTTGTACCACCTAGCTGCCCCCAAAACATTCCACTACACCAATTTTTATGGGCTAAACCTGACTCACATTTTTTGGTAGTTTAGGTTTAATATTGGAATGAAATGAGATATCCATAAGTCATTCAGTAGTCAAGGAAAGAATATTTACTTAGCTGTAACAGGAAGACGGTCAACAAGGCATATTAAGGATATCCCAAGTTCTTTCAGCTAAGCAAAACCTCCATGCCTCTAAATTATTATCATATAATTAACCTGTGATCTCCTTGAGAGCAGATTCTGTCTTTTGCCTCTTTCTGTATCCCCAGAACTTAGCACAGTGCAGGTGTTTAATTAATGTTTCTTGGCTGGCTGACATATATTGTGCTATGACAGTCAAACATCGGAGCACTTCTGAAAGTCTGTATGCCTTTTTGGGTACTCTGGTGGCCAGGATAATGTGAAGAGTCTTTTGTTCCTGGAGTCTTAAGGATGGTTTTTGTGGACTTGCATGGGAGCAGAGAGTTAGTATACTGCTCTCTGCATAACTACCATATAAAAGAATACATCAAAAAAGTGTTAATCATTTAAACCAATGTGCTTTATTTAATTTTATTCTATTTATCAAACATTTATTAAATGCCCTCTTTGTGTGTAAAGCATGTCTTATCATTGGGGAGTACAATGACTGATATGAAACAGAATAGGTATTACTACCAAGGAACTTAAAATAAAATTTGGGGTGCAAATGGTATGAAAATAATTATGATATAAGAAATAATAAGTACAACAGAGGAGACCAAGAAAAATAATAAGACATATTTAAAGAAGGAAAGCTCATTTTCCTCTTGAGGATGTTAGGAAAGGCATCATGAAGTATGCAGTTTCTGAATTGTGTCTGGAATAAAGGGAGAGACTCCAATAGATCAAGGTTGTCTATGGGAAGAGTCTATTTCAAACATAGTGGGGGAGGGGGAGGGGGAATGGGAACAGGAGATGGGAAAGAATTGTTTGGGGGCAGGAATATAGTTTAAATAATAAATATTAATAAAGTTAAATACAGTTTCAATCAAAATGTTTAAAATGTAGAATACAAATTCCTCAAGTACAGGGAATATTTTGTTTTTGTCTTTTGCTTCCTTAGTGTGTAACATAGTTCCATACACATATTAAGTGCTTAATATTTGTTGAATTTAATTGAATTGTAGAAGGCCTTGAATAATGTAATCAGTATTTTATATCTGAAGCAATATGCTTTAACAGTATGCAATCACTGGATATTTTTGAGTAAAGGAGTGACATGACCTGAATTGTGTGATTATGCAATAGTTTGAAGGTATAAACAGCAAATGTCACTGAGAAGCAAGGCAGGATGAATTGTCAACCATCCAATGAACCAGTCAGTGGACTTAGCAGAGTAGGCTCAGACAACTCATTCCTTTCTTTTGTGTAGGTGGAGTTCCATAGAAGCTTATTCCCTTTCAGAAGCATGCTTTTTCCTTTCTAAGAACCTCACTCCACTTCCCTTTGTGGGAGCATAGCTGCCTGTTAAACCCCCAAACTCCTGGGGTGCAGCTGTGTGCACAAAGTACCATGGTAGCTAGTAAAAAAGGAAAGTAAAAAGAACATTTTTGCACACTGTTCCCTTACAGCCTGCTGTTCTTAGCATGCTTCTACTTTTAAACAAGGATATATTGACCTTAGTTTCATTTGAGGCATGCTGAATATAACATCAACCTTTCCCACTTTGTCCAAACAGTTCTAAATTTTCTCTGAGCCCTTAGGTCAGTTTTCATTGAAAAGACAGTCTCCTCTCTCTGAATAGGGAATGATCTTTCTTTCTTCTTCACCTTTCACAGCTCCCTATTACAGTCGTTTTTGTACATGCAATTATGGAATATTTTCTTCCCCTTACTTACAGTCTCTTCATTATCAGGCACAATCCAACTCCATCAAACTCAAGCAAAGAAGGAGCACATCAGATTGAAATGACTAGCTTTTGTACAGAGTGATTCAGAATCACAACTTCTTCAATCCTCATGAGAATAGTGACACGGGACATAGTTGAGAAAAGATGATTTGATGACTGATTAGTTCTAATTTCATGCATGGATTCCTATATAAATACAGTTCAAAGCAAAGCTAGTAAATATTATTTGAGGATGAGCCCTACTGTTCACATCTGAGGGAGGCTGGATCTCCTATAAAGTGTCCTTTGTTTTCTTCTAGTCTAGCTACATAAGCTGGAACTTTTAAGCACTCACCATACTGAACTTGCCATTCTATGGAGGGATCTTTTTGATCTGAAAGACTCATAGTATTCTTCTGAAAGTCTCAGGGAATAGTAAATGTAAGCATTCTTTAAAAGAATAAAGTCAGAGACCCAAAAAATGCTATAATATGCTACGTATTTTTACCATTATTATTATGGCTACCACCACTGTTCTTGTGCTTAGTGTCAGAAATTCAACGTTGTTCATTAACGACTGAAGTCAGGAGGTAATACAGAACTTGAGGAAGAATATTCCCCTCTTTATGCTTTCTATTTTCACAATTTTTGTACATTTTTAAAAACAATTCCTAAACATCCTGCTATGGTTCAAAATCCACAGGGTCCTCTATTTCATTAGGTGTTGATTTCATTTTTCTTTGACTTGTAATATTTATTCATAATTATTTGGATCTGCTTAGCTGATCTAGAGACTATATTCTCTTTTGTTATTAATATCTTACCTGTAGGTTTATCTGCTTAAGCTCAAGGTCTTTAACTGAGTTTTCTTCCTTTTGCCATATTTGATAATTTCACTTTTTACTTTGAATTCCTCTGTAGCTCACTTTCTGATCCCATCCCTTTTGATGTTTGTTTCCCTGGGGGCTGGACCTCAAAGCTGTCTCAGCTTCTTCCAACACTGGGAAATTCATATTTTACAACCTCCATCTCTGCTCCTAATGACTTCTGGGAGCACAAAATAGATCCCAGTCAGGTGCTGAACCCTTTTTCTCAGGCTTAGTGGAGTGCCACACAGCCCCAAAAAACATGGCCTGCCCAATTCCCTCTCTTCCTCAGTTCTCTGGTTGAGCACAGAGTCCTGACACACTGGCTCTCCCAACCAGAACTTTTTTGCCTTTTGGTTTTCTAAGAAAGTAAGGAATGTGGGGAAGGGGAATTAGATTATAAATTAATTCTGTTTCAGTCCTGTGGATTGGCTTGCGCAGCCCTGACAGAATATGATGGCTGGTGGGATTAGGGGTGCAGAATGAACCATTAGAGTTTAGGGATTAGCTTTCTTTGCTGCTAGCTCATCTGATTGTTACTCTGTTAGAGTTCTTGTCAAAAGTGTGATAGTAAATATTTAACAACCAGCTCTTTAAAAAAAATGCTTAACATTTTAACATTCTGCATTATTAATGTTTTCTTTATAACTTTTAAAAGTCTAGATAATCAACAAGTCAAGACCTGACTTGTATGGTTTGCCATTTTCCAAGGTGTAAATGGTCACACTGAAAATTTAACAATTGGCTCTTATGAGCCACTCTAAGCTGCCTCTGGCACATTTCTGGTTCTTGGTGTCCTAAACCATGAAGGAAGTTAAAATTGCCTTATCTCTTGAAAATAATTACTATTTTTTAGAGGTCAGAGAAGTTGTAAGGAATGGAGAGAATGTCTTATTTTCAATTTTGTGGTCACATGATCTGACAGGCCTTTCCCAATGCTTTCTCAAAACTTGGTGCTGGTCTTCTATGTTCCCACTCCAAATCCAAATGCTGGGTGCATTTATGTGAGATTATAAGATCTAAAAGAGATGTGGCAAGACTTTAATCATGTGTTAACAGATTTGGCAAATCTGTTAAATGGATATATCAGAGAGTGATAAAATTGTTGTTTTATTGACAAAACAAGAAAAAAGGAAGTCATTTACTGTTGGGTCGCTTCATCTATACTCCACTTGTTACTTACATCTAAAAAGAGGCATAGAAACTATTCCCTCACACAACGTACAGGCTTTCTTAAATGAAAATTTATTGTTATATATTTTGAATTCTCTCTTATGTTCTACTATGCTTATGACATGCTTTTTTCCCTTTCTTTGTAGTTAAGTCCCAACATTTAAGTTTATGATATGTTTTTTGTTTCTTTTCTCTATTCTGTATTTGTGTTTTAATGTTTGAGTCTAAAATAAAATAAAAAAAAGAAACTATTCCCTCAAATGAAGAGAAACACTGGCATTCTGGCATTCAGCAATATTTGTTTTTATTTGATTAGTGCAAATGGGTACAAAGAATTTAAAGAAATTCTTTTATCTTCATAACCCTTGTATCAGAGACATAAAAACCTTTGGGGGATTTTAAAAATCACCAAATCACAAAGTCTTAGTGTTGCTGCCCAAAGTATATTACCTAATCTGTATGTGAACAAGAATCCCTTCTACCATAGGCCCAACAAATGTTTGCTTGGAGAACTTCAGTGAGAAGTCCCACCACTACCTCCTAAAGGCAATTTCCCCTGCTTTGGATAGCTGTATTCCAGTCATTTCCCTGAGCTCAAATTTGCCTTTGCAATATCTATATATTTATCCTATTAAATTTCATCTTATTCATTCTAACCTGTCAATCTATTTGTAACTTTTTTCTGTCACCAAATGTGCTAGCAGTCTCCAAGTTTTGTATCATCTTAAAATTGGAATAGTACACCATCTATACTTTCATCTAAATCTTAAAAATATTGAAGACTATAGATTCTCTGAGATGCTTTATTAGAGCCCTGCCTCCAAGCTGACATTGACTATCTATTCCTTATTAAGCCACACTGGTTTTTAGTGACTGCTAGTTTCTATGTGCGTACAGAACATACCCTTGAAAATATCTTCTAGAATTCTATTTTACTAAGCTTATAAGTCAAGTTTAATGCATTATAGTTTTCAGATTCTAATCTCTTCCATTTTTTTTTAATTGAGACCATCTGTCCTTCAGTTCCACAACCCTTTTAGCCATTCTTCCAAATCTTTTAGAGATCACTAACTGTGGCTCAGTAATCAAACTGGTCTGTCCTTTGAATATCCATATATGTAGTTCACTTAGATATGGTGACTTGAAATCACTAAGAATAGGCAGATAGTAACCAATGGTCTCCCCATCTATCTTGTTATCCTGAGTTTCCACTCTGATAACTATTTTTATTCTACGCTCTTCTGGCTCACAGTCTCTACTCAGGAACCCTGGAACAATATATGTCTGAAACAGTCTCAGAAGATATCTCACTTATTACTAGCAAATAGTTCACAGGATTATAGTTTTAGAGCTGGAGGGACCCTAGAGGTCAGTAAATCTAACAGACAAGGAAACTGGAACTGAGAGAGGATAAGTGACTTGTCTAGAGTCATACAGCTAATTAGTGCCTAGGATAGGATTTAAACCCATGTCTTTCTGACAATATCACAGAATAAAGTTTTAATAATTGAAGGACGTAAATGAAACAGACATATTAGAATTGAGTGACCATTGGTCTTGAGAAAATCTTCAAGGTAATTTACAGGTTCAAATATAAGCACTTCTTTGGTTGAGATACCTTCTTCTACAAATACTTTGGAAACCTGCTGCTATGTGGCCATTTACCTTGGCTCAATATCAAGTCAAAACAAGTCAATGTGACCTGGGCTAAATATTGAGAATTCAAATGAAGGCAAAAAATAGTCCCTGCTCTTCAGGAGCTCAAAGTTTAATGAGGAAAATAATGTGCAAAAAATAAGTATGCAAAGAGATATATAATAAATATATAAATAAATACGGATTTATTATTCCCCTAGTGTGAGGAAACTGGACTATAGGTGGACAATGGACCTCTGTTTTCTCTATGATGTCAGAGTGCATCAAGGTCCCTACCTGGGCCAAGGGACTAAAGGCTTACTCTTAATATAGCTGTCTGAGGAAACATGTCTATTTTTCTCTGCCTCTCAATACACAGTCCTCTCCATCAAAATTGTGCTTTATCAAAACAAGTTGAATAATTTTTCTAGTTGTTTTGTTTTTATTAGGGATTCAGTCCCTTAGGTTTCCCTTCGGAGAAATACATAAAAAACAAGTAAATTTGGAACTTGAAACTGGACTGACCCAAGCTCCCCATTCAGCATTTGAAAGACCCTGTTTTCTTCTCTTCCTGAAACTTTTACTGGTGAGACATGTATTGAGAACAAGACTGTGAAAGATGTGGGAAGAGGTGGGTTGGGAGGGTCCCCTTGATGTCCAAAGGATTCAGTGCTTACCACAGAATATGACACTTAATAGAAATAGATGCTTTTTGACTGAATGACTGAATATCTCCAGGGAAAATGTTGTAGAAATTTCTTAGGTTTCAAAAATGGCAGAAAGAAAGAGCTGGAGGTCAAGGATGCTGAGTTGTGTGCATATGTGTGTATGGTGGGAAAGGTCCAGATAAGAAAGACAATACTTAAGTTTTCCCAGGAACAAATATTCACAGATTCTAATCCCTTAAACCTAGAGAGAAGCTTCCTTTACCCTATTGGCTCCTTTGCACACCTAAGAGAGGAGGACCTATGAATTGATGCCTACAAAGACAGTATAGAATTTGGGAAGCAAGAGGACTTCAAGAAGGATAATTTAGAGAAAAACTAGATTAAGAAAAGAAGAAAAAGGAAAAGTCCTCTAGTCAGCATGCGAAAGTAAGGATAGTCATTTAATCAGGTTGCCATTAAGGCAACCTGATCTTCGTTGATTTTTTTTTTTAAAGATACGCACTTATATATACATATTTTACCCTATGTGTATATACATATACATATGTATACATATGTATATATGTATACACATATGCATATTTTGTTGTTGTTGTTAAGGAAAAATCTCCAGCAGACCAATGGGGAGAAGAAAGAGGACATTACCAGATGGTGAGAGCTATACTTTCTGACATTTCAAATGCACGCCCTCTCCCCCCCCATATTATATTTTTCCTTGGTCTCAGTCTGTGTTCTTTGAATTTCATGGACCTACTACTTATTGTGGTTCCTTTCATCTGATCATGGTCTTCTGTAGATGGACTTTGGAGGCAGTGTGATGTGGTGGGAAAAGCACTTGTCTAAGAATCTGAAGTCCTGAGTTTGGGTCCCTGCTCTGCCACTTACCAGCCATGTCACCCTGGGGCCGTCACAGTCTCCCAAAGCATCAGGTGTTTTGTTTGTTTTTTTCATCTAACAAATGGTGATAATAATGCCTGCCATACCTATAAGGATCTGGTGAGGTAATATATGTAAAATACTGTGAAAACAATAAATTCCTGCAGAAATAACATGCATTATCCTTAGGTTGCTCCCTTGTTTTCCACAGTTACCCTTTCCACGTTTAGAGAATTTTCTTTTCTATTACCTTTCTATTACTCACATAATCTCTTCATCAGCAGGCCAAGTCCAGCCACTTCAAAAAAGCCTTCATCCCTATTCTAATAAGGTGATGTCACCACATTCCCCATACCAGACTGCATCATTAAGGAAAGAAGACCTCCAGTCAAAGGCTATACTGATGCCCCGTGTCAGCTACACTGCCAAAAATAAGTTTTTTCCCCAACCTGACCAAAAGACCACAGTCATACCTTCTTCAAGACTAAAACATCAGGCCAGACATATGTTATTGCCACCAGCTGAGCACCAGGAAATGACTGTTTCATTACCACAGCTTGATCACCCTCCCATAGCCAAATCACCACTTCCCAAACACTTAAACAAATGCTTTGACTATAAGAACAGTGAAAATTCTGTGCCTTTAGCACGCCGAAAACATCAGTGTGATCCAGCTGACCCACCATCTCACCCCGACAAACTTCCTAAGGTCCCACTGGCCCCAAATCGTCTGTCTAAGATTCCACAAGCCTCTGACCATCAAACTGAGGCCCTATTATATTGTAGCCAACAGCTTAGGAATCCATCATATCCTGATAATCAGGATAATACTAGAATATATGCAGACTACAAGAGGAGGACCGTACCTATATCCCCATTATGTTCCAAATTTGAAACTAAGGTTACAGGTTCACAATTACCATGCCATAGTCATCATAGTAGAACTTCACAAAACCTAACAGTCTGCCAAAAGGCTAAGACTTCACTTTTACAGTGCCAAAATCACCGGCTCAGAGTTCAACCATTGTCACGCACAGACTATAGTTTCAAGATCAAAGCTAATCCATTGTCAAGTTCTATTCACTGGGCAAGGGATGTAGCTGTTCCATCACCATGTCCAATGCATGGCTCTACAACAATGGTTGTGCAATGTATAGGCTCCAATAACTCAGAAAGGACCAGGACTGTGTCAAGAGGCCCTAACGATTCATCTGTCACTAGCCGGTGTAATCAGCCTTCCTCTGTACCCTTGTCTGTCCTTGAATCACCCCTACAGGATGCTGATTATAAGGTTAAGGAGATACTTATACCTTTGCCACATCCTGAGCAAGAAGCTATATTTTCTATAGATTCTGAGCATCAGGTTGAAGCTAGACAAGATTATAACCCAAAGATCACAGATTCATCATTAGACTCAAACCAGTTAGCTTTAGTTCCATTATATCCTACCCAATGGACTAAGATTGTATCTGACCATGACCAATGTACTGAATTTCTGCAAGACCCCAACCTCAAAGCTGAGAGTGCTCTAAACCAAGGAAAATATATTGAAATTGCACCTCAGGTTGAGACTCAAGTGAACCAAGATTATAGGGTCAAGTCTCCAAGGGGCTTGAGAAACCAAGTAGAGACTCTGATAGAGCCTGATCAGCAAGGCTACCCTTTACCAGATATAAAAAAAGAAGCAAAAACTGAAATGGAATTAGACCAGCAAGTTGATCCTCAAAAGAGCTATTGTGAACAAGCCAAGGATGAATCAAGACCCAAAAACTGGGGTGAAATTCCTCTGATCTCAGAACAACAGGACCAAACTTTGTCAGTCCAAGACCATCAGCTGGAGGTTACATCAGACCATTACCAGTGGACCACAACTCTACTTGGCCCTCAGTGCAGGACCGAAGCTCAACTAGGCCATGACCATTGGTCAGGAACTAAAAGAAAAACCCAAGCTATATCTCCTCTGGGTATGCACAATTTAGGAAAAGGTTCATCAGATCTTGAAATTCAGGCCACATCTTTACCAGACTCTGATTTAGAAAACAAACCTCTCTATGCTGAACTCCAAGCAACTACAATAGGCCATGCCCAACAAGAGAAGATTCCAGCAAACTCCAGGTTTCCAATTTTACCTCATCAGGGCCTAAACCACTGGGGTAAAGTACCAACATTCAATAAGGATGGGGTTGAACTTTCACCCAGTGACTGTTACTATGCCAATGAATTGAAAAAATTAGAGTCTTCAAGGTGTTTCAGATACATCAAACCATATACCATTGAAGATGGAACTATTTCTGATGGGACTTTTAACAAGATCATCAATTCTATTCCCCAGGAGAAAATTAAAAATGACATACAAAAGATTCTCCTAGAGCAGACAAAAGAATGTCCTACTCCTCAGACTGGCCATAGCCTATCATCAAGTTATAACATTTGTTTACTTTGTGCCTCCTGGATCCCATATGGCTGTTGCCATGTTAATGAAATGAATTATCACTGTAAAGCACAACTGGTGGCCATACCAACATTTATTCCTGGTTCTAAGGTGAAGATGGGTATTAAATTTGTTCTTAAACTTCCTAAACAACAGGCTTCATCTACATTTTGCCTTACCTTACCCCATTATGATATGCCTGGCCCATCAAAACCATTGCTTCCTTTTCCATCACCTTCCTGTTCAGCCACTACTCCACTTCAATCACCCATTGATCACTGTAAGGCTGCAATGACCACCTGGTTTGACTATATATGTGGCAAAGATCATTACTTAACTGAGAGACAAACATCTAGAAGTCAGCAGTCATTCCTAGGGAAAATGTCTGAGCAGAGCAATGCTACCAGAGAAGAAGAGGCTAGGAGTTCTGGGGGAGTATTTAAATCTCTCTTAGAGAAATTTCAAAGAAAGAGAAGAGGAAATTAAAAAGACCATCATTCTCTTCAAAAACAATTGATCCCCTGTATACCTTTAAAAATGGTTTGTGTGTGAGCTTGATTTTTTATGAGTTCAGGAAGGATCATAGACCTAAGAGTTGGAAAGGATTTCAGAGGCCAGCTAGTCCAACTGCCTTTTTATTTTAAGGATGAGAAAATGGAAGCCCATTCAGGTTAAGGGACCTGCCCAAGGTCATACAGGTAGTAAGTTGATAGGCGAGATCTGAATACAGTTCCTCTGTGTCCAGAGTCACTTTTCTTTCCACTGTATTCTACTGCCTACCTTTAAACTATGTACTATACCAAGCATGCATGGAGGGATCCTATGATCTCTCTTCTCTTTTTCAACATTTTTTATCCTCTATTCTTGCAGATGTAATGATATTTTACAGAATAGGAAGGAAATCTTACTTTTTTTCTACTTTTACACCTTAATTTCCAAAAATACAATGTATATACTATGTGTGTGATTCTCCTTCCTTTTTTATAGTCAATATTCAATTGAATTAGACTTTATTAAGTACCTCTAATGTGCCAGGCACTGGTTAGGATCTGATTGTGACCTGAAATGAAATAGTTCCTGCCTTCAAGGAGCTTACATTTTACTGAAGGGAAACAGTGTGCACACAGATAAGTAAATATAAAATACATTAGAAAACAAATGCCACTTTTTTGAGTGGTCACTAATAATTCAGGGGATCAGGGAAAGCTTCTTGTAAAAGATGGCAATTGAACGAAGCTTGGAAGAGATCTAGGAGTTCTGAGAGGCAGAGGGGAGGATAGAGAGCATTAGAAGCACAGGAGAATGACAGCCTGTGCAAAGGCATAGAGATAGTGGGTGGAACGTTCCACATGAATGCCACAAGTAGAGTAATTTAGCTGAAATATAGAGTGCGTGAGGATAAGTAATATGTCATTAGTTTGGACAAAGATGTGCTAGAGCCATATTGTGGAGGGTAATAAAATGCCAGAGAAGTTTGCATTTCATCTTAGAGTATAAATAGCAGGACAAGCAAGAATATCGATTTGCCAACTCTTTGAGTTGTGGTGGGGTAAGACTTTAGGTAGGAGGGGAGAACAATTAGGAAGTTAGTGGCATCATCCAGGTGAGAGATGATGGGGACTTGGAAGAAAAATAGCTGTGGTGTCAGTGCAGAGAAGGGGACAAATTTGTGGGATGTTGTGGAGCTTGGCTCAACAATCCTTGACAAATGATTAGATGTGGGAATGAACAATAGTAGTTTTTAGGTTGTGAACCCTGGGTGACTAGAAGGATGAAGATTCCCTTAATATAAGTAATAAGGTAATTAGGAGAGTTTAGGGATGAAGACAAGAAGTTCTGTTTCAGAAATATGTAATTTGAGAGACTTATCAAGCAGAAAGCTGGGGATAAGGTATTAGAACTCAGGAGAAAGGTCAAGGATATAAAGTTGTCTGCATAAAGATGATAGTTGAACCTACAGGAGTTGATGATAGATCATCTGAGAGTATATATACAGAAAAGAGTGACATCAATGAGAATCTTGAAATGAGATGAAGGTGTATAAGTCAGACAGGAACAAGGAGAACCAGGACACAGCAGTGCCAAGAAAACCTAGGGAGGAATGTATAGGAGGATGGACTAATTGTGTGTCAATTGCAAAAGTCAAGAAAGATGTGGGAAAATTTACTGAAAATCAAAAGGTTAATAATTTCAGATAAATTAGTTACAATTGAAGGCCAGATTATAAAGAACTGAGAGGGGAGAAAGTGGAAATAAATCAATGCAGCTTTTTTTTTAATCAGCTATGAAAAAGAAGAAAGATATAGGACAATATCTTAAGATGGTGGAGTTAAAGCACATGTTTGTAGACAGCACAGTTAAGAGCCAATGGATAGGGAGGAATTGCTGGTAGAGGGGTGGAGATGATCATCCATGAGAGCTCCCCAAGAAGGGAGGGAATGGGATCAAGGAAACCATTAAAAGGACTGGCCTTGGCAACGAGAGATACCTCTTCATCAGACATGAACCAAGAAGTAGAGAAGTGAGATGTTATTTATTGAGTCATCTGAGGTGCAGAATTGGAGAAAAGGGATTCATGAAGAATAGGCTCAATTTTTCCCACTAAAGTTTGAGGTGAGAGTCTGTGCTGAAATGAAAAGAGAAGGGCCCATATCTCTCAAGTAATATAGGTCACTTGAGAGAAGTATAATTTATTTTTAGCAATGTCCACAGAGCAGAGAGAGTTGGAGGGGAAGGGGGAACTGGAGAGACAATACCTGGATTACCAAGCTTCACTTCTGACCCTGATCTTGGGGTTCAAGGGGCCTGTGGGAAGAAAAGGGAAGATGCCAGAGGGAAACCACTGAAAGATGTCTGGGACTGAATCAGTATAGTGATGATCAGGAGAAGAAGGTACTGTACTGGGTGAAAACTGATCTTGCTTTGCCTTACAACCAGGCTCTAGTTGAGAGGGGTGGTGAATCATTTGTCTGGGTTACTGGTATCTGACTGCCTCACCTTCTCTCACCCTTGAAATCCTTTCACCTCCAAGTAAAGCCAATTGTTTGTTCCCTTTCTGGCTATCAAAATCTCCAGCATGTTTGTTTAATGGGGGTACTTGCTAATGAAGGCACAGTCCTTAGGACATGTGTCATTTTCTGCCTTGCTTCCTGAGCCTGCTTCTGCATTTGTGTAGTGGAGAGTCATGATCTTCCAACATGTTTGCCAAATATGAGGAAAGACACTGAAGATATTAGATAGGCTGGATGCTACTGGTTTAAAGCTAACTATTAGCAAGCATCAACTTTACTAAGTACTCATCAAATATGTAACTGAGTAACATCTTGCAGGTATGAATACAGGTGCTGAGAACAGAGCATTCATTAGCTGGACATTTCCAAAGTATAAACATAAAGTGAATAACACACAGCAATTGCTGAGCAGCATGTCTAATCTTAATGGAAGCTAACAATAGAAAGTAGAAAAACATTTTTTGAATGGTGAGAGGAGGTGTCCTGACCTTAGCCCATTCAAGGAATGATTTTAGAGTCCATCATATCCCTGAAACCACACCCTCTGGGGCAGACAGGTGATGCAGTGAATAGAGCACCAGTCCTGGAGTGGGGAGGACCTGAGTTCAAATGTGGCCTCAGATACTCGACTTATTAATTGTGTGACCTTGGGCAAGTCACTTAACCCCAATTGCCCTGCCTCCAAAAGCAAAACAAAACAAAACAAACCATACCCTCCCTGCCCACAGCAATAAGGGGATAATGTACTAATTCAGCCTTATATCCAGGAAAATAGCACTTTACTTACTGCTATCACTGAGAATTCATATGGGTGGGGGGCAATTACACCAAATACCTACTACTCCTTTTGCCATCACTGGATCTAAGACAATGGAGCTTCAAAACCAGCCCCTCCTTAGAACAGGTTTTTGCAGATTCTTTTCACCTCTGACCTACTATCAAGTATAGAGGCATTATTTGCTATGCCTGAAAAAAAACAAACAAACAACTCTGTGATGTTGGCCTTCCATGAGTATCACTTCCAAGAGGCCTGACTATATGCCACATACAGGGTATCTTTAGTGTGTGCATATGCTATACAATACTGGGGTGAAGCAAGGGGAAAAGTACAACATGTGAGTTCAGATGACTGAATAATCAGGCATCTACCAATGCAACTGCTCTCCTTCTGCCCATATTTTACTTCCTGGTGTTTGGGGGGAAAAACAAAAACAAGCAAACCACCAAAATAAAACAAGGCTGATACTAGCCTCCATCTTGACTGGCTCCTAGTAGTTGGGTGCCATAATATACTGGTACTTCCTCCGCCCTATTATCTTTCACTTCTCTCTCTTCCTTTCACCTAAGTCTTCTTCATCCAAGAAGTAAAGTATGGGGAGAAGTTGAGTGGTTGTATTGACAGATACCTGATTATTCAGCCCTGACATTGTCACTGAACCTCTATAACTGTTCTTCACCCCTTCTCTATAATGACTTGCTTACTTTCACAGTAGAACTGACACATTGTTCTCTAGACATTCATGCCTTGCTAAATTTCAATCCCAGGGTTATCTCCATTGTCTGTCTGTAACACTCCTATTTTCATAATGCCGAAAATACTATAAGAAGATGGGTAACCCTGTCCATGGACTCCTTTACAAATTAATGTTATCCAATCTCAATTGGGCTCCCACTGCCTCTTGACAATCCTTTTTTTTTTCTTTGCTCATTGAAACTTCCCACAGTTGGCTCCTCCGAAGTTTCTTATCTTTCAAGTCACCTTTCAAGTAACCCTTGATATAATCAAAGGACCTCTCTTGCTACTTTACTGTGAAAATCAAGACTATTTTCTGTGAGTTTGTCCTTTCTCTTTACCCATCAAGACTTCTCTGTATTACCCCCCATTCTCTCTTCCTTTGCTCCAATCCCTGAGAAAAGGATTATCTTTGTCCCATGACTCTTCTAAAGCTCTTGACAAAATGTCAAGGAAAAATATCTTGTTTATAACATCAATTTCATCTCTTGCTCTCTCTCTGGAGCCTTGACCCTTTTATTATTTCATTTCTCTCTCATCTTCAGTTTCTTCTCCTTTACTGGTTACTCATCTGTTGCATACATAATCCAATATCCTCAACCCTTAGCCAAATATCTAGGAAAAGTCAGTTAAACTCATAGCTTTCACCTCCTCATCTCCCACTTACTTCTCAACTCCATGCAATTTTTTTCTTTAGTCTTTCTACAAGGTTACTAATGATCTCTTTAACACTTAAATCTAATATCTTTTTCTCAGGTCTCAAAGAGGCCTGCTCAATAGAGATTCCCTTTCCTTGGCTTTCATAACACTGCTTTCTTATGGATAACCTCCTACCTAAAAGACTCTTTCTTCTAAATATCTTCTGGATCAGCTACCATAATCCTATCCTGAGTCCTCTTCTCTTCTGTCTCTATGATTTCATCTATTCAATGATTTCATCTACTACCATGAATTTAATTATTATCTCTAAGTCAAATGACTTTGTTAGAGTCATTCCCCAATTGATGTATGATCAAAGGGTATGAACAGGCAGTTTTCCGATGAAGAAATCATAACAATTTAGAGTTATATGAAAAAATGTTCTGTCATTATTGATTAGAGAAATACAAATTAAAACAACCTTGAGATATCATTTTATACCTATCAGAATGGCTAAAATGATTGAAGGGGAAAGCAACAAATGTTGGAGGAGACGTGGAAAAATTGGGACACTAATTCACTGTTGGTAGAACTGTGAACTGGTTCATTCATTTTGGAGAGCAATCTGGAATTATGCCCAGAGTATTATTAAACTGCCTATCCCTTTGACTTAGAAATACCACTACTAGGTCTATTTCCAAAGATGATTACGGAAAAAGGAAAAGAACCTATATGTTCTTAAATATTTATAGCAGCTCTCTTTGTTTTGGCAAAGAACTGGAAATTGCAGGGACGCCCATCAATTAGGGAATGGTATATTGTGGCATGTGTATGTGTGTGTGTGTATGTGTGTATGGTATACACACATACATTATATGTAAGTTGTGGTATATACTGGTGATGGAATACTGTGCCATAAATAATGATGAGCTTGATGATCTTAGAAAAACACAGACTTGCACAAAATAAAGAAGAGCAAAATAAGCAGAACCAAGAGAATATTGTATGCAGTAACAGCAATATGGATTTAACAACAACTCTGAGCAACTAAGTAATTTTGATTATTATGAATACCCCAATTAATTACAAAGGATTTGTGAAGGAAGATGCTATCGGCATCCAGAGAAAGAACTGATAAAATAGGAGTATGTATAGAATGGTTTTCACACACACACACACACACACACACACACACACATTTGTGTCTAATGTCTAATGTTAACCATCTCTAGGGAGGGCAAAGGGAAGGAAGAAAAAAAGGAACATTGTACAAAGAAACTAAATGATGTATGAATACCCTGTTGTGGTTCCATAGTCTTCTCAAAATCCACAGACTCCTCTTTCTCATTAGATGTCAATAATTTTCCTTTGTTTTGTAGTATCTATTCATGGATGCCAGAACTAAATTACTACATGTGGAAGCCATATTTATTTCTGATATTAAATGTTTCCCTGTTAATTTTATCTGCTTTTGCTCAGGGTCTTTGAGTTTTCTTCCTCTAAGATCTTTGGTAATTTCGGTCTTTTCTTTCCTCTTATTTTCCATTATACTGCTCACTTTCTGATTCCCTCTTTTCTGATGGTATCTTACCTGGGAGTTGTATCTCAAAGAATCTCAGCTTATTCAAACACTGGGAAATTCATGGTTCACCAGGCTATGTCTTTGAACTAATTGACTTTGGGGGGCAAGGGAGGGACAAAACTGGCCCCAGTTGGAGGCCAGGGTCTTTCCTTCAGTCCTGGTGGAATGTTGCACAGCAACTCCATAATAGCAACGTGTCTCATTACCTCTGTTCCTCAGTTTTCTGTTCCAGCAATACAATGCACTAGTGGTATGGCAGCCTGGGCTGATTTTTGTCATTTGGAGTTTGGATTTGTAGACACTAGAAAGTGGGGGAAAGGTGATATGGGGCTGAATTCTATTTCAAGCCCATGGTGGCCCCTTTCCTCTCCTCTCCTACAGAGATCTTTTGCAGTACAGAATGCTACTATAGTACTAGCTATAGAGGTGTCAGTAAATTCCTACAGTTTGAAGCTGGGTTCTCCATCCCAATGGAAGGGAGGAAGAGGGGCCAGAACCATGGTGTCAAACTGCATTTTGCTGCAAGTTTGTGTGTTGAGTGTTTAATGTAGCTTTGCTTCCATAGTGTGGAGGGTGATAGAGTTGGGTGTGTTAAGTGAGCATGAGTTAGCATTAGTTTGTGGGGTTTTTTGCTTTCTTTTGGATCTCTGGTGACCTAGAACCTGGAGACAGCTGAAGCTGCCTTATCTTTGGTGCATAATTTATTTTTTGAAGAGTTTTGAGAGGTTATGAAGATCAGAGGAAATATCTAGTCCGGTCACATGATCTGGAAATCCTTCTTGAGTTATTTTGAATATAATCTCTCTTTCCAGATCTACTTGCTGGGTTTTGTTGGTTTTACATAGGAGTGCTGATGATTTATGTAGATTTATCCTATATCCTGCATTAAAGAAGTTACTAATTATTTCAATTAATTCTAGTTGACTCTCTAGGGCTTATTAAGTTCAACATCATATCATCTCCAAAAAGAGATATTTCTTTTCTTTTTACATATGCTCATTCCCTCAATTTATTTTTATTGTCTTAGTATTCCTAGCATTATGTTAAATAGTAGTAGTTACAATCGGCATACTTGTTTTAGCCCTGATCATATTTGGAAAGATCTCTTAATTTTTCTCCATTACATATAATATTTCTTCTTGGATCTAGAGAAATACTACATATTATATCAAGTATAGGTCCATTTATTTCTTATTTCTAAAGTTTCTATTAGAAATGGGCATTGGATTTTGTCAAAGGTCTTTTCAGCATCTATCAATATAGTTATATGGTCTTTATTGTTTGCATAGCTAGGTGACAGCTAGGATAGATAGAGCATCAGCTCTGGAGTCAGAAGGACCTGAGTTCAAATCCAACTTCAGATATTTACTAACTCAGTGACCTTGGTCAAGTCACTTAAGTCTGTTTGCCTCCATTCCTCATCTGTAAAATGAGCTGGAGAAGGAAATGGTAAATCACTCTAGTATCTTTGCCTAGAAAACTCTAAATGGAGTCACATAGAGTCAGACATGACTAAAAATGATTCAATAACAACAAATTATTTACACAGTTTATTATGTTATACTCTTCCTTATACTAAACCAACCCTGTATTGAATACTATAAACCCAAATTAGTCATAGTGTATAATCTTTCTACTATGCTTTTTTTTTAGTTGTTAATATTTTATTTAGGTTTGTTATATCAATGCTCATTTAGGATAGTGTCCTATGGTTTTCTTTCCCTGCTTTGTCTCTTTCTGAATTATTTGTCAAGATCATATTTATAATTCAGGAAAAAATTGGAAGGGTGACTTCTTTTCTTATTTTTGCACATAGTTACTCTAGTGTTGAAGTAATTGCTATTGAATGCTTAATAAAATTCATTTGGGAATCTATTTGGAGCTAGAAGTTCCTTTTTTTCCTTTGGGAGTTCTTTTATGGCCTGTTTAATTTGTTTTTCTGATATGGGGCTATTTAAAATATATTTCTTTTGTTAATCTGGATATTTTATGTTTTTGTGAGCATTAGATTATTTCCTCTAAGTTCTAAGTTTGTTAGCATACAAATGGACAAACTAGTTTCTGATAATTTCTTTTTTTTCCTTTAATTGCAAGTTCTGCTTTTATATTTTGGTATGAACAATTTTATTTTCTTTGCTTTCTTTTTCTATTATGCTCTGTGTTTATCTGGGGCAACCAGGTGGTGCGATGGATAAGATGCCAGGCCTGGAGATATGAAGACTAATTTTTCATGAGTTCAAATCTGACCTCAGACACTTAGTCACTTAATCCTGTTTGTCTCAGTTTCTTCATCTGAAAATTAATTAGAGAAGAAAATGGCAAACCACTCCAGTATCTTTGCCAAGAAAACCCCCCAAAGAGTCACAAAGAATGGGACACAACTGAAAAATGAATAAACAACAAAAATGTGTTTATTTAACTAGTTATTTAAATGGGTTTCTAATTTTAAGTTTAATGGTTTTCTTTTTATAATTTTATTAATTTCATCTTTAATTTTTATAATTTCTACTTTCTTATTTAGCTGGGGATTTTTGATTTGTTGTTCAATTTTTTTTAAGCTGCATGCCCAATTTTCTGAATTCTTATTTCTTTTTTGTTGACAAAAGCATTTAGAGATTTATGTTTTCCCTTCAGAATTTCTTTAGTTGGGTTGCAGAAGCTTTGTTAAATTTTCTCATTTTTTAAAAATTTTCTATTTTTTTATAATTTGTTTTTTAAATCACTAGTTATTATTATGTTATTTTAAGAATTATGTTTAGTCTCCATTTACTTCAATGTAATTTTATTCCATTATAATCAGTCTATGATTTGTTTAATAGTTCCTTCCTTCTGCATTTTTAAGAAAAGTCTTTATTCCCTCATCCATGTACAATTTTCCTAAAGGGCCATGTATAACTTAGTGGTATGTAAATTCCTTTCTAGAACCATTCAGTAACTGCCAAAAACTACCATCTCTAATTTTTCTAAAGTTATTCTTAGGTCTTTAAATTTGTTCTTGTTTATCTTTTGGTTACATTGATTTTTAGTTCTATCCAAGAGAACTAAAATGTCCTCCATTATCATTGACTCTTTCTTCTCTCTCTCCCACCTTCTCCAATTAGATTATTTTTTAAAGTATTTATATGCCAATTTATCATGTGCATAGATATTGAATATTAATATAAATTTATTATCTATAGTGCCTTTATTCATAATGTACTTTTATTCTTACATCTTTTATCTTATTTATATTTATTGTAGCTTTACATGAAATTGTGGTTACTACCCCTGCTTTTAAAATTAAGCTGAAGTACAATATATTTTGCTCCTGCTCTTCGTTTTTACACTTCATGAATATTTGTGTTTCAAGTTTGTTTCTTAGAAAGATTGTCAAGATTCTACTTTCTAATCCATTTTGCTGTCTTCCATTTTACAGGTGAGTTGATCCTATTCTTGTTCATCATTATGATTGTTAATTGTTTATTTCTCTCCATCCTGTCCTCTTGTACTTTATCTTCTTTCATCGCACTTCCTTTTAACCTTGCTACCAATATTTAAGTCTGTTTTCTTATAACTATTGCCTTACCTATCCTGCTTTTTCTCTTAGATTCTTATCATACCTCTCCCTTGTCTCTATGCCTTATTTCTTTTTTTTAGTTAAATATATTTCCATACCAAAATCTCTATGCTTGCATGTGTAGAGGTAAAGATAATGGGTTGTATAATTGTGTTCAGTCCTTCTTTATCTGCTAAGTGGCACAGTGGATAGAGCCCTGAGCCTGGAGTCAAGAAGACCTGCATTCAAATTCAGCTTCAGAAACTTACTAGCTGTGTGACCTTGGTCAAGTCACTTAACCTTGTTTGCCTCAGTTTCCTTATCTGTAAAAATAAGCTGCAGAAGGAAATGGCAAGCCATTCTAGTATTTTTACAAACAAAACCCCAAAAGAGGTCATGGAAGTGTTGGACATGATTGAACAACAACAACTCTCTTTGTCTGATTTAGATTGAAGTGAAGGTATGGGATGACTTTTCACCCCACCCCTTTCTCCATGACTATATACTCTTTATCTAATGCACTTCTATTATGCAATAGTGATTTTCTCTTCTTTCTTCCTTTTTTCCTCCCTAGTATAGTTTCCTGTCCCTCTCATTTTTGCCTTCTCCTAAGGTCATTAAAATAGAGTAAAACTACCCACAGATCTTCTGATACATAAATATATTAAGGTTCTTAGAAGACATTCTTTCTTATCCTACAAATCACATTCACCTTCATATCTCCTGATTAACAGGTAATATCCTCACTATTCTCTTTAAATTAAATATATGCACCTTTTTATGTTTCTTTTGCCACTTGCATTTTTATTTCCAAATATCTGATTTTTATTTTTTTAAATATTTTTATTTATTTTAATTATTTATCTTAATTTCTTAAAGTCCTGATCTTTTCATCAGGAATGACTGAAGATTCTCTATTCCATTGGAGTTTTATTTTTCCCCCTGTATGATTATGCATAGTTTTACAGCAGCCTATTCAAATCAAAGTGAATCTTGTACAATGCCTTTTAGCATTTAATCTGAGGCCTATTTATTAATTAATTGAAATGTGTTGTCACCTAATATCAGAGCTAAAATAGGGTAGAGGTAGTTTTAACCCCACCTTTACAATCTGTTATTCATCTTACTAGCTAGAGGCAAGGTAGACCCTTTCCTCTGATTGGCCTTGCCCAAAGGAAAAAGTAGGAGATCAATGAGACTGGTCATTTATGTGATAATAGAAGCTTATTCTAAAATGGCAACTGTTATCCATCTCTAATAATTTAGAGTACTTGGGCAAACAGCTGACAAATACTGTCATTTGCCTTGGGATGACAGAAAGCTTTTGTTTCTCACTTGAAGATCTGAAAATGAGGAACATTAAAGGGCAATGGGCATGGGGAGGAAGAGAATACAGGGAGGGATGTTTAAATCAGGTGATCAAGGGAGAAGCATCCAGTTTGCTTTTTTAATCGTCTATAAGGATAAAGCATCTAGATAGTGTGGTGCGAGGCCAGTGTGTCCATCCAGGGGTTCATTTTCCTTTGTCACATGGTGGCACAAGGAAACAAGCTGAGTTGCCTAGTTCTAAAAGATGGATGTGAGAACAGTGTGTTAGATAGATGAGAAGGAGGTGTCAGGGTTCCAAGTAAGGATATTCCTTTGAGATACGATGTTTAGATCCATGACTGGTGCTTCAATTGTGGGCATAGAGCAATACTGAGGGGTAACAAGATGTAACAGTAATGGAATATAAAAATCCCCCTGTATTGGCTTGGTTTTTGGTTTGATTGTGTTAAAACCCAGAGCTTGTTAATCCCACTTGTGGGATGGACTTGTTGACATGAAAAGAGAGTGCTGAACTGGGAGGAGCTGATGACATAAATTTAGTGAGACATGAGAGAGAGGCAGAAGAACTTTTTGGAAGCAGCACCCTTTTGGAGGCAGAGAGAAAGAGACTGAGAGGATTGCCAAGGGCCACTTTGAATTGCCCAGGACTTTTGAGAGCTGCCACCCAGAGCTGCCAAGGACTGAGGAGACATGGCTGTTATGCTGGTACTTTGTCTGTTTTAATATTGTTTTGCCAGATTTGTCCACTGGTGAAGGACAGTGCTGTTGTTGCAGAAGTGTGGGAACCTTGCTGTTGGTTCAGAGCTCTTGAGACTGTTCTGCAGACAGAGAGTGAATACTGTCCACTGGTGAAGGACAGTGCTGTTGTTGCAGAAGTCCAAGGAACCTTGCTGTTGGTTCAGAAGCCCTGAAGAAGGATTCTCTTGTTGTATGTTTAAAGAAATCCTGGAAGAGGGTTTTGCTAATGTTTTCAGGGGTCCTAGGACTGTTCTGCAGACAGAGGATGAATTAATGAAGGGACTGGCAATGTATCTTGTGTCCTTGCTAAGCTTTGTCTCCCCAGGAATAAAGATTGCTGAGAACTTGCCTCATGTTAAGATGAAGAAAAGACTTCCATTTGGGTATTAAGTGCTGTGTTTAAGCTTGTTGTAACTCTGGGGTAGATTCAATTGTGATCCAAGGGTGGGGAACTTTTGACCTTTTTGTTCTCTGTGATTGAACAAATGAATGTACTTTACTTATGATTGGAAACTAATCTCCAAATGAGAAGAGGGGCTTTGTGATGGACTAAATGAAGGTTCTGCCTAGGGGTGGAGTAGTATTTAGAAGAGGGACTTTGTAATTGATTAAATGAATGCAATGTCCTTGGGTGGGGTAGTACTTGATTAACTCAGGTAGTACTTGGAGATTATTGAATCACACTTAGTAAATGCTGTATTTTGAATGATGTCATATTTTGACCTTATCTGTTCTTAATTTGTCACTGAATAAAATGGAGGGTTCCTATGCTGGTATTTTGAACCTTGGGAAGTTGCCTTTGCTTGGCATTACATTACACAAGACTTCAGATATGTTGTTACACTAGAGTTAAAGTGCTCTCTTCTCACTGAAAAAAACAGTTTTGTTGTTGGACTGGTGACAAAGGGTGCTAGGCAGTTAGGGCTGAACTTCTAATACCTGTTGATGAATAGACAATGTATAATTAATTCAGCACCTTGTCATAGTTAGTGTACTCTTTTATGTTAATTGAAGATTTATTTGGTTTTAAAAGTCTTGTATGGTGTTTTCTCATAGACCATGCTTTTTGTTCATGTTTTTAATGTGTGTGAGAGTTACAGAGGAAGCATTATTGAAAGGATCATTGATTTACTACTAGAAGAGACTTTAGGAGGCCAACTTTTTAATTTTACATTTGAGAAAACTGATGCACAGGGAGACTTGAATGATTTGCCTAGGGTCCACACAGCTATAAGTATCTAATGGTCACTCAGCTAAAAATGAGTGAAATCAGGCAGTCCTGACTCCTAGTCCAATGCTTTATTCATTACACTACCTAACTGCCTTACTTAAGTCCAGTCTCATACCAATGTCAGCTGTGCTGTTTTGGAAGAATTGAATTTGGTCATTCCAATGCAGCCTCAGTGTGTAATATTCACTCAGTCATGGTGATTATGCTGGTGAATCTGCAGAGTGTTGGAATTTTTATTACAATTTGTTCTATATTTGTTAGTTGTTCTATATTTGTTCTAATTTGCTAATTGTTCTACAATTTGTTTTATAAGTAGGTATCTCTGTGACTACTGATAGAGAGGGACAACAAATCTGGGACCAAATTTCTTTAAAGTTTGCAGAAACTATAGCAATATCTGCTTCTTTTTTTTTCAAATTTCTGAGGTTCTTTTTTTTTGTCTTTATTAATTTGCTTGTTTACTTTTAGTTTATAAGATTCAGTTCCACAATTCCCTGAGCTCCAAATTTTCTTCCCCTCCTCCGTGGTGGCATTCAATCAAGTATAGGATCTGCAAATATTTTCACATTAGACATTAGTCAGGTTATAAAAAAGGACTGTATCAGATGGAATGAACAATGGGAAAGAGGAAACAAACCCAAACAAGATAGAGAAAAAGAGCAGGTAGTTTGCTTCAATCTGGATTCAAACTCTGTTCTTTCTCTGAATGTAGACATCTCTCTCCATCATGAGTCTTTTGGAGTTGACTTATAACCCTGCATTGTTGAGAAGAGTCTGGTCTATCAAAGTTGGTCATCACACATACATTGTGTCTGTAATTGTGTACAAATTTCTCCTGGTTCTGCTCTTCTCCCTCAGCATCAGTTTGTATAAGCCTCTCCAGGTAAATATGAAGTCCATCTGCTCTTCGTTTCTTTCTATGTCTCTCTTGTATCTTGCAATTGGAGGTTAAACTTTCCATTGCGCTCTGGCTTTTTCATCAGGAAGGTCTGGAAATCCATTATATCATTGAATGACCATCTCCTTGCCTGGAAGAATATGTTCAGTTTCACTGGATAGGTGATCCTTGGTTGTAACCTGAGTTCTTTTGCCTTGTGAAAAATCATATTCCAGTTCCTCCGATCTTTCAGTGTAGAAGCTGCCAGATCCTGTGTGATCCTCTCTGTGGTTCTGAGATATTTGAATTGTTTCCTTCTGGCTATTTGTAGTATTTTATCCTTTACCTGATAGTTCTGGAGTTTGGCCACAACATTTCTCAGACTTTTCAATTTGGAATCTCTTTCAGGAGGTGACCGGTGGATTCTCTTGATTTCTATTTTACCCTCTGGTTCTAGTACCTCAGAGCAGTTTTCCTCGATGAGCTCTTGGAAGATGTTGTTCAGGCTCATTTTTTCATTGTGATTTTCTAGTAGGCCTATGATTCTCAGATTATCTCTCCTGGATCTGTTTTCCAGGTCAGTTATTTTTCCATTGAGATATTTTACCTCTTTTTCTAATATTTCATTCTTGATGTTTTGTTTGACTGATTCTTGGTTCCTCATAGAGTTATTCACTTCAATTTGGTCGATTCTAGTTTTTAGCGAATTATTTTCCTCAGTTAGTTTTTGAAGTTCCTTTTCCATATCACACATTTTTTCTTTTTAAGGAGCTGTTTTCTTCATTGTAATGCTTTTCTAATTTTGCCATTTTGATTTTAAAAGAATTATCCATTTTATCTTCTATCTCTCTAATTTGTTTTCCAAAGTTCTTTTTGAGCTCATCTAAGAATGCTTTCTGTGTTTGAGACCAGTTCCCTGTTGAGGCTTCAGCTGTGAGTGTGGAGTCAACACTGTCTCCCTCTGAATTTGGTTTCTCCCACTCACAATAGTAGGACTCCAGAGTCCTTGTCTTTGAAGTCCACTTTTAACCCATTTTGAGGCAGGGCACTAGCCATACCCTTCCTCTAGGGTTCTCAAGCCTTTTCTGTTTAAAGTTCTGCTTTGGGGCAATAATTACTATGTTTTCAGGGTCAGAGGGGAGGATTGGAGGAGCAGGGGTTCACTCTGCCATCCTGGTCCCTGGAAGTCTAGATAGGGTCTTTTTAAATTTCCAGGCTATGGGTTAGTAATCCCAGGAGTAGCTGCTGCCACTGCCAGGGGCCCTGCATTTGACTCTTACCCAGCTCCATCCAGTCTCAGCCCTGCAGTGATAGGCCTGGCAATGGCCCTTGTGGTTGGTGGGTCAATTTGCTGCCACATTGATCAGGCCTCGTCAGGGCCTCTGCACCAGCCCCTGTCATCTTCCGGGCCTCTGCCCAATATCTGCTACTTAATAAGAAAATTCTAATCCATCCTAAATACTAGTCAATTATTTTAAGTGAGTTTTGCCTCTGGCTGTCACAATTCTCTGGTTGGCAAGGAAATTAAGGTTGACTAGTTCAGATGTTTAGTAGGACATTTTGATTCTTTCTTTATTCCTTGGGAAATGTCTCATTTTCTTCTGACATCATGAAAATACCAGTGGAACAATCAGACTCTCTCTTTGTCATCATTTGCCATTGCCACATGACAAGTTCATCTTCTCTTACCATATATTATCTTTTATTCCTACACTTTCAAGAACCTTATTGCTACAGCTTACTAACACCTATCCCATACCTGTCATTTGCCCTCTATAAGATATTTATTTTTATTTCCTCAGAGACTGTTGATGTTCTGGGTTAAGGTCAGTCATCTGGTCACTTTTATTCAACATTGGAACAAAGTGAGGCTGTTGTAGATTATTCAACTTTATGGTGTTACTTAACCATAGGAGGAGAAAAATATTCAGCAAGGATAAGTACTGACATATCTTGAGTTGGTTCAGCTAAATGAAGCTCCCTTTCCTAAACTACCCATAATTTTTCCAAATGGCATACCTCAGAGGTCTCCCAGAATTCCTTCTATCTACTTTGTACTCACATGACCAGGAAATGATGTCAACAGCCTGAGCCTCTAGTCCCTTCAGTCTATCAAGTCTTGTGGATAGTATCAATCCTTTTCAAGGAAAAAGCAGCCAAACTTGCACAGGGCAAGGGGTTAAGGTAAGCCACACTCTAGTTTTTCTTGGTAAGATCTATAGGATCTTTTAGAGTTGAAAGATTAAACTCATGGTTGTTGGGCCAATGTGGTCTTCAATGCACTAGTATACAACCTGAATTAGATTAAAATGTGATTGAGAACTATTTAACAAAATAAATTCAAATACAATAGAACACAGAGAATGTTACTCTGAAGTTTTCTAAATCAATGTCCCACAGGTATCCTTACGTATGCAGTGGCCCCCATTTCTATTTGAGTTTGACACCACTCTTCTAGATGACTTCAACTATTTAAGTCACTTTTAGGGGTGTTATTGGTCAATCCTGACCTCTGCTATTTAAGAAGCCTGATGTAGATAGTACTAAAAAGGAAAAGGAAAAACTGAAACAAAAGTAGCAAAAACTAAACAAACTAAAACTATGAAATAAATTCCTAAAGAGTGGCTCAATCTGGGAGATTCTTAGGAATTCTAAGATCTAAATAATCAGGTTCATGTTGGTTTCTGATGCTAAATCTCTGTGATTTTCACTAACCAGGAATAACACTAGTAATATCAAGGCTATAAAAACAAAGACAATGTTACTACCTCCATAACCACCGATCCTTATCATAGGTGTAAAGTCATGCATGAGAAGATTTCCAGAGGACCGCTGCTGTGAACAGCTTTCAAGGTTACTTTCCAAGTAATACCATTACTAGGTTACATAGTATAGTAAGCTCTCTATTCAACAAAAAACAAGAGCAAAATATTCACAGAAAATCAAGGTACAGCATTCACAATGTTACAGTTTATCACAGAAAATTAAAATGCAGCATTCACAATGTTACACCTTATCACAGAAAACCAAAATACAGCATTCGCCATGTCACAACTCAACAACTTATCACTAAAATGGCCACATAGTTTTCACGAAAGTGGTCATATAGTTTTGAACAAAGTACAATCGTTTAGTCCATCACAAAATCTTTAATTCAGTCACAAGGTACAAAAGTCAAAGTTCTCCAACCCTACGTGGAGAATAATCTTCTTAGTCAGTACACAGTATCCAAGTAAATGGATATTTCAGCTTGACTCAAGGCTGGCTCTCAGCTTCCATGGTGCCTCTTCCACATGGTCCCAGCTCCATCTGTCACCTGGGTTCAAAGGCAGGCAGCTCCCAGTTCCTTGTTCAGCTCCTTTTCCAGTTCTTCATCCAGTTCCCATTCCATATTGAAGCTCATGATGTCCAGTCTACCTTAAGTCCTTCACAGTTCCTGTTTCTGGGAAGACAAAGCTTGACAGAGCCACAATAATATTCATACACATTGCTGGCATCATCATCAATTCACTATCTGCCTGTGAAATCAAATCAGACCCACCAACAAGGTCTGAGAACTCAACACAAATCATCAACATAGAAATAAACACAGACCCACAAACAAGGTCCAAGAGGCCAGCACAAATCATTAATAAAGTCCCAGGACCTCCAAAACCCTCCTCCAGGACATCTATAAACATACAACCAGAAAATCCTCTTTCAGGGCTTCCAGTAAGGTCCCAGGTCTTCTGTACAAAGTATCACAAATAAACATCAACACAGACAGAGCAGACAGAGTGCCAGGATACCACAAGTTTTCTCCTTATTGACTCTGCCACCACAAGAGTCCTCTTCTCAGTTCTGCTGTCTCTAGCCTGGGCCTCTCCTTACATATTGTCATTAGTTCCTCCCCTTCCTGTTGCAGGAGTTCATGAGTTCTAGGGTTCACACATTCTGTTTCTTAACAAACTTGATACAAGGCTCAAAAGAAACTTGAACTGAAACAAGGTGTTAATTCAATAGCTGAAACAAGGTGTGAACTACTTCTGTGCTTGCCATTACAATAGGTCAGGGAGAATCCTTCTGTACCACTCCCTAAATTGTTTTCCTTGGCCCATGGAACTGCACCTCCTCCTCTCTAGATGCTCCAAGGTGGTCAGGGAGGGGAGGAGTTAATATAAAATCTTCTCCCCATGTGAGGGCTCTAAAATATAGCCTCCTTTCTGAGGGTGTATTCTTATTCCTAAGGAGGAGTTGTACAACGATCACAATATTGTAATAGCAGCAATATGAAAGGGTCAATTGTTTTTGCATTACCATAAGCAATGGGCTACAGACAGCCTGCTTTTTGCCACTGCATATGGTATGCCTACTCGTGGATCAACACTGCTCCTGGGATCCAATGCATTTTCTACTGCCAATTTCCTTTGTCTCTTCCCACAACCAACTAGCCACTACTGTTGGGAGCTGAAGATATTTTTTCTACCCATTTTTCCCTCCTTCACCATTACTAGGTCACATTTTGCTCAACTGGCCTAGAGCCAGCTGAGGTGCACATCTGTGTTCACAGCTACTGGGACCTATGTCTGCGCCTGCTGCTCCCTAGCCAGCTCCCCTCAAAGTATGTCCTGCTGCTACTTGGCAATACCAAAGAAGGCCAAGTCTTCCCCTGCTTCCTGCCCCACCAGGATCCACTGCCATCCCCTTGTTCCAGGGTAAGAAAGTGCAACTATTAGGACATAAGCTCTTCTGCCCAATACTGGGACAGAGAGTTACTATAAGTCTGTGAACTATTACTGCCACTGCCAGGGCCTAATTCTACCTCTTCCCACCTTCCCCTGCCCCGGGGCAGGCCTGTCTCTGCTTCCCTAGAAATAGGGTTGCTGAAGGTCTACAGTGTCACTGCTTTCCTGCATCCTAAAAAAGCACTGAGAGCTGCTGCTTCTGCAGAATGACCCTCCCCTCCTATGTTGGAAACTGATGTTTGCTGTATGTTAGAGTGTTATTGCCCCTGGTTAATCTACTACAGCTGATGTCAGAAGTTACCAAATCAGGCAACTCCAAAAGATTCTGACTGATCATGACAGGGCTTGAGCTCCATTCCTGTCAATGGTCATCCTCTCTAATGCATGAAATCCCTCTTCCTTCCAATCAGCCCCTACTGAAGGACCTGAGAACTCCTGGTTCTTCTCAGGAGAAGGCAGATTGCCCCCAAGAGTAGGAAGGCACAGCTCTGGACTGCCCACTTATACTCAGAGAAAGATACAAAGCAAAAGAAAAAAGCACCAAAGTTGGAGATTCCCCTCTGTGTACTCTATTTGCCACATACAACCAATAACTCCTTTTGCCAGACTACAGAGGAGACATAAAGCCTATGCTCTGTAGGCACCTTCACTGGAAGTTCCAGAGAGAGATGGTTCACAGCTCACAATTTGAAATAAGGGGAAATATTTTAAACTGACACCTGCCTGGTCTCAGCAAACTGATTGGGATCCAGTTGGCACATTTACCAATATCCTCAACTTAACAAATGTCTGAGGGTTCATGTGGAGAATTCTCCACAGAAGAATTTGTCCCTTCAAGTACCTTTCCCAGTGGCTTGCTCCAAAGAATCACATATTCATGTGGCACAATTCCAGGTGACCTTTCAGATTCCTACATCAAACAGTTTCTAACAACTGTCTAATAGTTTTTAGTCTCAATACTCCAGGTATCTGCCTTGTTTTATATTCTGTTACTGGGATCTCTCATGCAATTCCCTCAACTTACTGGCAAAGCTCATATATAATTAAAGGACTGATAACTGCTTATTCAGCTGTTGTCTTTTCAAAAGCATAAAAAATCCCAAATAAGCAAAAAAAAAAACCCGATGATTTTCAAATTTACCTATCTTGTTGATCTGCAAACTTGCATCTCTAACTACCTTTTAGACATCTCAAACTGGACGTCCAGTAGACATGGTAAACAAAAAAACTTTTAAAACAGAACTCATTATCTTTTGCCTAAATCCTCCCTACTCTTACTTTCTCTGTTTCTGTAAGGGGCAGCAATATCCTCCCAAGCCCTCAGGCTCACCACCTAGGAGTCATCCTTGACTCTCACCCCTCCATATCCAATTTGCTGCCAACATCTTTTGGATATGCTCTCTTCTTTACTTGGAGACTGCCACCAATGAGAGTGCAGGCTCTCACTGCCTCTTGCCTGAACTACTACAATGACCTGCTGGTGGGTCGGTCTGCCTCGAGACTCTTCCCTACTCCCATCCATTCTCCAGTCAGTCAACAAAGAGATTTTCCTAAAGCACAAGACTGACCATGTCACCTCCCTATTCAATAATTTCTAGTGACTCTTTCTTTCCTCCAGGATCAAATACAAAATGTTCTATGTGAGATTCAAAGCCCTACCACCTCCTACTTTTCCAGTCTTCTTATACTTTGCTTGCTTTCATGTATTCTTCAATCCAGGGACACTGGCCTCTTGGCTGTTTTACAAACAAGATACTTTATCTCTCAGCTGAAAGCATTTTTTTTCTGGCTGCTCTCTATGTCTGGAAATCTCTCCCTCCTCAACTCTGTCTACTGAATTCCCTGGTTTCCTTTAAGTCCCAAATAAAATCCCATCTTTTATAGGAAACCTTCCCCAGACTTCTTTTAATTGCAGTGCCTTTCCTCTCATAATGATTTCCTCTTTATCCTGCATATAGCTTGCTTTATATATATTTGCTTGCTTATTGTCTCCCCTATTAGACTGCAAGCTCCTTGAGGGCAAGGGTGGGTGGTCTTTTGCCTCTTTTTGAATTTTTGAGGCTTAGTATAGCACCCAGAATAAAGTAGGTGCTTAATAAATGTTTATTAAATCAAACTGAATTATCCAGGGAAAGTCAAAATAGAGAAAGAAAACAATAGCCCAACTTCCCTAATGACTATTGTTGCAAAAATTTTGAATAAAATACTAGCAAGGAGATTACAGCAATATATTGCAAAGATTATACAGTGTGACTTGGCTGGATTTGTACTAGGAATGCAGGGCTGGATCAATATTAGGAAAACTATACTCACTATTGATCATATCAATAACAAAAACAACAAAAATCATATAATCATTTCACAATAGATGGAGAAAAAGCTTTTGACAAAATGCAACACCATTCCTATCTTTTTTAAAAACAAACAACATCAGAAAGTACAAGAATAAATGGAGATTTTCTTAAAATGATAAACGGCATCTATCTAAAACCAAGAACAAGCATTATTTGTAATGGGGATACACTAGCAGCCTTTCTAACATAATCAGGGGTAGAGCACAGATGTCCATTATCACCAATATTATTCAGTATTGTACTAGAAATGCTAGCTATAGCAATAAGACAAGAAAAAAATAAAAGAATAAATATAGGCAATGAGAAGGCAAAATTATCACTTTTTGTAGATGATATGATAGTGTTTAGTCCAAAATTATCCAACCTGCAAAAAAAGGCACTTACAGAGCTCTGAGCCAAAAACCATTTATTAAAGGGACAAGACCCTTTTAATGAATGGACCTCAGAACTTCTTCATGATCTGAAATGCTCCCTATCTCCAGGGCCTTAGTCTTATAGTATTTAATACCTGGACAATACAGATGAGGCAAAATAAAACAGACAATTTTAAATAGACTCATTGGTTTATAGACCTTGACTTGACCCTCCAGAAGGGTCTACATAAAATACAGAATCCCAATGGCTGACAGACCCGTTTCTGGCATTCCAGGAGGTCCTATGGACCAATGAGCAAACCTTGACAGACCTATCTTTATCTTTCACGTGCTCCTACTGGGCCCATGGGCTGGGCTGATAAACAAATGTGAAAACATCCACATGGGCTGATGAGCCAATAGACAAGTAGACCACAGGTCAGCAAACGAGATCATTTGTTGGTCCAGTGCTCATGGCCATCTTCCCATGTTGAACAATAGGGGAATGATAAAGAACAGAGGTGCAAACATAAATAGCTATGGGACTCTCCATATAATTGAGTTATCTCTGTTGCATTGGGCTTGGTCACCTACTCAGTGGAAAGAAGGAGGTCCTCTAGTTAGCTTCCTATGATTAATCAAGTCAACTTTATAACAAGCAAGGGAACTTATAATCTTGTAGTTTAAGGTTTGGGGCCTATTTTAAGAAAGACTAGACTAACTAAATGTATATTGATAGACAAGTATAATACTAACAATTGTTAACAATCACTATCCCTATGGCATCACATTGAACTGATTAATGCAGATTCAAATAAAATATGGGTACAATAAATAATTCTTCTCAATGGTCCACTTAGATTACTTTACAGAGTCAATTTAAAAACCAGTAAAAACAATTAACAACTCTAGCAAATTTGCAAGATATAAAATAATACTGGTCAAATAATCAGCATCTCTATATTTGACCAATAAAGTTCAAATACCTTTTGACCAATAATAAAATCTGAATAACTACAGAAAGGTAGACTCCCAAGTATATTACACTGTCTGTACTTTTTTTTGGCTTTTTGGAGGAGGGAAAGTAGGGCAATTGGGGTTAAGTGACTTGCCCAAGGTCACAGGGCTAGTTTTTATGTTAAGTGTCTGAGGCCAGATTTGAACTCAGGTCCTCCTGATTCCAGGGCTGGTGCTCTCTTCACTGTGCCACCTAGCTGCCCTCTGTACTTATTTTAAATAGAATTTCTCTTTCTGGTGGGTTTTGTTGGTCAAATACAGAAATGCTAATCATTTGTAGGACACATAGGAACTTTATGAACACAATTATAAAACACTCCACACAAAAACAGATCTGAGAATGGAGAATCTTTAATTGCTCAAGGCTAGGCTGAACCAATATGATAAAAATGACAATACTACATAATTAATTTATTAAATTGATTAATTCAGTGCCATTCCAATCAAGCTACTGAAGAATTATTGTGTACACCTAGAAAAAAAATTGTAACAAAATTCATTTGGAGGAACAAAAGTTCAAGAATTTCAAGGGAATCAGTGGAAAAAAAACAAACAAAGGGGGTCTAACAGTACTAGATCTCAAACTACACTACCAAGCAGTAATCTTCAAAACATTTTGGTACTGGATAAAAAACAGAGCATTTGATCAATGAGACAGATTAGGGGTACATATATATAGAAGCAAAATAAATGAACATAGTAACCTAATGTTCAATAAAATCAAAGATCTGAGCTCTTAGGACAAGAATTCTCTACTTGATAAAAATTACCAGGAAAATTGGAAAGATGTCTGGCAGAGACTAGGCATAGGCTAACATTCCATATCACATGTAAAGATAAGCTCAAAATAGTACATGATTGAAGTATAAAAGGTGGAAGATGGTAAAGATTAAGGGACACAGTGGTCAGAAACCAAAGCAGAATTTTTAGGATGGACAGGGTAAGAGGGAAATAGAGAGGGGGCTGGGAGTGGGGATGGGGAGAAGAATAAGAAAGGGAAAATAGGATGGAGGGAAATACACAATTAATAATCAAAACTACGGACATGAATGGGATGAATTCACCCATAAAATGAAAGCAGATGGAGTGAATTAAAAAACAGAATCCAACAATATGTTGGTTTACAGGAAACATACTTGAAACAGAAAGCCACACAAAGAGTAAAAATAAGGGGATGGCAAAGAATTAATTATATTTCAGCTGAAGTAAAAAAAAAAGCAGGGTTAGCAATCTTGATCTCAGACAAAAGAAAAGCAAAAACTAGATCTAATTAAAGGAAATAAGCAAGGAAACTACATTTTGCTAAAAGGTACAATAGACAATGTAGTATTATTGATATTAAATGTATATATACCAACGTGTATAGCAGCCAAATAGTAACATTAAATGAATTACAGGAGGAAACAGACAGCAAAACTACACAATGGAGGGCATCAACTTACCCCTCTAATAACTAGGTAAGTCTAACAAAAAAAAATAAACAAAAATAGTTAAAGAGATTAACAGAATTTTAGGAAGGATAGATATGATAGGCTGTTTGAGAAAATTAAATGAGAATAGAAAGGAGTATACCTTTTTTTTTCAGCTGTACTTGGCACACTCAAAAATTGACCATATATTAGGGCACAGAAACCTAATAACCAAATGCAAACAGAAATGTTAAATGCATCCTTTTCAAATCAATATTCTAAGAAAATTATGGTTGCTTGCTCTCTGTGGAAACACATATAATCTCAGATCACTGAGAAGACAAGACACTTACAGCATGATTTATAGTATTTGATAACATTTCTGTTACCTCAAACTTGGTCTCTGTAAAAGCTAATCTTATATGAGAAAATTCAGACCTCTCAGCTTGGTCATGCTCTGTGAGAAATAAAACTAAACAGAGGCACAAAAATTAGTTGGTAACTAAACAATCTAATCCTAAAGAATGAGTGGGTCAAAAAACAAATCAGAGAAACAATTGATAATTTATTAAAGAGAATGACAACAATGAAACAAACATCAAAATTTATGGGATGAAATTTATATCTTTAAAATTTATATCTCTAGGGGCTGCTAGGTAGCACAGTGAATAGAGCACTGGCCCTGGAGTCAGGAGGACCTGAGTTCAAATCTGGCCTCACACATTTACCACAAAAACTAGCTGTGTCACCTTGGACAAGTCACTTAACCCCAATTGCCCCTGCAAAAAGCAAAATAAAAAAATTATATCTTTAAACACATCAATAAAATACAGAAAGGGTAGAGCAGTGAATTGGGTATACAACTAAAAAAAATGAAAAAGAACAAATTAAAGATCCACTATTAAAAACTAAATTGGAAATCTAGAAAGGGAAAAGCAGTGAATTGGGCACACAACTTAAAAAAAAAAGAACAAATTAAAGATCCCCAACTAAAAACTAAATTGGAAATCTAGAAAATCAAAGGAGAAAGTAATAAAATTGAATGTAAGAAAACCATTGAACTAATAAAATTAGGAGTTAGTTTTATGGGGAAAAAAACAGTAAATTGGTCAAACCATTGATTAATTTGAATTTTTTTAAAAAAGAAGAAAAGCAGATTACCAATATTGAAAATGAAAAGGATGAATTCACCACCAATGAAGAGAAAATTAAAACAATAATTAGGAGCTACTTTATTCAATTATATGCCAATAAATTTGACAATCCAAGCAAAATGGATGAATATTTACAAAAATATAAATTGATATAAACATAAAAAATATATAAATATTTAAACAATCCTATCTTAGAAAAAGAAATTAAATAAGCTATCAATGAGCTCCCTAATGGCCTATTTGGTAACCTGTAACCATCATCTTCAATTGCAAGTTTTGGTAATGATTCATTTGGCTGAAATGGAGTAGGTACCCAGGAAAAATAGAACTGATAGAGCTAGTGACAGACTCAACACCCATGAGACCTAATGGCTTTGGCTTGTTGTAAAATATGTCCCACCTGACTATGGAGTCTAATAATAGCATTATCCTTTGTATACTCATCATAGGAGAAGGGAGCTAAGAGGAGAAGAGAAGGTTAACCCATAATAATGCTGCGTTTAAATTACATCAAATGATTGCATCATACCCTCAAATGAGGAAGCAATTTTAAGCTTCTTTGAGTCTCTGTTAGCTATAAATGATGTTGAATAACTAGAGTTAAGACAGGAATATCATGTATCAGAGAATGGTACCAGTTTTACATGGGAACAATGAATCCAAGAGTCTTTTTCTCTGATCTTGATGGAAGTCACAGTGGACAGCAACACCTGGAATGGTCCTTCCCAGACAGGTTTAGTCCCACTAGTCTGCTCAAAGTTTCTGATGTACACCCTGTCTCCTGGGCATAAATCACAAAATAATAAATCCAAAGGACCAGCCTGCATTGCTGCTCCTGCCTTGTGGAGTTCATGTAGCCTGGTCTGTAACTCCTATGAATAGGCAGTAATAGAGTTATCTCCTCCTAGCAGCAATGTATATACTAGGGGAAAGGGTTATGCTTGGATTGGGAGGTGTCTAAAAAGCATTTCAAAGGGCAATATATGTAGTTCTCCCTTTGTTCTATTTGTTGCACAGATAGAACAAGTCCCAGGGGAGAACATCATACTGTTTCACATGAGTCTCAGTACACAATTGCCAATCGTGATTTTAAGTTCCTTATTCATACATTTAACTTGGTCTGAGCTTTGTGGATGGGAGGGCATGTGGAATTTTGGAGAGTCACCCCTGAATAGCAATACATTTGGAACAAGAAATAAGGAGTGAAGTGGTGGGGGGAGGGGTGCCCTTGTCAGAGTCAATTCATGCTGGGGGACCAAAGTGAGGGACAATCTCCTACAGGACTGTCTTAGCCAGGAAAAGCCTCTACCCTCTGGGTAAGCTGGCCAACAATAACAAGGCAAGTCCAGCCTTAAGCATACAGATGAAATCAATTTGTAAATGTTCAAGAGGTATGCATACCAGGGGGTGCCCACCATAAGCCTTAACATGAAAAGCATGTTGATTATAAACCTGGCAGATACGGTAAGAGGCACACATGGGAGGCTCTGCTGGAGACACCTGGAGCAACCCAAACCCTCCTGGTTGAATCCATAGTGCCTTGAGAGCTGAAGTGGCCTGTCTTGTGGACAGGCCTGGTTCATGAAGAGGAGAGGTGTGGCCTCCATGGATGACCAGATCTAATTCTCTTGCTTTGTCTTAAGCTTTTGTTTCTACTTCTCTACTTCAGAAACATCATAGGTAAAAGAGCTGTCAGTATCACCAAAAGGTGATACATAAAAATATGTACAAGGGCTTCACAGGCATCAAGCTTAGTGCAGCATTAGCACACTCAGTCCCATTTGAGACAGGATCAGCTCCTCCTGTTTGGGCAGAATGGTGAATAATAGAATAGACAAGGCAGAGGGAAATTTCAGGGTAGACAGGTAACACTTAATGAATTCTGAATCTGTAAAAATTCCCTTTGAAACCAAAGCATTCCAACAGCATGGCAGACACCAAACGTATATCTTAAATCTATATACATGGTGGCACTTTTCCCCTTGGCTAGGTGACATGCCTGAGTGAGAACCACCAGTTCAACAGCATGGGAACTAAGATTGGAAGACAGAGAGGCTGCCCAGACAGTGTCATAGTCTACAGCAGTGCTTATGTGACAGGTTCCTCTCTCCTAAAAGAGGACCCATAAGTATAAAAAACAAAGTCAGAATTCTTTAAAGGTATGTCAGAAAGATCATCACAGGGGTTTTCAGCCATGTCCACTACAGAGGTACAGTCATGAAAAGGACTATATAATATTTTAGGGGTGATATTCTCATTTCCTAGCAAAGTTACGTCATATTTAGTGAATCTTAGATCTGAAAAAGGCCTGTGTCTGATGATGGGGCAAGAAGCCCTCAACTTCATGCAGGCATTGTAGTATTAAATGGGAACCTAGAACCAAGATCAGAAGCCTTCTTCACCAGGAAGGCACCCACAGCCTGCACAGCCTGGAGGCAGGGTGGTGCTTCAGCAGCTATAGCATCAAGCTACAGGTTGTGGGATGGGTCTTAACCTTAATGGTTGAGTTGGGACCCCAGAAGCTACCCCACCTGTTTGCGTACAAAAAGAGTGAAGGACTTACAGTAATTTGGGAGTCCTAATGCAGTCACTAATAACAGGACCCATTTCAGTTCTGTTATAGCTAAGAGATGTTGAGAGTCCAGATGTAATGGTTCAACAACAGAGTTTTTAGTCAGAGACACAAGAGGCTCAGTAATCTCACCAAAAGAGTGTGTTCACTGCCTGCAGTATCCAGCTGCTCCTAGGATGGCCCTCAGCTGCCACTTGGAAGGAGCAGAAAGGTACTGAATAGCCTGAATGACCTTCATAGAAATATAGTGAGTCCCAGCAGCTAGAACAAAACTCAGGTACTCCACCTGTGCAAGACACCACTGTATCTTTGACATAGAGACTTTGTAGTCTCTTTGGTGAAGCTCCAGCAATAGATGACAGCTTGTCCTCCTGGCAAATCTCTGCAACTGGTGCTGCTTAGAGCAGATCATCTATATATTGAACTGAGGTGGCACCTTTAAAAGTGATGAAGATGTCCTACTATAAAATCTGAGAAAATAGGGTGGGTCTTTCTACATACCCTTCAGGCAATCGAGTCCATGTGCACTTCCAGGTAAAGGCAAACAAATGTCTGTAATTTGGATGTATGGCATGAAAAAAAATGCAGAACTGAGGTGTACCACCATGAAGCAAGTTGCTTCACAAAGAACTGAGAAAATGATAATGGCAGGGTTTGGTACCATGTAATAAGAATGTAAATTTTAAAGATCTTCCCTGCCCCTAGGCTAATGTGCACCTGAAGCCTGGGGTGGGGGAGGCTTGTTTTTCAGTAGATACTTCTTGATTGGCCAGTGAGTCAATAAGGTTGTTACATTCTCTGAGCCAGGAGAAGGCTATATAAGCCCTGATGTGTAGCTTTGTTTTTGGGACTCACTTTGAGAAGTGTTCTGTGATTTGATCTGAATTCTGGGAAGCCGTTGTTGAGAGTCCCCCGGCTTTGAAAAACCCAGAATGTGGAAACCCAGATGTTGACTGGGTATGGATGTAATGGTTGGACAGTTTGGAAATCTGTCTACTTGATGTTTCTGTCTTGATAATTATGCCTGTATACTTTGAGGTTCAGGGTACTGACCTTTTCTCCTGAACAAGGTAAACGATATATGTCTGACTGATTAAAGTAAGCTTGTTAACCCATTTTGAGTTGCTTTCCTTTAACAAAGCAGATCCAAGAACCTGTATGGGCAGCAAACCCTGAGGACGCGCTTGGGGTGCTTGCTGCTACATACCACCAGATGCATGTGTATCATTTGCAAATTAGCTGCACACAGATCTTGAATACAATGATAATAAGGTTTATCATCTGGCCCTGGCTTAGGTTTTTTAATAGGGAAAATGGGCATATTGCAAGGGGATTTGCAAAGAATTATAATGCCCTGATCTATTAAAGTATCAGTTACAGGTGAAATTTCTTTAATAGCTTCCTTAGACAAAGGATACTGTGAATAGGTGGTGGGAGATCTCCTTTGGTCTTAATGATAACAGGGACAACAGACTTAAGGAGTGCGACACTGGAGGATGAAGAGGCCTAAAGGGAGACAAGGATATCAGAAAGGATTTCATAAGCATTCCATACCATTTCCTGAGTACACAGAGTTAGTACTAGGAATAAATGGAGGGAGTCCTCTGGTAGGGGCATGGTGCCATCAGGAAAGCATTTCATCTCTCTTCTTTCTCCACATTTTCCAAAACCTTCAAAGGTAGAGAGGATTAGACTTAGCAGGAACAGAAATTGGAGGAAACAGTTGTGTCATCCTGGTACTCAATGTAAATGCCAGCTCCTGTCACTCCTAGAGATGAAAATAAGTACTTATATACATATTTTAGGTCAAGGAAGGCCAATCAAAGCCTCAAAACACAACTCACAGCTGACATGGAGCCTTCCTCTAACCCCTCAAAGAAATGTTCTAAGAAGAAGCCTGACCTGCACGAATGGTGAAATACTTAAAATATACCACATGGAATATTCTTGCCTGAGAATTGTTAGAACTCTTGTAGGAGTGTGAACAATGAACTAATAAGCAATGATTCTCACATCTATAGAAATGAAGAGCAGCTAGCTTAATGGTACATAGAGCACCTGGCTTGGAATCAGGAGGGCTCATCTTCCTGACTTCAAATCCGTCCTCAGACAATTACTAGCTGTATGACCATAAGCAAGTCCCTGAACCCTTTTTGTCTCAGTTTTGTCACCTGTCAAATAAGCTGGGAAAGGAAATGGCAAACCACTCCAGTATTTTTGCCAGGAAAATCCCAAAAGAGTAATGAGAAGTCAGTCAGGATGAAAGGAATTATCAACAAGTACAATAGACATGAAGTGCACTGTCATTTCTGTATATCTCATCTCTCTCCTTTCACTACTTTTTTCCAGAACTCTCAAAGGTAGAGAGGATTCCACCTGGCAGGAAGATAAATGGAGGCAGCCGTCCTATCATTCTAATTCCAGTACTCCATGTAAACAGGCGCTCTTGTTGCTCCCAAATATAGAAATGAGCGCATGCAACCATCTTGTTGGTCAAGGAAGGTCAATCAAAGTCTCAATAAATTCAGCTCTCAACTGAATTGTATCCCTCCTTTGGCCTCTCAAGTAAATGTTCTAAAGAGAAGCCTTACCTGCACAAATGGAGATATAGATCAGAAGTATCACATGGTACATTCTTATGAGAGAATTGTCAACTCTCTTGCTGAAGCATGAATAACAATCTAATAATCAATTGTTCTTGGATCTATAGATATGAATGACAGTTAGTTTACTGTTTAATAGAGCATTTGTCTTGGAATCAGGAATATTCCTCTTCATAACTTCAATCTGACCTCAGAAAATTACTACATGTGTGACCATGAGCAAGTCTGTGAAAACTTTTTGTATCGGCTGATGAATTAGCAAAGGAAATGACAAACTATTCCAGTATCTTTGCCAAGAAAGCTCCAAGTGGATCACAAAGAGCTGGTCATAAATGAAAGGAATGAGTAACAACTATTGACATGAAACATACTGCTGTGTCTATGCATCTTATCACTCTTTTCCTTGAATTTTTCAGACCTCTTAAAGGTAGAGAGGATTAGACCTAAAGGGAAGAGAATAGTAGGAAATAGTCTTATCATTCCAGTACTTAGTGTACTGGAGGTGGCTCTTGTCACACCTAAACATAAAAACGATGATTACCACTTTATATCATTTGATATCTGGTAAGTTTAGGCCACACTCTTTATTTGTTTTCATTAATTTTCTTGATATTCTTGACATTTTGTAATTCCAGATAAATTTTATTATTTTTTCTAGAACTATAAAATTCTTTTTGGTAGTTTGATTGTTATGGCACTGAGTAACTAAATTAATTTAGGTAGAACTGTTATTTTTATTATATTAGCTGTCTACCCATGAACAATTGTTATTTTTCTAATTGTTTAGATATGACTTTATTTGTGTGAAGTGTTTTGTAATTGTGTTGATATAGTTCCTGGGTTTATCTTGCAGGTAGACTCCCACATATTTTATATAGTCTTAAGTTATTTTAATGGAATTTTTCTTTCTATCTCTTCTTGCTTAGATTTGTTGATAATATATAGAAATACTAGTGATTTATGTGGATTTATTTTATATCCTGCAACTTTGCTAAAGTTGCTAATTATTTCAACTAGTTTTTTATTTGATTCTTTGGTATTCTCGAGGGAGACCATCATATGATCTGCAAAAACAAAGTTTTGTTTCCTCATTGCCTATTCTAATTCCTTCAATTTCTTTTTCTTTTTTTTGCTTTTTGGAGGGCAATTGGGGTTAAGTGACTTGGCCAAGGTCACACAGCTAGTAAGTGTTAAGTGTCTGACGCTGGATTTGAACTCAGGTCCTCCTGACTCCAGGGTCAGTGCTCTGGTGGCACTGTGCCACCTAGCCGCCCCTAATTTCTTTTTATTCTCTTATTGCTAGAGCTAACATTCCTAGTACAATATTGAATAATGGTGGTGATAATACATATCCTTTCTTCACCACTGATCTTATTGGGAAAGTTTCTAGCTTATCCACATTGCAGATTATGGTTGATGATGCTTTTAGAATAATATTACTTATCATTTTAAGTAAAGTTCCATTTATTCCTATGCCGTCTAGTTTTTTGGGTTTTTTTTTTTTTTTTGCTTTTGGGAGGGGGGAAGGCAGGACAATTGGGGTCAAGTGACATGCCCAAAATTACAGTTAGTAAGTGTTAAGTGTCTGAGGCCAGATTTGAACTTAGGTCCTCCTGACTCCATGGCTGGTGATCTATTCACTGCACCACCAAGCCACCCCTTGTCTAGTGTTTTTAATGGGGATGGGTACTGCGGGCCAGTGCAGTTGGTGGGCTAGCAAGCAGTGAGAATAAGGAGACAGGGGTGTAATCAATAGTCTGTTTATTACAGGACCATTTCATACAGAGCCAAAGATACAAGGGGCTCACAGAGTTTATAACCCTCCCCCCCCCAGCAGAAGGTCTATGTGACCCAAAAGAATGCAGATAATGTACAAGGACCCTCCCTTAATCTTGTTTACTATTTACCCTTGCTTAAAGTTAGTTATTTATTAGGGCATAGGACCATATCTGGAGGCATAAACAAAAAAGATAGGCTACCTGATAGACTATTTAAAAAATTTTTTTTCAGAATCTGTTTCTTAAGTGAAACCCTTTCTTACACACTATAAGTTATAATATTCTCAGATCTTTTCCTTCATCTTTTAAGCCCTTCACTAAGCTTCCTCCTATACTACGTCTCTGTGAGCTCTGATTATGAAAAATGAACATTGAGCGCGCCAACAAATGCTCTTCTAGAGCCTTCCCCTTACCTTGAAAGAAATCCTTTGTCCCTTGGATTTAATGCGGGCCCGCTTCCTGCTGGCAAATCCTGGGAATCCATCGCTAGAGACTCAATAACAGTCCTGATGCCCCGCATTGTGGGTGCCACTTACTGTGGCCAGCACAGTTGGTGGGCTAGTGAGGGGTGAGAATAAGGAGATGGGGCTGTAATCAATGGTCTGTTTATTACAGGACCATTTCATATAGAGCCAAAGATACAAGGGGCTCATAGAGTTTATATGCCCCCCAGCAGAAGGGCTACATGGCCCAAAAGAATGCAGACAATGTACAAGGACCCTCCCTTTTTGTTTACTATTTCCCCTTTCTTAAGGTTAGTTATTTATTAGGGCAATATCATAGGACCATATCTGGAGGCATAAACAAAAAAGATTACACGCCCTCCTGTTTATCTGCCCTTGTAACCTTGCAGATAATTGTACAGGGGAGAGGAACATTCCTCTACCAGGGCCTGGGAACCCCAAAGTTCTCTACAGATGGGTGCTGTATTTTATTAAAAGCTTTTTTCCCATCTATTGAGATAGTCATATGATTTCTGTTCATTTTGTTATTGATATGATCAATTGTGCTGATAGTTCTCCTAATATTAAACCAGTCCTGCATTCTTGGTATAAATTCCACCTAGTCATACTGTATCATCCTTTTGATGATATATTGCTGTAATCTCCTTGCTAATATTTTTCAAAAAAAATTTTTTGCATCAATATTCATTAGAGAAGTTGCTCCATAGTTTTCTTTCTCTGTTTCAGATTGTCTGCTTTAGGTATCAGCACCATATTTGTGTCATAAAATGAATTTGGTAAGACTCCTTCTGCACCTATTTTTCCAAATAGTTTACTAAGTATTGGAATTAATTAGCTGGATGTTTGGCAGAATTCACTTGTTAACCCATCTGTCCCTGGGAATTTCTTCTTAGGGAATTCATTAATGCCTTGTTCAATTTCTTTTTCTAAGACAGAGTCACTTAAGTATCCTACTCCTTCTTCTGTTAATCTGGGCAAATTTTGTAAATACAAATTTTGCATAAATTTTCATATTCATTAGCATATAATTGGGCAAAATAGTTTGTAATAATTGCTTTAATTTCCTCTTTGTTGGTGTTGAATTCATCCTTTTCATTTGTAATAGTGGTAATTTGGTTTTCCTCTTTCTTTTTAAAAATCAAACGAACCATTTGTTAATCTAGCTTATTGGTTTTTTTTTTCATAAAACCAGCTCCTAGTTTTGTTTATTAGATCAATAGTTTTCTTATTTTTAATGTTATTAATCTCATCTTTGTTTTTCAGGATTTCCAATTTTGTTTTTAACTGGGGATTTTAATTTTGTTCTTCTTCTAGTTTTTTCAGTTGCACTTCCAATTCACTGATCTACTCTTTCTCTAGTGTATTGATGAAAGAGTTCAGAGATATAAATTTTCCCCTGAGTACTCTTTGGCTGTGTCCCATAAATTTTGTTATGTTGTCTTATTTTTGTCATTCTCTTTAATGAAATTGTTTCTATTGATATGTCCTTTTTTACACTCATTCTTTAGGATTAGTTTCCAATTTTCAATTCATCTTTCCACTGCCCTTTATTGAATATAATTTTATTGCATTATGATTTGAAAGGGATGCATTTAATATTTCTGTCTTTCTACATTTGATCTAAGGTTTTTCAATTTTTGTGGAGGAGTATGTACAGCTGAGAAAAAGTATTCTATTCTGTCTCCATTCAATTTTCTCCTGAAATCTATCATACCTAACTTTTCTAAAATTCTATTCATCTCTTTAACTTTCTTGTTTATTCTGTTGTTAGATTTATCTAGATCTGAGAGGGGAAAGATGAGATCCCCCTAGTATAGTTTTACTATTTCCTCCAGTAACTTTTTAAACTTTTCCTTTAAGAATTTGGATACTATACCCCTTGGTGCATATATATGTTTAGTATTGAAATTACTTCATCATCTATGGTACCTTTTAGCAAGATGTAGTTTCCTTCCTTATCTCTTTTAATTAACTCTAATTTTACTTTTGCTTTACTTGAGATCATGATTGCTACCTCTGCTTTTTTCTTTTTAACTTCATCTGAGCCATAATGAATTCTGCTCCAGTCCAGACTTTGTGTGTGTTTCTCTGCTTCAAGTGTGTTTCTTTATTGTTTTTTAATCCACTCTGCTATCTGCTTCCATTTTATGGGTGAGTGCATCACATTCATATTCAGTTATGATTACTATGTATTTCCCTCCATCCTATTTTTCCTCCTGTTTATCCTTCTCTCTCTCCTTTCACCCTGTCCCTCCTCACCAGTATTTTGTTTCTGACAATCACCTCCCACAATCTACTATCCCTTCCGTTAGTACTGCAACCCCTTACCCTGCCCCCATGCTGACACCCCCCCCCCCATTTGTTAACCCTCTCTACTTCCCTATAGGGAAAGATAGATTTTTCTATGCCTGATTGTGTATGTTATTCCCTTTTTAAGCCAGTTCCAATGAGAGTAAGGTTTAAGTGATGCCCACTGCCCCAGTCCCACATTTTCCCTTCCACTGTAATGAGTCTTTTGTGCCTCTTCATGTGAGATAATTAACACATTCTAATTCTCTCTTCCTTTTGTTTCCAGTGTAATTCTCTTTTTCACCCCTTAATTTTTTAAATTTGGAGATCATCCCATCAAAGCCAATTTATACCCGCAACCTCTATCCATGTATACTCTAACTGCTCTAACATTGATACAATTATTTTTTCTCAATTTAGTGCTATTTCCCCCACAATTGCATTATAAAAATTATTTTAACACTTTTTTTTTCAAATTTTGAGTTCCAAATTTCTTCTCTACTTCCCTCTCCTCCCCATTTTATAGAGAAAGCAAACAATTTGACATAAGTTATACATGTGTAATCAAGCAAAACACATTTCCACAGGGACGGCCAGGCAGCACAGTGAATAGAGTACCAGCCCTGGAGTCAGGAGGACCTGAGTTCAAATCCAGCCTCAGACACTTAACAATTGCTAGCCGTGTGACCTTGGGCAAGTCACTTAACACCAATTGCCCTGCCTTCCCCTCTCCAAAAAGCAAAAAAAAAAAAAAAAAAAAAAAAAAAGCACATTTCTGAAAGACAGCAGAGATTAAAAAAAATAAAGGTCTGCTTTAAATTTGCATTCAGACTCCACTAGGTTTTTTTTTCTAAGATGAACAAAACCTTTCATCATAAATCCTACAGAATTGTCATTGTATTGCTGAGAACAACTAAATTATTTACAGCTGATCTTCATACAATATCACTGTTATTGTATAGTTCTGCTCATTTCACTTTGCATTAGTTCATATAAGTCTTTCCAGGATTTTCTGAGAGAATCCTGCTTGCCATTTCCTATAGCATAGTTATGTTCCATCACAATCATACTAAAAAACTTGCTCAGCCATTCCCCAATTGATGGACATTCCCTCAATTTCTAATTCTTTGCCACCACTGAAAGAGCTACAGTAATTATTATATAAATATAAATATTTTTATGCACATAGGTCCTTTTCCTTTTTTATTCCTTTGGTATACACACCTAGTAGTGGTATTGCTTAGTTAAAAGGTATGCATGATTTTTATCCCTTGGTACATACTTCCAAATTGTTCTCCAGAATCTTTGAATCAAGATCCAACTTCACCAACAGTGCAGTAGTGTCTTAATTTTCCCACATCTCCTCCAACATTTATCATTTTCCTTTTCTGTCATATTAGCTAATCTGAAAGGTGTGGAGTGGTTCCCCAGAGTTGTTTTAGCTTGCATTTCTCTAATCAATAGTGATTTAGAGCATTTTTTCATATGACTTTTAGTAGTTTTATTGCTTCATCTGAAGACTGCCTATTCATATCCTTTGAACATTTATCAGTTGAGAAATGGCTCTTATTTCTAAAAATTTGACTTCATTTTCTATATATTTGAGAAATGTCTTTATCAAAGAAACTTACTATAAATTTTTCCACAATAATGATTACTGTGTATTTCCCTCCATCCCAATTTCCCCATATTTATGCTGCTTTCTTTCACCCTGACATTCTTAAGAGTGTTTTGCTTTTTATTTTTTCCTCCCCCAATCTGTCCTCCTTTCTCTTATCTCCTTTCCCTCCTACTTTCCTGTATGGTAACATAGATTTGTGCACCCAACTGAGTATGTATATTATTCCCTCTATGAGCCAGTTCCAATGAGACTAAGATTCACTCGCACCCATCTGCTTCCCCCATCTTCCCCTCTACTGTAAAATCTTTTTTCATCCCTCTTTTACATCAGATAATTTACTCCATTCTAGCTCTTCCTTTCCCTTTCTCCCAATGTATTCTTGTTCCTCACCCCCTTAATTTATTTTTTTAAACAATTATTGCATCTTATTCAACTAACACCTGTGTTCTCTATGTATATTCCTTCTAAATGCCCTAATAATGAGAAAGTTTTAGGAGTTGCAAGTATGATTTTTCCATGTAGGAATGTAAACAGTTTAACCTTATTGGATCCCTTATGATTTGTCTTTCCTGTTTACCTTTTTATGCTTCTCTTGAGTCTTATATTTGAAAGTAAAATTTTTCTACTCAGTCCTAGTCTTTTCATCAGAAATGCTCGTAAGCCCTCAATTTCATTGAGCATCCATTTTTCCCCCCCTGAAGGATTATACTTAGTTTTTCTGGGTAGGTGATTCTTGGTTGTAGACTTAGTTCTTGGGCCTTTGGGATATCATATTCCAAGCCCTCCAAACATTTAATATCTAAACTGCTAAATCTTGTGTTATCCTGACTGTGGTTCCATGATATTTGAATGGTTTCTCTTTTTTTTTAATTAAATTTTATGTTTAATTTTACTTTACATCATTCATTTTCACAAGATTTTGAATTACAAATTTTCTCCCCATCTTTCCCTACCCACCACTCCAAAACAGCAATCCCACTGAATACCCCCTCCCCCAATCTATTCTCTCCTATATCCTCCCGTGTCCCCCCTCCAACTTTCCAGTAGGATAAGATGAATCTCTAAGCCCCAATGCATGTATATCTTATTTCCCAGTTGCATGAAAAAAAAATAATAACATATATATTTAAACATTTGATTTTAAAACTTTGAATTGCAGATTGTTTCCCTTCCTTCCTCTTCACTCACCCTTACTGGTAAGATAAGCAATTCAATATAGGTTGTACATGTGTAGCTATGCAAAACCTTTCAATAGTGGATAAATTGTGAAAGACTGACTACATTTCCTTAGATCCTATCCCAACCCCCACTTGTTCTATTCTCTAATTTGACCCTGTCCCTTTTCAAAAGTGTGTGCTTCCAACTTCCCTCCCCCCCCCAACCTATCCTCCCCTGCATCATCCCCCTTCTCATCCCCTTTCCCTCTACTTTCTTGTAGGGTGAGATACCCTATTTAGTGTGTATGTCATTCCCTCCTCAAGCCAAATTCAATGGGAGTAAGGTTGACTCATTCCCTTTTGCCTTCCTGTTCTTCCCCTCCATTGTAACAGTCTTCCTTTGCCTCTTCTATATGAGATAATTTATCCCATTCTGTCTCTCCATATCTCCTCTCATTATATTTCTCTCTCACTTCTCAATTTCAACTTTTAAGTATCATACATTCCTATGCAATTGGTCCTGTGCCCTCTGTCTATGTATACCAGTACACATATATACACACACTCACATATGTATTCACATGCCCATATAACCTCCTATATAGACATGCATGTATGTATACACATACACACACACACACACACACACATATATATATATATATATATATATATATATATATATATATATATGATTTATATTCCCTTCAACTACTCTCATACTGAGAAAAGTTTCTAAGTTAAAATTATCATTTTTTCCCTCTAGAAATGTAAGTAGTTCACCTTTTTAAGTTCCTTATAATTTCTTTTCCCTTTTTACCTTCTCATGTTTCTCTTGATTCTTGTATCTGAATGTCAAATTTTCTATTCAACTCTGGTTTTTTCATCAAGAATGTTTAAAAGTCCTCTATTCCACTGAATGACCAAATTTCCCCCCGAAACATGATATTCAGTTTTTCTGGGTAGGTGATACTTGGTTTTAATCCCAGCTCCTTTGACCTCCGGAATATCATATTCCAAGCCCTTCAATCCCTCAATGTAAAAGCTGCAATATCTTGTGTTATCCTGATTGTATTTCCACAATATTCAAATTGCTTTTTCCTGGCTGCTTGTAATATGCTCTCCTTGATCTGGGAACCCTGGAACTGGTTATAATATTCCTAGGAGTTTTCTTTTTGGGATCTTTTTCAGGAGGTGATGGGTGGATTATTTCAACCTCCATTTTGCCCCCTGGTTCTAAAACATCAGGGCAATTTTCCTTGAGAATTTCTTTAAGAATGATTCCTAGGTTCTTTTTTTGATCATAGCTTTCAGGTAGTCCAATAACTTTAAAATTATCTCTCCTAGATGTATTTTCCAGTTCAGTGGTTTTCCCAATGAGATATTTCACATTGCCTTCTATTTTTTCATTTGTTTGGATCTGTTTAAAGGTATCTTGATTTCTCATAAAGTCACTAGCTTCCATTTGCTCCAATCTAATTGTGAAGGAATGATTCTCTTCAGTGAGCTTTTGAGATTCTTTTTCCATCTGGCAAATTTGACTCTTTTTCTTTTCTTTCGAATGCTTTATTAATTTCTGATTTACATCATTCATTTCTACCAGATTTTGAGTTACAAATTTTCTCCCCGTTTTTCCCCTACCCACTTCCCCAAATAGCAGTCCCACAGGATATCCCCTCCTCCAATCTGCTCTCTCCCATATTTTCTCCCATACCCTTTTTGAATTTTCCAAGGGATCTCTATGCCCCAGTGCCTGTATATCTTATTACCCAATTATATGTAGAATAGTATTAATAATAGTATGTATATATATATATATATATATATGTGTGTGTGTGTGTGTGTGTGTGTGTATAAATATATATATATATATATATATATATATATATATTTAAACATTTGATTTAAAAACTTTGAATTCCAGATTCATTCCCTTCCTCCCTTGTCACCTACTCTTACTAGGAAGATAAGCAGTTCAGTGTAGGTTGTACATGTAGGCTAATGAAAAACAATAACATAGTAGATATATTGTACCTCCCTCCTATCCCACATCCCACTTCATCTATTCTCTACTTTGATCCTGTCCCTTTTCAAAAGTGGGTGCTTCCAACTTCTCTCCCCCCCAACCTGCTCTCCCTTCCATCATCCCCCTTCTCATCCCCTTCCCTCCTACTCTCCTGGAGGGTGAGATACCATATTTAGTGTGTATTTCATTCCCTCCTCAAGCCAAATTCAATGGGCATGAGGTTGACCCATTCCCTTTTGCCTTCCTATTCTTCCCCTCCATTGTAACCATTTCCCCTTGCCTCTTCTATATGAGATAGTTTACCCCATTCTGTCTCTCCCCATCTCCTCTCATTATATTCCTCTCTCATCTCTTAATTTCACCTTTTAAGTATCATCCCTTTCCTCTTAAATTGCCTGTGCCCTCTATCTATGTATACCTGTAAACATATATACACACATTCACATATGTATTCATATACCCATATACCCTCATATATAGACATAGATAGATAGATAGAGAGACTGATTGATTACCTTCAACTACTGAGAAAGCTTTCATAGGTTACAATTATTGTTTTTCCATGTAGGAATGTTAATAATTCAACTTTGATAAGTTCCTTATGATTTCTTTTCCCTGTTTACCTTCTCATGCTTCTCTTGCTTCTTGTATCTGAATGTCAAATTTTCTATTCAACTTTGATTTTTTCAGCAAGAATGCTTGAAAGTCCTCTATTCCACTGAATGACCATATTTTCCCCTGAAACATGATACTCATTGTTGCTGGGTAGGTGACTCTTAGTTTTAATCCCAGCTGCTTTGACCTCTGGAATATCATATTCCAAGCCCTTCAATCCCTCAGTGTAGAAGCTGCCAGATTCTGGGTTATCCTGATTGTATTTCCACAATATTCAAATTGCTTTTTCCTGGCTGCTTGTAATATGCTCTCCTTGATCTGGGAACTCCAGAACCTGGCTATAATATTCCTAGGAGTTTTCTTTTGGGGATCTTTTTTAGGAGGTGATTGGTGGATTCTTTCAACCTCTATTTTGCCCTGTGATTCTAAAATATCAGGGCAGTTTTCTTTGAGAACTTCCTGGAGGATGATTTCTAGGTTCTTACTTTGATCATGGCTTTCCGGTAGTCTAATAATTTTTAAATTATCTCTCCTGGATCTATTTTCCAGGTCAGTGGTTTTTCCCATGAGATATTTCACATTGTCTTCTATTTTTTATTTGTTTGGATCTGTTTAGTAGCATCTTGATTTCTCATAAAGTCACTAGCTTCCATTTGCTCCAATCTAATTCTGAAGGAATGATTCTCTTCAATGAGCTTTTGAGATTCTTCTTCCATCTAGCAAATTTGACTCTTTAAAGAATTTTTCTCCTCGTTGGCTTTTTGAGCCTCTTTTGCCATTTGAGTTAATCTATTTTTTAAGGTGTTATTTTCTTCAGTCAGGTTGTTGAGTCTCTTCATTATTTTCTTGCATCATTCTCATATCTCTTCCCAATTTTTCCTCCACTTCTCTTATTTGGTTTTCAAAATCCTTCTTAAGCTCCTCGATGGCCTGTAACACTTTATATTTTTCTTGGAAGCTTTTGTTACAGGAGTTTTGATTTGGTTATATTCCTCCTGCTCCAAGCCTTTATCCTTTTTGTCCCCAAAAAAGGAATCCAAAGTTGGACCACTGTGCTTGCTTTGCTTCCTTTGCTTGCTCATATTGCCATTCAATTACTTGACTTTTGAGCTTTTTGCCACAGTAGAACTCTGCTTTCAGAGTGGAGAGTTTTGTCCCAAATCACTTGGGTTTTCTCAACTGCTGGAGCAGTTGGGTGCCCTCTCAGAAGCCTCCACTGGCTCTGCCACACTGGTCACACACCCCAGGACCTCCACCCAGGACAGGGATCCAGATCCAAGCAGGTTAGAACAAGAGCAATTACCCCTCAGAATGATCGTTTCATCCCCCTACAATCTGCAGGCCAGGAGCTCTAAAGCAGCCATGTGGCAGTGGCTGCCATGCCTAGGCCACTTCTTGTCCCAGGAGCAGAAACTGTACTACACTCCTGGACTCCCTTTTACCAAGGTCCACTGACCTCTCACTTTGTCTTTGGCATCTTGTATTTGGTTCATAATTCTGGAAACTGTCACATCTGCTGGTGTTCCACTCTCCTGACGTCCCCTCTAGCCACAGCTGGTCAGGGTACCCTGAGGCTAAAACCTCGGACTCAGGTAGGGCTGGGCTCTGCTCCCAGTGCACTTTGCTGGCCCCTTCCTGCTGGCCTTCTGGGCTGGCTTCAGTGGGAAATTTGTTTCTCTCTGTCACTTTGTGAATTCTGTAGCCCTAAAGTTTGTCTAGATTCATTTTTTATAGGTATTTGAGGTAGTTATAGGGGAAGCGCAGGGAGTCTTCCTGCTTATATGCCACCATCTTGGCTCTGCCCACCCTCCCTCTTTTGTTCCCTGAATTGTTTCTTTTCAACTGCTTGCAATATTTTCTCCTTCATCTGTGAGCACTGGAATTTGGCCATAATGTTCCTGGGAGTTTTCATTTTGGGATTTCTTTCAGGAGATGATAAGTAGATTCTTTCAAATTCTTTTTCATGCTCTGGTTCTAGGATATCAGGACAGTTTTTGTTTGTTTGTTTTATAAATACTTGGATTGTGATATCCAGGTCCTTTTTTTTCATGGCTTTCAGGTAGTCTAATAATTTTAAAATTATCTCTCCTGGATCTATTTACTAGGTCAGTTGTTTTATCCAATGTGATATTTCATGTTTTCTTCTATTCATTCTTTTGATTTTGTCTGATTGATTCTTGATATCTCATGAAGTCATCAGTTTCCACTCATGCAATTATAATTTTTATGAAGTTATTTTCTTCAGTTTGATATTTACCTCCTTTTTCACTTGGTTAATTCTATTTTTTAAGGATTTTTTTCCCTTATTTTCCTTACAAAAATATACATTTTTGTATATCTTTTTCCATTTTCTGTGCTTTGTTGATAAATAAAGCTTGATAAAGCTGTTTACTTTTTTCATAATTCTTTTGCATAGTTCTTATTTCTTTCCCCAATTTTTCTTCTACCTGTCTTACTTGATTTTTAAAGTAATTTTTGAGCTCTTCCAGGAGTTCTTTTTGGCCCTGAGAACATTTCACATTTTTTCTTTAAGGTTTGCATGTAGGTGTTCTCACATTGTTGTCCTCTTCTGGATTTGTGTTTTGATCTTTATTGTTACCATAATAACTTTCTACTGTCTATTTGTTTTTTTTGTTTTTTCTCCCCTCAATTTTTCTAGCACATTTTGTTACTTTTAAAGTTGATCTGTGGTCTTGGGGTAGAAGGAGTACTATCTCAAGCTTCTTATGTTGGGGGTCTTGGACCTTGGCTGCTTGCTTTGTGCTTCATGGGGGATACAGGAGACCTGGCCACTCACTTGGTGCTGTGTTGGGGTCCACAATGAGTCTGATGCTGTTCTTAGGCTGCAAGATCCTGGCCTCTTACCTGTTGCTTTGCTGTGGCACATGCTGGGCCTGGTGCTGCACCAGGACTGTGTGGGAAAGGAGGACCTGGCTGATTTCCTGGTGCTATGTGCAGGGGGTCTGGTGCTGTGCCAGGGACACAAAGGGTGTGGACTCTGGCTGCTTACCTAAAGTTGTACTAAGGTCACAGTGCCTCAATCACTGACCTTGGCTGGGGCTCAGGGGCTCCTGCTGGTTTTCTCAGACACTGCCTTCCCTGGTCTGTGCTCCCCCTTTACACAGGGGGAGACAGCTCTTTTCTGTCAATCTTCTAGGTTATATTGGGCTGGAAAATTTTTTCACCCCTTCTGTCTGTTTGGTTCTGTCATTCCAGGATTCATTCCGAAGTATTATTTTATAGTTGTTTGGAAGAGTTCAGGTAATTTTCTGCCTTATGGCGCCATCTATGTGCATGTTCTTCCACTTAAGGTGTAGAATGAAACATGCATTTTTATTAGTCCAATGTGGGAACTTGTTTTACATGACTGTGTATTTTTTTATAGAATTCTTTCATTTTTTAATAGGTAGAGGGAAGTGAGGAGAGAAAATAAATGCTTCATTGAAAAATAAAATAAAAGTAGAGAAAAAAGAATTAATGATTACAATAGACAATAGAAAAGAAGGGATTTGATGAAGAGAAGGAAAGAAAGCCTCTATTAGAAAAAGTTGTAGAAAATGAAAAGAAAAGCCCTAACAAAATAAAGTTGAAGGGAGAAAAAAGGTGAATTTTACTTATTTTCTTAAATTAAATAAAACTGTTTATTTAGTAAAATCAATGACAAATGGAAAGGGGCAGAAACTTGAGTGTGAGAGGAAAAGAGCCCATCAGAATAAGATTGCCTTAAATTAGATTAAGCAAAAGTAACTGAAGAGATCAAACAATGCCTTTAAAGAATTAGAAAACAATCCTGTTTCATAAAATAATTAGAGACAGAGGAAAATACATGGGGGTGGAGCCAAGATGACAGAGTAGAAGCACAACCTTGGTGTGAGCTCCTGCTCCAATCAATTCCAATACATGTAAAAAAAACTTGTCTAAACAAATTTTAGAGCTACAGAACCCACAAAGTGACAGGGAGAAACAGATGTCCTGCTGAAGGCAGCCTGGCAGGTTGACAAGAAGGGTCTATTGCACCTATCTGGGAGCCGTGCACAGTCCCGAATGAGCTGTGCAGTTCTGGCCCCAGGGCAGCCTCGACCACAGGCAGCTGGAGCAGACTTCAGGAGAGTGAATCACCAGCAGCTGTGGCTGTTTTCAGACTTCTCAACCCATAAATGCCAAAGAGAAAGCAAAAGGTCAGTGGGGAACAGGGGGATGGAAGAGCACAGTCCAGATACTGACCCCAGGGTGAGAAGTAGCAGAGGCACAGCAGCTGCTGCCATGTGGCTGCCTCCAGAGCTCCTGACCTGCAGATTGTAGGCAGACCAAGCAACCATTCAGAGGGTAATCACTATTGCTTTAGCCTGTTTTGATATGGATCATGGTCTTGGGTGGTGATCCTGGGGTGTGTGGCCAGTATGCCAGAGCTTGTGGGGGCTGTAGAGAGGGCACCCTCTTAATAGCTCTGGTAGCTGTGAAAACCCCAGCGATTTGGGACAAAGCTCTCTCTATTCTGGAAGCAGAGTTCTACCATGGCAAAGAGCTCAAAAGCCAAGTAATTGACTGACAAGATGAGGAAGCATAAGAAACATAATCTGACCATAGATTACTTTTTGGGGGGACAAAAAGGATCAAAGCATGGAACAGGAGGAAGAAAACAAAGTGCGAACTCCTGCATCAAAAGCTTCCAAGAAAATATGAATTGGTTACAGACCATGGAGGAGCTCAAGAAGGATTTTGAAAATCAAGTAAGAGAAGTGGAGGAAAAATTGGGAAGAGAAATGAGAATGATGCAAGAAAATCATTAAAAGCAAGGCAACAGCCTGCTAAAGGAAACCTGAAAAAAATACTTAAGAAAATAAAACCTTAAAAAAATAGACTAACTCCAATGGCAAAAGAGTTCCAAAAAGCCAAGGAGAAGAATGCCTTAAAAAGCTGAATTGCCCAGATGGAAAAGGAATTTCAAAAGCTCACTGAAGAAAATAATTCCTTCAAAATTAGATTGGAACAAATGAAAGCTAATGACATTATGAGAAATTAAGATACTATAAAACAGATCTAAAATGAAAAAATAGAAGACAATGTGAAATATCTCATTGGAAAAACCACTGACATAGAAAATAGATCCAGGAGAGATAATTTAAAAATTATTGGACTACCTGAAAGCCATGATCCAAAAAGGAGCCTAGACACCATGTTTCAAGAAATTCTCAAGCAAAATTGCCCTGATATTCTGGAACCAGAGGGCAAAATAGAAGTTTAAAGAATTTGCTGATCACCTCTTAAAAATATCCCAAAAAGAAAACTCCTATTTATATGACTGCCAAATTCCAGAGTTCCCAGGTCAAGACAAAAATGCTGCAAGCAGTCAGGAAGAAACAATTTGAATATTGTGGAAATACAGTCAGGATAACACAAGACCCAGTAGCTACTACATTAAAAGATCGAATGTCTTGGAATATGATATTCTGGAGGTCAAAGCAGCTAGGAATAAAACCAAGAATCACCTTCCCAGAAAAACTGAGTATAATTCTTCAGGGGAACATATGGTCATTCAATGAAATAGAGCATTTTTAAGCATTCTTGATGAAAAATCCAGAGCTGAACAGAAAATTTGACTTTCAAACACAAGAAGCAAGAGAAGTATGAGAAGGTAAACAGGAAAAAGGAAAATACATGTAATTCATATTTTTTAATGTGAATTAAATTAAACAATACAATTAAGTGAAAGAAAGCAATATTGTATAAATTGTTGGTTACAATAAATACATCTTAAGGACAAAGATAACCCGCAGAATAAAAATGAGTCAGACACACAATTTACAAAGAGTCAGATGAATAAAAAACATTGGAGTTGGAGTCATGCTATCAGAGAAAGCAAAAACAAAAATTCACAACATACAGATAAACAAGAAAAATAAATTATTCTTAAAGGAACTATAGAGCAATAAACCAACATCAATATTCAACTTAATGGGAATGCCTTAGCATATAAATTCACAAGGGAAAAATTAAGTGAACTCAAGGAGATAGACAATAACAAAATAACAGTAGTTTTTAATGACCCTCTCAGTTTTGTATGCTTTTAATAAAAATATAAACAAAATGAAAGATATAGAACTGAATAAATTGCTGGGTTTCCTGGCTTGCTTCATATCTCACCTCAGAGTTCACCTTCTTCAAGAGGCTTTTCCAGATTTTCCTAGTAACTATTAATTGGTACCTAGTTAGATACTCCTAGAAGGTACTCTAGTACTTTCTCCCTCAGTATGACTCTTGAAAGCAGGGATTGTTTGTTTGTTTTTTTGCCTTTCCTTATATCCTCAGAGTTTAGCATAAAGTAAGTACTTAATAAATGCCCTGTGAATGACTGACTGATCATGTTGTATGAGGTATTTGGGCTTTTATGTTATTAATTATGTTAACATTTTTTTTTCATGTTGAGTCATCCTTGAATTCTTAGTTATGATCAACTTGATCATTTTAAATAATTATTTTTAGTATGTTGCAGTAGGCTTTTGGCCAAGCTGTTCTACAATTCTCTTTCTTTGCTTAATCCTTCTCTGGTTTAAGTTATTGTTTGTTGTTTGCTTTTTTTTCCAATTGTGTCTGATTCTGTTACCCCATTTTGGTATTTTCTTGGGAAAGACACTGGAATGGCTTGCCATTTCCTTCTCCACCTCATTTTATAGATAAGGAACTGATTCAAACAGGGTTAAGTGACTTGCCCAGAGTGAAATTTAAAAAATGAAAAATTCAAAGAAAATGTCAATTATCTCATTGGAAAAACAACTTGACTGGAAAATAGATCCAGGAGAGAGAATTAAAAAATCATTAGACTTCCTAAAAAACAGTATCAAAAAAAGGGCCTAGACATCATATTTCAAGATGTTATCAAGGAAAATTGCCCTGTTATCCTAGAACCAGCAGGTAAAATAGACATACAAAGAGTCTACTGATCACCTCCAGAAAGAGATCCCAACATAAAAACTCCCTGGAATATTATACCCAACCTTCAGAGCTTCTAGGTCAATGAGAAAATATTGCAAGCAGTCAGAAAGAAACAATTCAAATATTGTTTAACCAAAGTTAGGATAATGCAAGACTTAGCAGGTTCCATTTTAAAGGAGCAGAGGGCTTGGAATATGACATTCCAGAAGAAAAAGAAGCTAGGATTATACCCAAGAACCACTTTTTTAATGAAATAGAAGAGTTTCAAGCATTCCTCATGAAAAGACCAGAGCTGAATAGAGAATCTGACTTTCAAATACAAGACTCACGAGAAGCATGAAAAGTAAACAAGAAAGAGAAATCATAAGGGACTTATTAAAGCTGAACTGTTTACATTCCTACATGGGAAGATGATACTTGTCGTTCCTAAGAACTTTCTCATTATTAGAGCAATTAGAAAGAATGTACAGAAAGCATTAATATGAATTAACTATGATGGGTTGATATCTAAAAACATAAAATTAAGGGATGAGAAAGAGGGATACACTGGGAGGAGAAAAGTGGGGGTAGAATCGGGTAAAGTATCTCACATAAAAGAGGTGTGAAATAGTTTTTATAGTCCAGGGGAAGATGGGGGGAGTAGCAGGAAATACTTGGACTGTACTCTCATTGGAATTGTCTTAAAGAGGGAATAACATACACACCCAGTGGGGTACAGAAATCTATCTTACATTACAGGAAAATAGGAAGGGAGAGAGATTAAAGAATAAGGATGGCTGATAGATGGGGAGGCAGATTAGGGAGATGGTGGTCAAAAGAAAAAATACTTTTGAGGAGGGAGAGGGTAAAAGGAGAGAGACAGACAGACAGACAGAGACAGAGAGAGAGACAGAGACAGAGAGAATGAATGAATGGGGTAAAAGCAGGATGGAGAGAAATATATATTTAGTAACCATAACTATGAATGTGAATGAGATTAACTCATCCATAAAATGAAAATGGATAGCAGAGTAGATTACATTAAGACATAAAGGGTGATAAGAAATTAGGGGAGCATAGAATAGTTTACTTGTAAGATCTATGATTAAGGGAAGAATTTATTACCAAGCAAGAGATAGAGAGCATTACAGGACATAAAATGTATAATTTTGATTACATTAAATTAAAAAGGGTTTTACACAAACAAAACTTGGTGTACAAAAGTACACCAAGTACTTTTACAGTTGAGGAAAATGAGATTGAGAGTGGTTGTGTCACACAATTAGTTATTGTCTGAAGTTGGATTTGAATTCAGGTCTTCCTGACTAATACTAATAATTACAGCTAATGTTTACATAGTGCTTACTTTGTACCAGGCATTGTGCTAATCACTTTGCATTTATTATCTCATCTGGTCCTCATAAAATCCCTGGCAGGTAAGTGTTATTATTATCCCCATTTTACAGATGGGGAAACTGAAGTAAACAGATAGTAAGGGACTTACCCAGGGTTACACAGCCTCTAAGCACCTGAAATGAGATTTGAATTCAAGTCTTCCTAACTCCATGACCTAGAAATCATTCTTCAAGAAATTTTCAAGGAAAATTGCCCTGATGTTTTAGAACTAGAGGGCAAAATAGAGGTTGAAATAATCCACCCATCACCTCCTGAAAAAGATCCCAAGAAGAAAACTCCTAGGAATATTATAGCCAGGTTCCAAAATTCCCAGATCAAGGAGAACATATTACAAGCAGCCAGGAAGAAACAATTTGAATACTGTGGAAACACAATCAGGATAACCCAGGATCTGGCAGCTTCTACACTGAGGGATCAAAGGGATTGGAATATGATATTCTGAAGGTCAAAGGAGCTGAGATTAAAATCAAGAATGACCTACCCAGAAAAAACTGAATATCATGTTTTGGGGGAAATATAGTAATTCAATGGAATAGAGGACTTTCAAACATTCTTGATGAAAAAACCAGAGTTGAATAGAAAATTTGACATTCAGCTAGTTGCCTCTATTATTATCTATACCTTATTGCCTCTAAAATAAAATGTTCACTCCTTTGTTTAGCTTTTAAAGTCCTTCATAACCTAGTCTCATCCTATTTTTCCATCCTCACTGGTTATTATTCTCCCTCTTGAATTCTGCAATCCAGACAAATTGGCCTGTGCTCTGGTCCTTACACACAACACTCCATTCATCATCATTCACCAAAGAACCAGGCATTATCACCATTAGCACAAAGGGTCTCACCTATGAGAGCCTAGAGTTTGACAAACTTCATTTTGTCTGGTTCCCTGACTGCTCCTACCTCAATCAATAAACCTTATTATAGCTTGCTATGTGACAGATACTGTGTTAAGTGCTAAGGATACAAAAAGAGGCAAAAGGAAATCCATACTCTCAAGGACTTAGTCTAGTATACGGAAGACAATATGCAAATGTACACAAGGCAATGTATATACAGGATAAATAGGAAATGTTAACAGAGGAAAGGCCCTAGAATTAGGGGGTTGGGGAGGGGGGGAAGTCTTTCAGTAAAAGATGGGATTTTAGTTGGGATTTAAAGGAAGCCAGGAAAATGAGTAATAAGATTGAAAGAGGGAGATGATTCCAGGTATGGGAGACAGCCAAAGAAAATGTCTGGAGCCAAGAGATGAAGTAAGTACCTTTTTTGTAGTACAGTTAGAAGGCCAGTGTCACTGTATCGAATAGCATACATCATGGAGTAAGGTATAAGAAAACTGGAAAAGTAAGAGCAGGTTAGGTTATGAAGGACTTTGAATGCCAAACAGCACTTTGTATTTGATCCTAGAAGCAACAGGAAGCCCACTAGAATTTACTAAGTAGGGATACGACACGATAGAACTTGTACTCTAGGAAAATCACTTTAGTAGCTGGATGGAGGACAGATTGTAGGGGGGAGACTTGAGGCAGACAGACATAGCACTAGGCTACTGCAAAAATCTAAGCATGAGGTTATGAAAGCCTGCACTAGAACATAGGTAATTTTAGAAGAGATAGGGGAATGTATTCAAGAGATACTGCACAGGTGAAATCAACAGGCCTTGGCAACAGATTCAATATAGGAGTGCAGGGTGGAGAGTGAAAGAAAGTTATGAATCCAGGATGACTCCTAGATAGCAAGCTTGAGGGACTGGGAGAATAGTGTAGCCCTTTACAGTAAATAAGGAAGGTAGGAGGTGGGTAGGGTTCAGGGGAAAGATAATGAATTTCATTTTGAACATGTTGAGTTTAAGATATCTACCAGATATCTAGTTCAAGATGTCTGAAAGACAGTTGGAGATGAGAGATTAAAGGTCGATAGAGAGTCTGGGGTAGAATAGAGACACACACTACTAAAAATTGGTGACCATTGATCTAGTAAATAGGAGAAACCCTAAAAGAGGGGTGTCCTTGCAAGATCTATCAGTGAGCTGAGTTGTGAGCCACATTACTGATTTGTGAGAGAGGCCTGAGAGATTACTTGGCATTTGAAATGTGTATGACCAAGTGATCCAGGGCCAACAGAGAACAGGTCTACACAACCAAAAACTCTCCACTTTAGTATCAGGATCAATAGAGAAATTTTACCAGTGCCGTAAACCCCACATACAATTGTTAGTGGTCCATCAGTGACATATCGTTCTGTTGAATTGAACAATAAGGCTGTCACTTTTATGAAAACAGCAGAAATTGGGCACTGGACATTTGCCTGATGATGCCATGTTGTGGTGAGTTTGGGAAGAGACAGTTATTTCTGTTCAATGGTGCTCCTTCTACAAATCAGAGCACTCAACTCTGGAAGATCACTATGACATTATCTCCTAGTGTTCTTGAACAGTTTACAACCGGAAATCTTTATTTTGTTGGTCACATTTTCCTATCTAAGGACAAGAAGTTTGCCCATAGAACTTCACTGGGAGTAAAGTAGGAAGGCTCCAATCTATTTATGTATCTCCAAGAATTTACCAGATATTTGTTCCTTATAAATATAAGAACCTCTATAAAATGTTACTGTTATATTTGGTGAGTTTTCAGGAATCCTTTTAGGTAGATTAGCATCAGGGAAAATTTCAGTACTGTCCATTGAAATAAATATAGAATTCAGTTCTCATCAAGTCCTTCATTAGTATATTCATGATCAAAATGTACCTTCCTTCCTTATATTTCCTTACCCCACATTCTTGCTTCTGATCAGAGCACCCGCTTCTCTGAAAAAAGTCCAATGAGAGGCTTATCACCATTATATTTTCTGGTCTCTTCATTGTCCATAGTATCATCAAATGACTGGAATTATTGAATGGTAGAATAAACACTTGAAACAATAAGTTCTTTATTATGCCATTGATTATAAAGGTTGGGTGTCCCACTACCCTAAAATCATGTCCATAATGATACTACCCTAAAAAGAAAGAGGGCCTCCTGGTATTGCAAATTCTTAGATCTGGATGCCAGGAAGACCTTCCCAATAATTATGTACTGCTTTAGACATAGTCTTTGTTGACCTCTTCCAGTCTTTCCTTATTTTTTCCCTCAAGCAGAATCTCTCAGGCCTCGAGGCTCCTGTTCCCTAGGATGGCTCCATGGACCCCAAGGAAATGACTCAGAAAATTTTTTAAAAATGAGCAATTTAGCAGTCCTATTTACCTCCAAAAGACAATTCTTTATCAGAAAGGATTTGGGGTACCAAGAGGGTAGAATTGTTGGCAGAGACTTTGATTTCTAACATACAGCTCAGGTAAAAATACATAACTAGTGAATGTGAATTTTTCCTGGAAGAAATGCTGAAGATTCCTTAGCTGACTTGATATCTAAACTGAGTCCCTGGGTGAAAGGGAGAGGTGAAGCAGTGCCTAGTAAAGGCATCTAAAGGTGCAAAGATGCTATTATCTCCCCGATGGCTATCCCAGGGGAAGGACAGTTTCTTTTGATTAGGCTGGGTAACACTGAGACCCTGGAACAAGTTACATGCGAGAGACTTATGACCTCGTAGCTATCTCTCCGAGCAAAAAAACCCCTTGTCACAAATGACTGACACGTGATGGGGAATGGTAACTGTGCCAGACATGTCATTGCCATAGCCCTGACACTCATGGTGTTATTCCTCATTTTTGTTGCCAATTTGCATCTGGAGATCCAACGTGAATTACCCTTGATATTATCCATACTACACAGACTGCATTTATTTAGAGATCTTTTAAATTGTTTGTTATTTTATTTCTCTTTTATTTCCACTAAATTCTCCCTCCAATGCTCTCTGTGTCAGAATTATCTGTTTCCTAAGGTTGGGGAATTATCTAAGTAATTGTCTTAAGGCAATTTAAGTAAGGGAAAATCTCCTGGAAGTTTGTACCTTGCCACCCAGGGCTAGGATGGGATATAAGCAGTATTTATTTCATCTAGTGTGGTCTAATTTCTCCTTAAAGGGATGACAAGATCATCTGCTGGACTTGACTGATCTGAACGACTAGGGTTCAAACTGTTGAAAGAGTTTCCTGATCATTTAGGGCTCTATTTAGTCTATGAAAAGCCAGTGCTCCTCAGGTTTGGCAAAAATCCCCACTGTTGTGCAAGGCAACACATCCCTCAGAGTGTTTACTGTCTCAGTTACAAATGCAGAGGCATATAAAGCTGTGGTCATCAAAAACATCTAGTATTGGTTAAAAAATAGATCAATAGAATATACCAGACAAGAGAAAATCAGAAACAATGAATCTCAATAACCCAGTGTTTAACAAAGCAGAAAACAAATTTCCCAGGGAAAAACTCCTTATTTGATAAACAACTGCTGGGAAAAACTACAAAGCAGTACACACACACACACACACACACACACACACACACACACACAAATCAAAAGTGAATTTAACAAAATTATACAGTTCAAGCAGGATTCAAATGAAGATATATAAAAATCCACCCCTTTGTGGAGGTGGGAAGTTCACAGGCCATTGCACAATTTTTTTTCAGACTTTTTCAACATATTGATCAAATGTGTTGATTCTTCTCCTCTTTAAAAGATACCATTTTGTAATATGGGATGACTCTGCGATAGGAAGGAGAAAAGATAATAAGGATCCCTATGATAATGTAAAAAAGAGAGGATATAAATAAAAACATTAAAAAACAAAAATACTAATGGAAGGATTGTTTTGTCAGTTAAAGATTTACATGAAAAGTGATACTGCATTACAAAATATGGTCTCACTTTTTATCTCTATGCTGGTGATTTATAGCCCCAGTCTCAACTATCTATTAGAGTTTTCAAATTGGGTGTCCAAGACATCTCAAACTCCACATATACAAAAGAGAACTCATCATCATTCTCCTTAAATGCTCTCCTTTTACAGACTCCTTTTTCTGTCAAAGATACCACTAATTTTCATAGGTTTATAATTTGTTATTGTAAATTCCTAACTCTCCCTTACCTCACACATTCAATCAGCTGTAACTTGATTAATAAAATCTCTCACATCCTCTTCCTCTTCTCTGGACACACAGTCACAGTTCAGGCCATGACCACCAAATGATGATAACTTCTTAATTGATCTTCTTGGATCAAGTCTCTTCTGACGCATGTCCATCCCATTCACCACCACCAAAGTGATTTTCCTTGTGCACAATTCTGCCCACGTCACTCCCCTACTCAATCCACTCCAGTGGTCCCCTATCATCTCCAGGATAAAAATATAAACTCCATCAAGTAGCACTGTTAGGCTTTTTCCTTGTCTTGCTTAGTAAAGAGGGTCTGGATGTTGAGTCTTGAATTACATGGATTCTCTTGGCTGGGAAGAAATGCTGAAGGAGTACAAAAAATGTGTAAGGATACTTACTCTATGTCCATGATTCTTCCTATTTGAAATCACAGTGAGGATGCACCAGCAGATTCCACCTCCTCCATGAGCTTGTTCTGTTTCAGTGAGTCCTAATCATATGGCAAAATGCACATATTTTAAACAGGAGAAAGAAGTACACCTATAAGTATATACTGAATAAATATCAATAAATACAAGGTTAGTTTGTCCACAGAATCAGACAAGCATTAATACACATTTAGCATAACTGTCTTGTGTTCTTTAAAACCTTCTGTGAAATTGTTCACCAATTTTATTTTAAAGTTAGGGGCTTGATTAAATATCCTTTAGATTGTATTTTCTGTCATTAGTTTTGAAGCGATTCTCAAGACTGTGCATCTTTTGTATTGTTTTAAAATGCAGCCCTATTTACCAATTTTTTAAGCTGGACAGGCTCAGCTATAATTGGCCTTTAAAATGGACTGACATGATCTGTGCACCACTGTACTTAGATTGGTTTGTACTTTGGACCACTTAAAAATGAATAATTGTACCCCAAAAGACTCATGATGAAGAGAGATGTCTACATCTAGAGAAAGAACTAGAAAGAACTGAGTTTGAATCCAGATTGAAGCAAACTACCTGATCTTTTTCTTTTTCTTGTTTGGTTTTGTTTCCTCTTTCCTATTGTTCATTCCATCTTATACAATCCTTCTTTATAACCTGACTAATGTCTAATGTGAAAGTATTTGCAGATCCTGTACTTTATTGTATGTGTCATGGGGGAGAGGGAAGGGAGGGAGAGAAAATTTGAAACTCAAGGAATTGTGGAACTGAATCTTGTAAACTAAAAGTAAACAAACAAATTAATAAAGACCAAAAACTTTTTAAAAATGAATAATTGCTTTGTAATCTTGATAATTAAGTCAAAAAGACACAGATTCAAGCATTAGCTTTTCAACTTGTCTATGATTTCTTTTCATTTTTTGGACATATGTTATAAAAAAATTCTCCACTGCAATATTTGTTAGAAAATGTTGTTCCAGTCATACTTTGTATAGATTTGTTTTAAATTTGATTATACAGAAAATCATATTAAAAAAAAAAAGAATGAGACAACTATTCTTGGTTTATGTATATAGGCCACAATCTAACTTTCCAGACTCATTATACCCTATGCCCCCATCTTACTTTATGATTCAGTCAAACTGGCTTTATCTCTGTCCCACCGACATGAAACTCCATTTCCTATCTCTGTGCCTTTGCCCAAGCTGTGCCACCATGTCTAGAATGTGCTTCTTCCTTTCTTCCACTTCATACAAATCACTTTCTTACTTCAAGACCTATCTCAAACATTATCTTCTAGAAGAGGCCCTTCCTGATCTTCCCTAATGCTACTGCCTTCCCAATATACTACCTCGTATTTAAATACCTTGCATTTATTTGTATTTATCCTATATACATATATGACACATATAGTTTTCATATGCTTACATAAATGCTTATTATCTCTCATTAGAATGTAACACTTTGAGAGTAGGGACTGTTTTATTCTTTATATTTGTATCCCTTGCTTAGTCCCTACCACATAATAGGAACTTAATCAAAGCTTGTTGATTAATTTATAGATTGACTGAAAATCAGTTATATACTTTGATGAGAAAAGCTAGAGACACTGAATAAAATATTTCACAGAGAATACAAAGCAAGATTTAGAACCTTATGAGGAAAACTCGCAATAGTCTATATGTTTTCATTATTAAAGAATTTCTATTTTTAGAAGGAAAATTGAATTTCATTGAATCTGGGGGAAAGTATATACAACACAGCATGAAAAGCACTAATATTTGTGGAATACCTGAGCATCCACAAAGGGGAAATTCATTGAATGCTGAATTTTGTGAAATTATAATTACTAAGCTAGGTTCAAAAGAAGAGAATGTACTCCCCTTCATTCTTTACAGAGGTAGGGGACCATCAGGTGAAGCATTACACACACACACACACACACACACACACACACACACACACACACACATACACACACATACATATATACATACATATATATAATGTTGGTCTTATTTTGCTGAACATTTTCCCCCACCCTTTTTGATTCTTTGTAAGAAGGGATAGCTTTCTGGGAAAAGGATTGGGTAATTAAAGTGATAAGAAAATAAAAGATCCATAAAAAATTTTTAAAATAAGGAATTAATTGGAAATACACTAAAATTTAGGTTTTATTCTCTTCTAAATTAAATCCACAATAACTATAAAGAGAGTGATTTAAGAATTCACAAAGGGAAAACTACAGAGATCAAGAAAGCTTTAGTCCAGTCTATGATATACAGGTCCATGGCAAGCCACTGAGTTAGTCAACACACACAAATCTATTTTGAAAATACACTGCAATTGAACAATGACCTGGGTCTAGAATCAAACAGGAGGAAAAAAGGGACTGAATTACATTTGGAAAATGTGCAGCACGTTTAATGTTTCCAAGCTACTCCCTCAAATGAAAATTCTTATCAATGCCAATATTCTCTCTGTAGTGCTATATAGCTACAAATCACAAAACACTAGAATCTCTCAAGAATCGACAGAGAGATATATGAGAAGCATAAAGAGACTGTATCATTACACACAAGATATAGTCAGCAGAAGGCGTGAGGAAAGAAGGCAGTCTGAGCAGCCAGAGTGCTAGGGAAAGCAGAGGGAGAGGTGTGGTTTTCTTTCAGCTCTTTTCCCCCTTACTAAAGGGAAAGGATTTCTTTTCACTCTTGCCCCACCAAGAAAGGTTACTTATACATGTCTCAGCTTTCATAGCTTGCCACCCTTACTTACTCATGATTTATTCCTAGGAACAACAACTGAATCTTGAATTCACTAATCTTGTAAAGTCTAACACTGCTCTCCTGTTTACTCTAACTGCTGAGGATACTACATCAGCTACTTCTGATCAAATTCTTCCTCTTTCTAACATTAGGAAGATTCTCTCCCTTCTTCCTCTTTGCTAGATTTAAATAATGTTCACTTGCAGCTTGGCTTCTCTGCAAGCCTCTAGGGGTTTATATTAGATAAATGTGGAATAAAGGTGGAGAAAAATCACACAACCCTTTTGACTGAGTCCACTACATATTTATGTTACATGATCTCAGCTGGGCCCCTCCTGCTGCTAGACAATCACACTATGCTTCCCTTACCAATTCATTATCTCACTCTCCACACTGGCTCTTCCAAACCTTTTCATCCTTCCTTAAACCTTCCATGGTTTCCCCTTTCCCCACCCTCTCAACTGAGATCCTTGTGTATGGTGGGAATCAGAATATTAGAATGTGACCCCACAGTTAATGTAAACTACCTTTAATGTAAACTTCAAAAAAAGCTCCAATTATCCCATAGAAAAACTTGCACATAACCCTGGACCATCCCTGACACTGTTGAGGTTTACGGTTTAGGGGTGCTGGAGACCCCAAAATACCAACACACTGGGTCCTGCCAAATGAATTAGACTCAAGTCTTCTCTCAGCCAAAGTAAAGTGTATTAAAGATTCACCTTAATGGGTATACTCTTAAGCAGCCTAAATCTATGTGAAGCTTGTATTGATAGGCGAGTCAGAATAATCTGACACAGAATGAGTCTGTGCTAGATTGAATTCTTGGGGCAAGATGCATTTTATATACAGAAAGATTGTGGGAGGGACCTGGAGGGAGGGGTCTAGAAGAAGGGTTTGGGAAGGTCTTGAGGAGGAGTCTAAGGAGGATCTTGAGGGGACTGAGGTCAGACTCCCATAATGAGATTAAAGGTGGGAAATAGCTGAAGGCTACCTGGAGATGACAATGGAGGGCTAGGCTAGTTTAAGGATAAGAGATATTTTGATAGGATCAAGAGTGGGAAGTAGCTGGATAATAAAGAACTAGGCTAGGTTAAGAGTAAAAAAGATTTGGGCCTAGCTATAAAGAAAGGCTTATGGCCTTAGGCAAATGCCTCATCAAGTGGAAAGATTCAATCAGAGTTCAATTTCCTAGAGCCTGTATCCCATTAGCACTATGCCTTCTTTGTTCTGTCTCTATATAATATATGACCTAATGGTAGTGTGGTCTAATGGTAGTGTGGAGATCTATCATTGTCCTCCTACCACCAAGAACCAGTCTTTTGAGTAAACTCAATAATCTACACACACACACACACACACACACACACACACACACACACACACACA